>NC_139995.1:61601307-62056308 GCF_964263955.1 Coregonus lavaretus
AGGGCTAGTCAGAGGAGCTGGTTGAAGCACTGACAGGGCTAGTCCGGAGGAGCTGGTTGAAGCACTGACAGGGCTAGTCAGAGGAGCTGGTTGAAGCAGTATGACAGGGCTAGTCAGAGGAGCTGGTTGAAGCACTGACAGGGCTAGTCAGAGGAGCTGGTTGAAGCAGTATGACAGGGGCTAGTCAGAGGAGCTGGTTGAAGCACTGACAGGGCTAGTCAGAGGAGCTGGTTGAAGGCACTGACAGGGCTAGTCAGAGGAGCTGGTTGAAGCACTGACAGGGCTAGTCAGAGGAGCTGGTTGAAGCACTGACAGGGCTAGTCAGAGGAGCTGGTTGAAGCAGTATGACAGGGCTAGTCAGAGGAGCTGGTTGAAGCACTGACAGGGCTAGTCAGAGGAGCTGGTTGAAGCACTGACAGGGCTAGTCAGAGGAGCTGGTTGAAGCACTGACAGGGCTAGTCAGAGGAGCTGGTTGAAGCACTGACAGGGCTAGTCAGAGGAGCTGGTTGAAGCACTGACAGGGCTAGTCAGGAGGAGCTGGTTGAAGCACTGACAGGGCTAGTCAGAGGAGCTGGTTGAAGCACTGACAGGGCTAGTCAGAGGAGCTGGTTGAAGCACTGACAGGGCTAGTCAGAGGAGCTGGTTGAAGCACTGACAGGGCTAGTCAGAGGAGCTGGTTGAAGCACTGACAGGGCTAGTCAGAGGAGCTGGTTGAAGCACTGACAGGGCTAGTCAGAGGAGCTGGTTGAAGCACTGACAGGGCTAGTCAGAGGAGCTGGTTGAAGCACTGACAGGGCTAGTCAGAGGAGCTGGTTGAAGCACTGACAGGGCTAGTCAGAGGAGCTGGTTGAAGCACTGACAGGGCTAGTCAGAGGAGCTGGTTGAAGCACTGACAGGGCTAGTCAGAGGAGCTGGTTGAAGCACTGACAGGGCTAGTCAGAGGAGCTGGTTGAAGCACTGACAGGGCTAGTCAGAGGAGCTGGTTGAAGCACTGACAGGGCTAGTCAGAGGAGCTGGTTGAAGCAGTATGACAGGGCTAGTCAGAGGAGCTGGTTGAAGCACTGACAGGGCTAGTCAGAGGAGCTGGTTGAAGCACTGACAGGGCTAGTCAGAGGAGCTGGTTGAAGCACTGACAGGGCTAGTCAGAGGAGCTGGTTGAAGCACTGACAGGGCTAGTCAGAGGAGCTGGTTGAAGCACTGACAGGGCTAGTCAGAGGAGCTGGTTGAAGCACTGACAGGGCTAGTCAGAGGAGCTGGTTGAAGCACTGACAGGGCTAGTCAGAGGAGCTGGTTGAAGCACTGACAGGGCTAGTCAGAGGAGCTGGTTGAAGCACTGACAGGGCTAGTCAGAGGAGCTGGTTGAAGCAGTATGACAGGGCTAGTCAGAGGAGCTGGTTGAAGCAGTATGACAGGGCTAGTCAGAGGAGCTGGTTGAAGCACTGACAGGGCTAGTCAGAGGAGCTGGTTGAAGCACTGACAGGGCTAGTCAGAGGAGCTGGTTGAAGCACTGACAGGGCTAGTCAGAGGAGCTGGTTGAAGCACTGACAGGGCTAGTCAGAGGAGCTGGTTGAAGCACTGACAGGGCTAGTCAGAGGAGCTGGTTGAAGCAGTATGACAGGGCTAGTCAGAGGAGCTGGTTGAAGCACTGACAGGGCTAGTCAGAGGAGCTGGTTGAAGCACTGACAGGGCTAGTCAGAGGAGCTGGTTGAAGCACTGACAGGGCTAGTCAGAGGAGCTGGTTGAAGCAGATGACAGGGCTAGTCAGAGGAGCTGGTTGAAGCACTGACAGGGCTAGTCAGAGGAGCTGGTTGAAGCACTGACAGGGCTAGTCAGAGGAGCTGGTTGAAGCACTGACAGGGCTAGTCAGAGGAGCTGGTTGAAGCACTGACAGGGCTAGTCAGAGGAGCTGGTTGAAGCAGTATGACAGGGCTAGTCAGAGGAGCTGGTTGAAGCACTGACAGGGCTAGTCAGAGGAGCTGGTTGAAGCACTGACAGGGCTAGTCAGAGGAGCTGGTTGAAGCACTGACAGGGCTAGTCAGAGGAGCTGGTTGAAGCAGTATGACAGGGCTAGTCAGAGGAGCTGGTTGAAGCACTGACAGGGCTAGTCAGAGGAGCTGGTTGAAGCACTGACAGGGCTAGTCAGAGGAGCTGGTTGAAGCACTGACAGGGCTAGTCAGAGGAGCTGGTTGAAGCACTGACAGGGCTAGTCAGAGGAGCTGGTTGAAGCACTGACAGGGCTAGTCAGAGGAGCTGGTTGAAGCACTGACAGGGCTAGTCAGAGGAGCTGGTTGAAGCACTGACAGGGCTAGTCAGAGGAGCTGGTTGAAGCACTGACAGGGCTAGTCAGAGGAGCTGGTTGAAGCACTGACAGGGCTAGTCATAGGAGCTGGCTGAAGCACTGACAGGGCTAGTCAGAGGAGCTGGTTGAAGCACTGACAGGGCTAGTCAGAGGAGCTGGTTGAAGCAGTATGACAGGGCTAGTCGAGGAGCTGGTTGAAGCACTGACAGGGCTAGTCAGAGGAGCTGGTTGAAGCACTGACAGGGCTAGTCGGAGGAGCTGGTTGAAGCACTGACAGGGCTAGTCAGAGGAGCTGGTTGAAGCACTGACAGGGCTAGTCAGAGGAGCTGGTTGAAGCAGTATGACAGGGCTAGTCAGAGGAGCTGGTTGAAGCACTGACAGGGCTAGTCAGAGGAGCTGGTTGAAGCACTGACAGGGCTAGTCAGAGGAGCTGGTTGAAGCACTGACAGGGCTAGTCAGAGGAGCTGGTTGAAGCACTGACAGGGCTAGTCAGAGGAGCTGGTTGAAGCACTGACAGGGCTAGTCAGAGGAGCTGGTTGAAGCACTGACAGGGCTAGTCAGAGGAGCTGGTTGAAGCAGTATGACAGGGCTAGTCAGAGGAGCTGGTTGAAGCACTGACAGGGCTAGTCAGAGGAGCTGGTTGAAGCACTGACAGGGCTAGTCAGAGGAGCTGGTTGAAGCACTGACAGGGCTAGTCAGAGGAGCTGGTTGAAGCACTGACAGGGGCTAGTCAGAGGAGCTGGTTGAAGCACTGACAGGGCTAGTCAGAGGAGCTGGTTGAAGCAGTATGACAGGGCTAGTCGGAGGAGCTGGTTGAAGCACTGACAGGGCTAGTCAGAGGAGCTGGTTGAAGCAGTATGACAGGGCTAGTCAGAGGAGCTGGTTGAAGCACTGACAGGGCTAGTCAGAGGAGCTGGTTGAAGCACTGACAGGGCTAGTCAGAGGAGCTGGTTGAAGCACTGACAGGGCTAGTCAGAGGAGCTGGTTGAAGCAGTATGACAGGGCTAGTCGGAGGAGCTGGTTGAAGCACTGACAGGGCTAGTCAGAGGAGCTGGTTGAAGCACTGACAGGGCTAGTCAGAGGAGCTGGTTGAAGCAGTATGACAGTTCTAGTCAGAGGAGCTGGTTGAAGCACTGACAGGGCTAGTCAGAGGAGCTGGTTGAAGCACTGTCAGGGCTAGTCAGAGGAGCTGGTTGAAGCACTGACAGGGCTAGTCAGAGGAGCTGGTTGAAGCAGTATGACAGGGCTAGTCAGAGGAGCTGGTTGAAGCACTGACAGGGCTAGTCAGAGGAGCTGGTTGAAGCACTGACAGGGCTAGTCGGAGGAGCTGGTTGAAGCACTGACAGGGCTAGTCAGAGGAGCTGGTTGAAGCACTGACAGGGCTAGTCAGAGGAGCTGGTTGAAGCACTGACAGGGCTAGTCAGAGGAGCTGGTTGAAGCAGTATGACAGGGCTAGTCAGAGGAGCTGGTTGAAGCACTGACAGGGCTAGTCAGAGGAGCTGGTTGAAGCACTGACAGGGCTAGTCAGAGGAGCTGGTTGAAGCACTGACAGGGCTAGTCAGAGGAGCTGGTTGAAGCACTGACAGGGCTAGTCAGAGGAGCTGGTTGAAGCACTGACAGGGCTAGTCAGAGGAGCTGGTTGAAGCACTGACAGGGCTAGTCAGAGGAGCTGGTTGAAGCACTGACAGGGCTAGTCAGAGGAGCTGGTTGAAGCACTGACAGGGCTAGTCAGAGGAGCTGGTTGAAGCACTGACAGGGCTAGTCAGAGGAGCTGGTTGAAGCACTGACAGGGCTAGTCAGAGGAGCTGGTTGAAGCACTGACAGGGCTAGTCAGAGGAGCTGGTTGAAGCACTGACAGGGCTAGTCAGAGGAGCTGGTTGAAGCACTGACGGGGCTAGTCAGAGGAGCTGGTTGAAGCACTGACAGGGCTAGTCAGAGGAGCTGGTTGAAGCACTGACAGGGCTAGTCAGAGGAGCTGGTTGAAGCACTGACAGGGCTAGTCAGAGGAGCTGGTTGAAGCAGTATGACAGGGCTAGTCGGAGGAGCTGGTTGAAGCACTGACAGGGCTAGTCAGAGGAGCTGGTTGAAGCACTGACAGGGCTAGTCAGAGGAGCTGGTTGAAGCACTGACAGGGCTAGTCAGAGGAGCTGGTTGAAGCACTGACAGGGCTAGTCAGAGGAGCTGGTTGAAGCAGTATGACAGGGCTAGTCAGAGGAGCTGGTTGAAGCACTGACAGGGCTAGTCAGAGGAGCTGGTTGAAGCACTGACAGGGCTAGTCGGAGGAGCTGGTTGAAGCAATGACAGGGCTAGTCAGAGGAGCTGGTTGAAGCACTGACAGGGCTAGTCAGAGGAGCTGGTTGAAGCACTGACAGGGCTAGTCGGAGGAGCTGGTTGAAGCAGTATGACAGGGCTAGTCAGAGGAGCTGGTTGAAGCAGTATGATAAGGCTAGTCGGAGGAGCTGGTTGAAGCAGTATGACAGGGCTAGTCAGAGGAGCTGGTTGAAGCAGTATGACAGGGCTAGTCGGAGGAGCTGGTTGAAGCACTGACAGGGCTAGTCAGAGGAGCTGGTTGAAGCACTGACAGGGCTAGTCAGAGGAGCTGGTTGAAGCACTGACAGGGCTAGTCAGAGGAGCTGGTTGAAGCACTGACAGGGCTAGTCAGAGGAGCTGGTTGAAGCACTGACAGGGCTAGTCAGAGGAGCTGGTTGAAGCACTGACAGGGCTAGTCAGAGGAGCTGGTTGAAGCACTGACAGGGCTAGTCAGAGGAGCTGGTTGGAGCACTGACAGGGCTAGTCAGAGGAGCTGGTTGAAGCACTGACAGGGCTAGTCAGAGGAGCTGGTTGGAGCACTGACAGGGCTAGTCAGAGGAGCTGGTTGAAGCAGTATGACAGGGCTAGTCGGAGGAGCTGGTTGAAGCACTGACAGGGCTAGTCAGAGGAGCTGGTTGAAGCAGTATGACAGGGCTAGTCGGAGGAGCTGGTTGAAGCACTGACAGGGCTAGTCAGAGGAGCTGGTTGAAGCACTGACAGGGCTAGTCAGAGGAGCTGGTTGAAGCAGTATGACAGGGCTAGTCAGAGGAGCTGGTTGAAGCACTGACAGGGCTAGTCAGAGGAGCTGGTTGAAGCACTGACAGGGCTAGTCAGAGGAGCTGGTTGAAGCACTGACAGGGCTAGTCAGAGGAGCTGGTTGAAGCACTGACAGGGCTAGTCAGAGGAGCTGGTTGAAGCACTGACAGGGCTAGTCAGAGGAGCTGGTTGAAGCACTGACAGGGCTAGTCAGAGGAGCTGGTTGGTGCACTGACAGGGCTAGTCAGAGGAGCTGGTTGAAGCAGTATGACAGGGCTAGTCGGAGGAGCTGGTTGAAGCACTGACAGGGCTAGTCAGAGGAGCTGGTTGAAGCAGTATGACAGGGCTAGTCGGAGGAGCTGGTTGAAGCACTGACAGGGCTAGTCAGAGGAGCTGGTTGAAGCACTGACAGGGCTAGTCAGAGGAGCTGGTTGAAGCAGTATGACAGGGCTAGTCATAGGAGCTGGTTGAAGCACTGACAGGGCTAGTCAGAGGAGCTGGTTGAAGCACTGACAGGGCTAGTCAGAGGAGCTGGTTGAAGCACTGACAGGGCTAGTCAGAGGAGCTGGTTGAAGCACTGACAGGGCTAGTCAGAGGAGCTGGTTGAAGCACTGACAGGGCTAGTCAGAGGAGCTGGTTGAAGCACTGACAGGGCTAGTCAGAGGAGCTGGTTGAAGCAGTATGACAGGGCTAGTCAGAGGAGCTGGTTGAAGCACTGACAGGGCTAGTCAGAGGAGCTGGTTGAAGCACTGACAGGGCTAGTCAGAGGAGCTGGTTGAAGCACTGACAGGGCTAGTCAGAGGAGCTGGTTGAAGCACTGACAGGGCTAGTCGGAGGAGCTGGTTGAAGCACTGACAGGGCTAGTCAGAGGAGCTGGTTGAAGCACTGGCAGGGCTAGTCAGAGGAGCTGGTTGAAGCACTGACAGGGCTAGTCAGAGGAGCTGGTTGAAGCACTGACAGGGCTAGTCAGAGGAGCTGGTTGAAGCACTGACAGGGCTAGTCAGAGGAGCTGGTTGAAGCAGTATGACAGGGCTAGTCAGAGGAGCTGGTTGAAGCACTGACAGGGCTAGTCAGAGGAGCTGGTTGAAGCAGTATGACAGGGCTAGTCAGAGGAGCTGGTTGAAGCACTGACAGGGCTAGTCAGAGGAGCTGGTTGAAGCAGTATGACAGGGCTAGTCAGAGGAGCTGGTTGAAGCACTGACAGGGCTAGTCAGAGGAGCTGGTTGAAGCACTGACAGGGCTAGTCAGAGGAGCTGGTTGAAGCAGTATGACAGGGCTAGTCGGAGGAGCTGGTTGAAGCTAGTTGGCTCTAGGAACAACAGATCTGGGACCAGGCTAGGAACAACAGATCTGGGATCAGGCTAGTTGGCTCTAGGAACAACAGATCTGGGATCAGGCTAGTTGGCTATAGGAACAACAGATCTGGGATCAGGCTAGTTGGCTCTAGGAACAACAGATCTGGGACCAGGCTAGTTGGCTCTAGGAACAACAGATCTGGGATCAGGCTAGGAACAACAGATCTGGGATCAGGCTAGTTGGCTATAGGGAACAACAGATCTGGGATCAGGCTAGTTGGCTATAGGAACAACAGATCTGGGACCAGGCTAGTTGGCTCTAGGAACAACAGATCTGGGATCAGGCTAGTTGGCTATAGGAACAACAGATCTGGGACCAGGCTAGTTGGCTATAGGAACAACAGATCTGGGATCAGGCTAGTTGGCTCTAGGAACAACAGATCTGGGATCAGGCTAGTTGGCTATAGGAACAACAGATCTGGGATCAGGCTAGTTGGCTATAGGAACAACAGATCTGGGACCAGGCTAGGAACAACAGATCTGGGATCAGGCTAGTTGGCTATAGGAACAACAGATCTGGGATCAGGCTAGTTGGCTATAGGAACAACAGATCTGGGACCAGGCTAGGAACAACAGATCTGGGATCAGGCTAGTTGGCTATAGGAACAACAGATCTGGGACCAGGCTAGGAACAACAGATCTGGGATCAGGCTAGTTGGCTATAGGAACAACAGATCTGGGATCAGGCTAGTTGGCTATAGGAACAACAGATCTGGGACCAGGCTAGGAACAACAGATCTGGGACCAGGCTAGTTGGCTATAGGAACAACAGATCTGGGATCAGGCTAGTTGGCTATAGGAACAACAGATCTGGGACCAGGCTAGTTGGCTATAGGAACAACAGATCTGGGATCAGGCTAGTTGGCTATAGGAACAACAGATCTGGGATCAGGCTAGTTGGCTATAGGGAACAACAGATCTGGGATCAGGCTAGTTGGCTATAGGAACAACAGATCTGGGATCAGGCTAGTTGGCTATAGGAACAACAGATCTGGGATCAGGCTAGTTGGCTATAGGGAACAACAGATCTGGGATCAGGCTAGTTGGCTATAGGAACAACAGATCTGGGACCAGGCTAGTTGGCTATAGGAACAACAGATCTGGGACCAGGCTAGTTGGCTCTAGGAACAACAGATCTGGGATCAGGCTAGTTGGCTATAGGGAACAACAGATCTGGGATCAGGCTAGTTGGCTCTAGGAACAACAGATCTGGGATCAGGCTAGTTGGCTATAGGAACAACAGATCTGGGACCAGGCTAGTTGGCTCTAGGAACAACAGATCTGGGACCAGGCTAGGAACAACAGATCTGGGACCAGGCTAGGAACAACAGATCTGGGATCAGGCTAGTTGGCTATAGGAACAACAGATCTGGGACCAGGCTAGTTGGCTCTAGGGAACAACAGATCTGGGACCAGGCTAGGAACAACAGATCTGGGATCAGGCTAGTTGGCTATAGGAACAACAGATCTGGGACCAGGCTAGTTGGCTCTAGGGAACAACAGATCTGGGATCAGGCTAGTTGGCTATAGGAACAACAGATCTGGGATCAGGCTAGTTGGCTCTAGGGAACAACAGATCTGGGATCAGGCTAGTTGGCTATAGGAACAACAGATCTGGGATCAGGCTAGTTGGCTCTAGGAACAACAGATCTGGGATCAGGCTAGTTGGCTCTAGGAACAACAGATCTGGGACCAGGCTAGTTGGCTATAGGAACAACAGATCTGGGACCAGGCTAGTTGGCTATAGGAACAACAGATCTGGGACCAGGCTAGTTGGCTCTAGGAACAACAGATCTGGGATCAGGCTAGTTGGCTATAGGGAACAACAGATCTGGGACCAGGCTAGGAACAACAGATCTGGGATCAGGCTAGTTGGCTCTAGGAACAACAGATCTGGGATCAGGCTAGGTCACTTCCACTTTATCGATCCTGGGAGATTTCTAGTCTTGTGTTTAGTTTACCTTGAGGTAAAGAGGCTTTAGTTGCTAGGGAAATATTTAGCTTTAGAATGTGTGTTTTCAAAGTGCTGTCTGTTGTTGAAGAGAATAATACAGCAGTAGAATATGTAGCCTAGTCACACAGAATGGAGATGATGTATTCTAGTCACACAGAATGGAGATGATGTAGCCTAGTCACACAGAATGGAGATGATGTAGCCTAGTCACACAGAATGGAGATGATGTAGCCTAGTCACACAGAATGGAGATGATGTATTCTAGTCACACAGAATGGAGATGATGTATTCTAGTCACACAGAATGGAGATGATGTAGCCTAGTCACACAGAATGGAGATGATGTAGCCTAGTCACACAGAATGGAGATGATGTATTCTAGTCACACAGAATGGAGATGATGTAGCCTAGTCACACAGAATGGAGATGATGTAGCCTAGTCACACAGAATGGAGATGATGTAGCCTAGTCACACAGAATGGAGATGATGTATTCTAGTCACACAGAATGGAGATGATGTATTCTAGTCACACAGAATGGAGATGATGCAGCCTAGTTGAATACTGTAGGATGAAGCATGTTGTATGCTGTAGGATGAAGCATGTTGTATACTGTAGGATGAAGCATGTTGTATGCTGTAGGATGAAGCATGTTGTATGCTGTAGGATGAAGCATGTTGTATGCTGTAGGATGAAGCATGTTGTATGCTGTAGGATGAACCATGTTGTGATTGACTACCACTGACATAGCGTGCCAAAGACGTCTGGAATGTTTATGATCAATTGGAATGTTTTAAAGCCTTTTTCTCGACCTGTTTAACTATTTAAGGTATTCTGCTGTAATACCTTATCAGGGACACGAAGAAACAGGAACATACACTCTGGTTTTGAGGAAATATGTAATTTAATGTTTCTAGCCCTCAAGTTATTTTTAAACTTACAACCAATACTGTATCCTATATGTCAATAATACAGTAATAATACAATAACTTACTGTAAATCTCTATATGATCCTCCTAACCTGACAAGTCAACTCACTAGATCAGGATGTCTTAACAGAACCATCTGGTTTAGTAGTGACCCTCTCTCTGTATCTGACCCTCCTTCGCTCTCTCTCTCTCTCTCTCTCTCTCTCTCTCTCTCTCTCTCTCTCTCTCTCTCTCTCTCTCTCTCTCAATTCACTTTATTGACATGGCAAGTAAAATTACTTACATTGTCAAAGTATACAAATAACAAAAATGTCTGTCTCTCTCTCCCTGTCTCTCTGTCTGTCTCTGTAGTCAGTACGCAGGTCCCCACAGCCAAGTACACCAAGGTGGGGGAGACTTTGAGACATGTGATCCCAGGCCACATGCAGTGCTCCATGGCGTGTGGAGGGAGAGCCTGTAAATACGAGAACCCTGCCCGCTGGAGTGACAAGGAGCAGGCCGTTAAGGGACTCTACTCCTCATGGTGAGTCTCTGGGCTTAACACAACAAAACCATCGAGGATGACACAAAAATGTTTGAAAAGGTATTTCCATTGTGGTCCTCTTAAATAAATGTCTCTAAACATTAACGAACACAGTAGACCTACTAGGCATACTTGGGTTACAGATATAACAATAATTAATACATTATTTAACTTTTCAAAGAATCTCAAAGCGCATTAAAAAGTAAGACAACAAATACAAATGTAAATGATGGAGATTGAAAGTGTCAGTTGGTTTGGGATCAAGTTGAGGCAAGTTAGTCTGGAAAGGCAGTGTAGGTTCAGTTGAGGGGGCATTGATGGGATGCCAAGGAGTAACAAAGACATACTGTATACTACATACTTAATGAGTATATACTACATACTATATACTATTAGTTCATTGTAGTGTACTGTAAACGAACGGTATCCTTTCGCCTGTCTACCAGAAGTTGATGCTGTTGCTATGCAACTTCTTGCTAGCTTGTTAGCGTAGCTAACAAATGACTAGCTAGACATCTTACGACTTCATTAACAATGTCCATTGAGAACGCGCAACGACTATACCACTTAGCTAAGAATGACGTGAATAACCAAGTCAATAAATGTTTTCCTCCGTCTGTATTGGATGTGTGTTTTTGTTCATTCCTACAGTATGTTAAAACCTCTATGGCGATGCACTGTATGCGGCGACAGACAGACAGACAGACAGACAGACAGGCAGACAGGCAGACAGACAGACAGACAGACAGACAGACAGACAGGCAGGCAGGCAGACAGACAGACAGACAGACAGACAGACAGACAGACTTACCAAAACATAATGTTTCCTGCGGCGGCAACTCACCACATCTTATAGTCCTTGTTAGCCATGTATTTTGCTTTCATGGCAGCTGTATTTGTTGTGCTGGCGATTTAATGATGAACTACAATCAGTTGGCTGTTCAGAAGACCGAGGCTGCAAGGAGGAGGAGACAGGTGGCTGGTCAAAGGAGGGCGCTGTTGAGGCGCTGTATTCTCCTCGACGAAAATGCAAATGTATAGTTGAAGTCGGAGGTTTACATACACTTAGGTTGGAGTCATTAAAACTCGTTTTTCAACCACTCCACACATTTCTTGTTAACAAACTATAGTTTTGACAAGTCGGTTAGGACATCTACTTTTTGCATGACACAAGTAATTTTTCCAACAATTGTTTACAGACAGATTATTTCACTTATAATTCACTGTATCACAATTCCAGTGGGTCATAATTTTACATACACTAAGTTGACTGTGCCTTTAAATGATGTCATGGCTTTAGAAGCTTCTGATAGGCTAATTGACATCATTTGAGTCAATTGGAGGTGTACCTGTGGATGTATTTCAAGGCCTACCTTCAAACTCAGTGCCTCTTTGCTTGACATCATGGGAAAATCAAAAGAAATCAGCCAAGACCTCAGAAAAGACATTGTAGACCTCCACAAGTCTGGTTCATCCTTGGGAGCAATTTCCAAACGCCTGAAGATACCACGTTCATCTGTACAAACAATAGTACGCAAGTATAAACACCATGGGACCACGCAGCCGTCATACCGCTCAGGAAGGAGACGCGTTCTGTCTCCTAGAGATTAATATACTTTGGTGCGAAAAGTGCAAATCAATCCCAGAACAGCAGCAAAGGACCTTGTGAAGATGCTGGAGGAAACAGGTACAAAAGTATCTATATCCACAGTAAAACAAGTCCTATATCGACATAACCTGAAAGGCCGCTCAGCAAGGAAGAAGCCACTGCTCCAAAACTGCCATAAAAAAGCAAGACTACGGTTTGCAACTGCACATGGGGACAAAGATCGTACTTTTTGGAGAAATGTCCTCTGGTCTGATGAAACAAAAATAGAACTGTTTGGCCATAATGACCATCGTTATGTTTGGAGGAAAAAGGGGGTAGCTTGCAAGCCGAAGAACACCATCCCAACCGTGAAGCACGGGGTGGCAGCATCATGCTGTGGGGTTGCTTTGCTGCAGGAGTGACTGGTGCACTTCACAAAATAGTCCTTTCCCCTCCAGACAGTACTCCTGCCCAGTTTGCAGTCACTTTCCCCTCCAGACAGTGCTCCTGCCCAGTTTGCAGTCACTTTCCCCTCCAGACAGTACTCCTGCCCAGTTTGCAGTCACTTTCCCCTCCAGACAGTACTCCTGCCCAGTTTGCAGTCACTTTCCCCTCCAGACAGTACTCCTGCCCAGTTTGCAGTCACCTTCCCCTCCAGACAGTGCTCCTGCCCAGTTTGCAGTCACTTTCCCCTCCAGACAGTACTCCTGCCCAGTTTGCAGTCACTTTCCCCTCCAGACAGTACTCCTGCCCAGTTTGCAGTCACTTTCCCCTCCAGACAGTGCTCCTGCCCAGTTTGCAGTCACTTTCCCCTCCAGACAGTACTCCTGCCCAGTTTGCAGTCACTTTCCCCTCCAGACAGTACTCCTGCCCAGTTTGCAGTCACTTTCCCCTCCAGACAGTACTCCTGCCCAGTTTGCAGTCACTTTCCCCTCCAGACAGTACTCCTGCCCAGTTTGCAGTCACTTTCCCCTCCAGACAGTGCTCCTGCCCAGTTTGCAGTCACTTTCCCCTCCAGACAGTACTCCTGCCCAGTTTGCAGTCACTTTCCCCTCCAGACAGTACTCCTGCCCAGTTTGCAGTCACTTTCCCCTCCAGACAGTACTCCTGCCCAGTTTGCAGTCACTTTCCCCTCCAGACAGTGCTCCTGCCCAGTTTGCAGTCACTTTCCCCTCCAGACAGTACTCCTGCCCAGTTTGCAGTCACTTTCCCCTCCAGACAGTACTCCTGCCCAGTTTGCAGTCACTTTCCCCTCCAGACAGTACTCCTGCCCAGTTTGCAGTCACCTTCCCCTCCAGACAGTGCTCCTGCCCAGTTTGCAGTCACTTTCCCCTCCAGACAGTACTCCTGCCCAGTTTGCAGTCACTTTCCCCTCCAGACAGTACTCCTGCCCAGTTTGCAGTCACTTTCCCCTCCAGACAGTGCTCCTGCCCAGTTTGCAGTCACTTTCCCCTCCAGACAGTACTCCTGCCCAGTTTGCAGTCACCTTCCCCTCCAGACAGTGCTCCTGCCCAGTTTGCAGTCACTTTCCCCTCCAGACAGTACTCCTGCCCAGTTTGCAGTCACTTTCCCCTCCAGACAGTACTCCTGCCCAGTTTGCAGTCACTTTCCCCTCCAGACAGTGCTCCTGCCCAGTTTGCAGTCACTTTCCCCTCCAGACAGTACTCCTGCCCAGTTTGCAGTCACTTTCCCCTCCAGACAGTGCTCCTGCCCAGTTTGCAGTCACTTTCCCCTCCAGACAGTACTCCTGCCCAGTTTGCAGTCACTTTCCCCTCCAGACAGTACTCCTGCCCAGTTTGCAGTCACTTTCCCCTCCAGACAGTACTCCTGCCCAGTTTGCAGTCACTTTCCCCTCCAGACAGTGCTCCTGCCCAGTTTGCAGTCACTTTCCCCTCCAGACAGTACTCCTGCCCAGTTTGCAGTCACCTTCCCCTCCAGACAGTACTCCTGCCCAGTTTGCAGTCACTTTCCCCTCCAGACAGTACTCCTGCCCAGTTTGCAGTCACTTTCCCCTCCAGACAGTACTCCTGCCCAGTTTGCAGTCACTTTCCCCTCCAGACAGTACTCCTGCCCAGTTTGCAGTCACTTTCCCCTCCAGACAGTACTCCTGCCCAGTTTGCAGTCACTTTCCCCTCCAGACAGTACTCCTGCCCAGTTTGCAGTCACTTTCCCCTCCAGACAGTACTCCTGCCCAGTTTGCAGTCACTTTCCCCTCCAGACAGTACTCCTGCCCAGTTTGCAGTCACTTTCCCCTCCAGACAGTGATCCTGCCCAGTTTGCAGTCACCTTCCCCTCCAGACAGTACTCCTGCCCAGTTTGCAGTCACTTTCCCCTCCAGACAGTGCTCCTGCCCAGTTTGCAGTCACTTTCCCCTCCAGACAGTGCTCCTGCCCAGTTTGCAGTCACTTTCCCCTCCAGACAGTGCTCCTGCCCAGTTTGCAGTCACTTTCCCCTCCAGACAGTACTCCTGCCCAGTTTGCAGTCACTTTCCCCTCCAGACAGTACTCCTGCCCAGTTTGCAGTCACTTTCCCCTCCAGACAGTACTCCTTCCCAGTTTGCAGTCACTTTCCCCTCCAGACAGTGCTCCTGCCCAGTTTGCAGTCACCTTCCCCTCCAGACAGTGCTCCTGCCCAGTTTGCAGTCACTTTCCCCTCCAGACAGTACTCCTGCCCAGTTTGCAGTCACTTTCCCCTCCAGACAGTACTCCTGCCCAGTTTGCAGTCACTTTCCCCTCCAGACAGTACTCCTGCCCAGTTTGCAGTCACTTTCCCCTCCAGACAGTACTCCTGCCCAGTTTGCAGTCACTTTCCCCTCCAGACAGTACTCCTGCCCAGTTTGCAGTCACCTTCCCCTCCAGACAGTGCTCCTGCCCAGGCTGCAGTCACCCCCCCCCCTCCAGACAGTACTCCTGCCCAGATGTCTTAGGCAGAGCACAATAATAGATTATAATTACCGACTAGTCGTTGGCAAAAACAGATTAATTACACCTAGGCATTATTAGTCATTTGGATGTTGCATTGATGCCAGCACAAATCTGTCCTGCCAAACTATGGCAAGTTAATGTTACATAAATCAGGTTTAAAACGATTAGCTACCAACCACATATAAGCCTAACGTTGGGTAGTTAGGTAGATATCATATAGTTAATATACTGGCAAGTTTGATGTATTAGTAGCCAACTAACGTTAGGTAGCTAGCTAACATACCAGTACATACAAGCAACTGCTGTAATGATATGCTATGCGGTTCGTAAGGATAGCATAGCTAACAAATTGTCAGCCAACATAACGTGTAACGTAACTTATTTGAAAAGTCATTATTTTATTACATTGCTCAACATTTTCTTAACATTTGTCATAATTAGTTAAAGCAGTGAATATGTATCCGCTCTCGTTGGACTGCGGCTGCATATTTTCCGCCATTTTCTTCAAATCTGAAAATAATGTGAAGCCACGCCCATTTTCTGAAGAATTGCATTATGGGCCCTAAATGCACGGAAATAGTGTCCACTGCTTGTATACTTCGAATTTTGCCAAATGTAGTACGACATCCGGGAACTTTTGGCATACTAACTATATCTATACTGTGACTAATAAGCATTCTACATACTCAATTTACGTCACAAATAGTACGGTTAGTATGGTTAGTATGGTTAGTATGGTTAGTACGGTTAGTATGGTTAGTATGGTTAGTATGGTTAGTACGGTTAGTATGAGTATTGGAACACAGCTAGTCTGAAAAAATCTCTTCAACAGCCCACCACACCTGCTTCTCTGAATGATCAGTCACTCCATTGGAGCTGCTTCTCTGAATGATCAGTCACTCCATTGGAGCTGCTTCTCTGAATGATCAGTCACTCCGTTGGAGCTGCTTCTCTGAATGATCAGTCACTCCATTGGAGCTGCTTCTCTGAATGATCAGTCACTCCATTGGAGCTGCTTCTCTGAATGATCAGTCACTCCATTGGAGCTGCTTCTCTGAATGATCAGTCACTCCATTGGAGCTGCTTCTCTGAATGATCAGTCACTCCGTTGGAGCTGCTTCTCTGAATGATCAGTCACTCCATTGGAGCTGCTTCTCTGAATGATCAGTCACTCCGTTGGAGCTGCTTCTCTGAATGATCAGTCACTCCATTGGAGCTGCTTCTCTGAATGATCAGTCACTCCATTGGAGCTGCTTCTCTGAATGATCAGTCACTCCGTTGGAGCTGCTTCTCTGAATGATCAGTCACTCCATTGGAGCCTCTCCTCTGGTACTGTTCCTCCATAGCCAGGAATGTAGCCCCTAGCTGGGGGATGCCACGGCTGCTGAAAAGCACACGAAAAGCCACCACATCTTGGCAGTGGTTAGGAGCATTCTCTGAACAGTCCCTGAACTTCCTGCTATCTCTGGACACAGCATGCAGTCCTTGGTGTAATACTTCCAAACAGATTAAACAAAAAGCCACACCATAATTTTTTTAATATATTTTTTGACATTTAGCAGACGCTCTTATCCAGAGCGACTTACAGGAGCAGTTAGGGTTAAGTGCCTTGCTCAAGGGCACATCGACAGATTTTTCACCTAGTCGGCTCGGTGATTAGAACCAGCGACCTTTCGGTTACTGGCACAACGCTCTTAACCACTAAGCTACCTGCCGCCTGTTTGAATCCAACCCGCCAGCTATGGAGCTAGCTATCAAGTCAAAAGAAAAAGCCTTTTCATCACGATCTTGCAACTCTGAGAGTCAAGACTACAGGATATAGTGATCAAACACTAGGGCAGTCAACCAAAAAAAATAAAAGATAGAAAAAAACACGTTTAAATAATAAAAATATGTACAATATTTACAGAGCTCTCTGCCTAGGCTTGGTCTCTGTTGTCTCAAACATTTTACAATGGAAACTGTTTACCGTTTACTCTAGGAACCAAACGGAAGCAAACAGAAACTCTAGTTGTTTCGTTTGGAGTAAATGGTTTCCGTTACATTTTTTTTTGCAACAGACAAAACATTTTGCAACGGAATCCAAGTTATTAATCCACTCTTGTCTGGGTCCTCCTACTGCACCTGGTGAAAAGGAGATGGACTCTGGGTTCTGGTTCTGGTCTCGCTCTGGGTCCTCCTACTGCACCTGGTGAAAAGGAGATGGACTCTGGGTTCTGGTTCTGGTCTCGCTCTGGGTCCTCCTTCTGCACCTGGTGAAAAGGAGATGGACTCTGGGTTCTGGTTCTGGTCTCGCTCTGGGTCCTCCTACTGCACCTGGTGAAAAGGAGATGGACTCTGGGTTCTGGTCTCGCTTTGGGTCATCCTACTGCACCTGGTGAAAAGGAGATGGACTCTGGGTTCTGGTTCTGGTCTCGCTCTGGGTCCTCCTACTGCACCTGGTGAAAAGGAGATGGACTCTGGGTTCTGGTTCTGGTCTCGCTCTGGGTCCTCCTACTGCACCTGGTGAAAAGGAGATGGACTCTGGGTTCTGGCTCTGGTCTCTCTCTGGGTCCTCCTACTGCACCTGGTGAAAAGGAGATGGACTCTGGGTTCTGGCTCTGGTCTCTCTCTGGGTCCTCCTACTGCACCTGGTGAAAAGGAGATGGACTCTGGGTTCTGGTCTCTCTCTGGGTCCTCCTACTGCACCTGGTGAAAAGGAGATGGACTCTGGGCTCTGGTCTCTCTCTGGGTCCTCCTTCTGCACCTGTTGAAAAGGAGATGGACTCTGGGTTCTGGCTCTGGTCTCTCTCTGGGTCCTCCTTCTGCACCTGGTGAAAAGGAGATGGACTCTGGGTTCTGGTCTCGCTCTGGGTCCTCCTACTGCACCTGGTGAAAAGGAGATGGACTCTGGGTTCTGGTCTCGCTTTGGGTCCTCCTACTGCACCTGGTGAAAAGGAGATGGACTCTGGGTTCTGGCTCTGGTCTCTCTCTGGGTCCTCCTACTGCACCTGGTGAAAAGGAGATGGACTCTGGGTTCTGGTTCTGGTCTCTCTCTGGGTCCTCCTACTGCACCTGGTGAAAAGGAGATGGACTCTGGGTTCTGGCTCTGGTCTCTCTCTGGGTCCTCCTACTGCACCTGGTGAAAAGGAGATGGACTCTGGGTTCTGGTCTCGCTCTGGGTCCTCCTTCTGCACCTGGTGAAAAGGAGATGGACTCTGGGTTCTGGTTCTGGTCTCGCTCTGGGTCCTCCTACTGCACCTGGTGAAAAGGAGATGGACTCTGGGTTCTGGTCTCGCTCTGGGTCCTCCTACTGCACCTGGTGAAAAGGAGATGGACTCTGGGTTCTGGCTCTGGTCTCTCTCTGGGTCCTCCTTCTGCACCTGGTGAAAAGGAGATGGACTCTGGGTTCTGGTCTCGCTTTGGGTCCTCCTACTGCACTTGGTGAAAAGGAGATGGACTCTGGGTTCTGTCTCTGGTCTCTCTCTGGGTCCTCCTACTGCACCTGGTGAAAAGGAGATGGACTCTGGGTTCTGGCTCTGGTCTCTGTCTGTGTTCTGACTAGGGCTGTGGCGGTCACAAAATTTAGTCAGCCGGTGATTGTCAAGCAAATAACTGTCGGTCTCACGGTAATTGACCGTTAATTAACATAAACACATTTAGCATCTCCTGGCTTCCACACATAGCCTACAAGCCACTGATGCAGACCTTTGGAACAGCTACATGTTAAAAAGTCTAATAAATCCATGTAATATAGCCCACACCATCACAATAAATCCATTATTTATTTTAGACAGGTCTAAAGAAGCATGATATGAAGAAAAAGTAGTCTATTTCAGAAGAACAGAATAGCATACTCTGAGTTGTCCTTGTGTTAGGTCCTGATCTGGCTGTGCCATATGGCTGTGGGCTACACTAGTTCATTTAGCAGACAAGATTTGCTTAGAATTCCGTGGCATTATTTTATAGTATGAAGAATACAATTGAACAACACTGAATAAAATATAAATGATATTTTCTCCAAACGATTTGAGGGAGTGTGCACATGCGGCTATTCTGTGTTGAGCGGTTAACAAAGAAACAGGTCCTCCTATATGCTTAATTTAGAGTTATTAATGTAACTTTAGTTGTTCTACAAATGTTGGGCTTTTATTTTGATTTTTAAAACATTTTAAGTCTGCATGATGCGATTCTAATGATGATTTGAAAAAAGTCTCTTGAAAGGCATGAGCTCTGCGTAGTTTTTAGTGCCGGCTGTACACACTTCATCAGTCTCTCATTCACAATTTGAGAAGTACTTGATAATGCCTAGAATTTCCCGGCGGCATCCCCCTAAAAAAATCCATGCCTTTTGCAGCCCTTCTCCCTGACTGCTGCCTGCTCCGAAGGACCTCTCATCTCACTCACACGGCTCTCCGTCACGTGATCGGGACTTTCTCACAGGCTACAAGTGAAGACAGACACATCAGGGACGCAACTGCGCTCGTCCTTATCCAATTCCGAGGTGCATATTGAAGATATTGGAAGAACTGTCCACATGTACTTTTCGCCAGCCAACAAGCTGAGTAGGCCTAACGAACAGCAAAAGCACTAGCCTATGTCAATCTACTATCCCCCATAGAACAGAAGTTGACCTATTCTATTCTGTGAGATAAATAAATATTCCAAACATAGTCTGGGACAGTTGTGGGATGCGATAGATCCCAAATTAATAGAACCACTAGCATCAAATAACTTTTTTTACGCAATGAGGCTGACGCAACAGATCAGAACGTTTAGCTTAAAATGTTGATAAACTATTAGGCTATTTCTTCACATTATAAGCACAGCAATGTGCACACACGTGAATGTTCCATTAGCGGGAAAACACCATGATCAAAAGTGTCCACAAATGTGATTATGCATGTAATGCTTTTATTATAAAGGTGCATTTTTATGTTGAACATTATCTTTCCCAAACTTGAAACTCACGCGCCATTTATATATGCCAGTTAGGCTCTAAACCCCTTGTAAAGCAGATTAATGTGCTTTATTTGAAGAAGTTATTTGGCCACTTTAGTTGTGATACAAACCTTATCAAAACATATAGACCTATGGGCCAGGCTACATGAGGTGAGCGACTATGATTCGAAAAAGGAAAGCTGGGCATCATTCACAAGTGATAATATATAGTTCATATTGCTATACAATATAAGCTAATATTGTCACCCATCAGACTATTCTTGATTTAATCTTCTTTTTACATTTACTAAATAATATATGTGGGAAATTCGTTTTGATTTAAAAATATGTCATCACTGCACTTAAATAGTGAATGGAGGACGCTTTTCCTCTGGTTTATTTTCATGCCAGCCAGATAGGCTATACTCCTGTTGTAAAGAGAAGCCATGTGCTTAATATTAGGAAAGTAGAGAAATAAATATAGTAGGCCTAGTCTATAGAAAGCTGATGGGATCCTCCTCTTTTTAATAGAGGCCATCAATCTGTTTTCTCACGCAATTGCATAGCCTATAGAAATGTTGCGCAACATTAGCTCATGGGCTCTCATTAAGTGTTTGATGAGATTTTCGATAACATTTGCATTGATGTCAGAGTGATTAGAGGGACAATAGAGTGCTGAGTACCAGGCAGTTAACAAGTTTGGTAGGATACTAATGACCATCAGCAGCATCAGAGCTTGGAGAAGCCTAGTTACCGTGACTAAACGGTCACGTGGAATTTGACTGCCTTCATGACTGGTGACCGCCGGTGTGGCGGTAATACGGTCACCATAACAGCCCAACTCTGAGCACTGTAATGTTCTACATTATAACATAATAACGGCCCTAGTCTTGCTACTCCTCCTGGTGAAAATTAGATGGGCTCTGGGTTCTGGTTCTGGTCTCTGTCTGGGACCCTTCATCTAATGCCGTCTGTGGGGGCCTTCTGTTTGCGTAGACTATACTGTGTATTCTATATTATCTGTGTATTCTATATTCTATATTCTCTGTATATTCTATATTCTATATTATCTATGTATTCTATATTCTATATTCTCTGTGTATTCTATATTCTATATTATCTATGTATTCTATATTCTATATTCTCTGTGTATTCTATATTCTACATTCTCTGGGTATTCTATATTCTCTGTGTATTCTATATTCTATATTCTCTGGGTATTCTATATTCTACATTATCTGGGTATTCTATATTCTATATTATCTGGGTATTCTATATTCTATATTCTCTATGCATTCTATATTCTCTGTGTATTCTATATTCTACATTCTCTGGGTATTCTATATTCTCTGTGTATTCTATATTCTCTGTGTATTCTATATTCTCTGTGTATTCTATATTCTATATTCTCTGTGTATTCCTATATTCTCTTTGTATTCTATATTCTATATTCTCTGTGTATTCTATATTCTACATTCTCTGTGTATTCTATATTCTATATTATATGTGTATTCTACATTCTCTGTGTATTCTATATTCTACATTCTCTGTGTATTCTATATTCTATATTCTCTGTGTATTCCTATATTCTCTGTGTATTCTATATTCTACATTCTCTATGTATTCTACAGTGGGGGAAAAAAGTATTTAGTCAGCCACCAATTGTGCAAGTTCTCCCACTTAAAAAGATGAGAGAGGCCTGTAATTTTCATCATAGGTACACGTCAACTATGACAGACAAAATGAGAAAAAAAAATCCAGAAAATCACATTGTAGGATTTTTTATGAATTTATTTGCAAATTATGGTGGAAAATAAGTATTTGGTCAATAACAAAAGTTTCTCAATACTTTGTTATATACCCTTTGTTGGCAATGACACAGGTCAAACGTTTTCTGTAAGTCTTCACAAGGTTTTCACACACTGTTGCTGGTATTTTGGCCCATTCCTCCATGCAGATCTCCTCTAGAGCAGTGATGTTTTGGGGCTGTCGCTAGGCAACACAGATTTTCAACTCCCTCCAAAGATTTTCTATGGGGTTGAGATCTGGAGACTGGCTAGGCCACTCCAGGACCTTGAAATGCTTCTTACGAAGCCACTCCTTCGTTGCCCGGGCGGTGTGTTTGGGATCATTGTCATGCTGAAAGACCCAGCCACGTTTCATCTTCAATGCCCTTGCTGAGGGAAGGAGGTTTTCACTCAAAATCTCACGATACATGGCCCCATTCATTCTTTCCTTTACACGGATCAGTCGTCCTGGTCCCTTTGCAGAAAAACAGCCCCAAAGCATGATGTTTCCACCCCCATGCTTCACAGTAGGTATGGTGTTCTTTGGATGCAACTCAGCATTCTTTGTACTCCAAACACGACAAGTTGAGTTTTTACCAAAAAGTTCTATTTTGGTTTCATCTGACCATATGACATTCTCCCAATCCTCTTCTGGATCATCCAAATGCACTCTAGCAAACTTCCGACGGGCCTGGACATGTACTGGCTTAAGCAGGGGGACACAGCAGGATTTGAGTCCCTGGCGGCGTAGTGTGTTACTGATGGTAGGCTTTGTTGCTTTGGTCCCAGCTCTCTGCAGGTCATTCACTAGGTCCCCCCATGTGGTTCTGGGATTTTTGCTCACCGTTCTTGTGATCATTTTGACCCCACGGGGTGAGATCTTGCGTGGAGCCCCAGATCGAGGGAGATTATCAGTGGTGTTGTATGTCTTCCATTTCCTAATAATTGCTCCCACAGTTGATTTCTTCAAACCAAGCTGCTTACCTATTGCAGATTCAGTCTTCCCAGCCTGGTGCAGGTCTACAATTTTGTTTCTGGTGTCCTTTGACAGCTCTTTGGTCTTGGCCATAGTGGAGTTTGGAGTGTGACTGTTTGAGGTTGTGGACAGGTGTATTTTATACTGATAACAAGTTCAAACAGGTGCCATTAATACAGGTAACGAGGGGAGGACAGAGGAGCCTCTTAAAGAAGAAGTTACAGGTCTGTGAGAGCCAGAAATCTTGCTTGTTTGAAGGTGACCAAATACTTATTTTCCACCATAATTTGCAAATAAATTCATAAAAAATCCTACAATGTGATTTTCTGGATTTTTTTTCCTCAATTTGTCTGTCATAGTTGACGTGTACCTATGATGAAAATTACAGGCATCTCTCATCTTTTTAAGTGGGAGAACTTGCACAATTGGTGGCTGACTAAATACTTTTTTTCCCCACTGTATATTCTATATTCTCTGGGTATTCTATATTCTATATTATATGTGTATTCTATATTCTACATTCTCTGTGTATTCTATATTCTATATTCTCTATGTATTCTATATTCTCTGGGTATTCTATATTCTATATTATATGTGTATTCTATATTCTACATTCTCTGTTTATTCTATATTCTATATTCTCTGTGTATTCTACATTCTCTGTGTATTCTATATTCTACATTCTCTGGGTATTCTATATTCTACATTCTCTGTGTATTCTACATTCTCTGTGTATTCTATATTCTACATTATCTGGGTATTCTATATTATATGTGTATTCTCTATTCTATATTCTCTATGTATTCTATATTCTATATTCTCTATGTATTCTATATTCTATATTATCTATGTATTCTATATTCTATATTCTCTGGGTATTCGATATTCTCTGGGTATTCTATATTCTCTATGTATTCTATATTCTCTGTGTATTCTCTATTCTATATTCTCTATATATTCTATATTCTCTATGTATTCTATATTCTATATTCTCTATGTATTCTATATTATATATTCTCTGGGTATTCGATATTCTCTGGGTATTCTATATTCTCTATGTATTCTATATTCTCTATGTATTCTATATTCTCTGTGTTTTCTCTATTCTATATTCTCTATATATTCTATATTCTCTGTGTATTCTATATTCTGTATTCTCTGGGTATTCTATATTCTCTGCATATTCTAGTTTCTCTGTGTATTCTATATTCTATATTCTCTGTGTATAGAATACACAGCAACGCCAGGGTTGTGGGTTCGTTTCCCACGGGGGGCCAGTATGAAAATGTATGCACTCACTAACTGTAAGTCACTCTGGATAAGAGTGTCTGCTAAATGACTAAAATGTAAATGTAATAATAATATGCCATTTAGCAGACACTTTTATCCAAAGCGACTTACAGTCATGCATGCATACATTTTTACGTATGGGTGGTCCCGGGGATCGAACCCACTACCCTGGCGTTACAAGCGCCGTGCTCTACCAATTGAGCTACAGAGGACCACATGTAGCCTGTATTCTCTGGGTATCCTATATATTCTGCATTTTTCCTGTGTCCTCTATAATGTTGCTCCTCACATGTCCGAGGCAGCCAGCTGGGTGATGTCCCATTGTACACAGATACCTGATCAATAAGTAAACACAAAGTAATCAATACACGCTCTCCACTCTCCTCCACTGCCATGGCACTAAACCACTGGCCAGTAACTAATGCCCAACAGCTTAACTGGTAGCGTCATTCATCAGCTTGTTTTCCGGGCTGCTCTGTTCAAATAATTCATATTACATGTATGTGATTCATTAATGAGGTGTGACCTGTCCCTCCGTTTGTCCTGCTGTGTAATCACCATGGAATCCCTCTCTCTGTCTCTCTGTCTCTCTTTCTCTCTTTCTGTTTCTCTTTCTGTCTCTTTCTGTCTCTCTCTGCAGGATAACTGACAACTTGCTGGCGATGGCAAGGCCTTCTACTGAAATCCTAGAGAAATACAATATCATAGAGCAGTTTACAAGGTACTCTCCTTTATTGTGTGTATGGTGTTTTAGAAGACAAAACACTAAATGTTGCTACTTGATCTGTATTTTGCTACCGCTGGTTGTACTGACAGGATTTATTCATCTCTGGCGGTGCTAATAGCTAGTGACAGCTAGTGGTCTCCTGGTGGTGCTAATAGCTAGTGACAGCTAGTGGTCTCCTGGTGGTGCTAATAGCTAGTGACAGCTAGTGGTCTCCTGGTGGTGCTAATAGCTAGTGACAGCTAGTGGTCTCCTGGTGGTGCTAATAGCTAGTGACAGCTAGTGGTCTCCTGGTGGTGCTAATAGCTAGTGACAGCTAGTGGTCTCCTGGTGGTGCTAATAGCTAGTGACAGCTAGTGGTCTCCTGGTGGTGCTAATAGCTAGTGACAGCTAGTGGTCTCCTGGTGGTGCTAATAGCTAGTGACAGCTAGTGGTCTCCTGGTGGTGCTAATAGCTAGTGACAGCTAGTGGTCTCCTGGTGGTGCTAATAGCTAGTGACAGCTAGTGGTCTCCTTGTGGTGCTAATAGCTAGTGACAGCTAGTGGTCTCCTGGTGGTGCTAATAGCTAGTGACAGCTAGTGGTCTCCTGGTGGTGCTAATAGCTAGTGACAGCTAGTGGTCTCCTGGTGGTGCTAATAGCTAGTGACAGCTAGTGGTCTCCTGGTGGTGCTAATAGCTAGTGACAGCTAGTGGTCTCCTGGTGGTGCTAATAGCTAGTGACAGCTAGTGGTCTCCTGGTGGTGCTAATAGCTAGTGACAGCTAGTGGTCTCCTGGTGGTGCTAATAGCTAGTGACAGCTAGTGGTCTCCTGGTGGTGCTAGTAGCTAGTGACAGCTAGTGGTCTCCTGGTGGTGCTAATAGATAGTGACAGCTAGTGGTCTCCTGGTTGTGCTAATAGCTAGTGACAGCTAGTGGTACTAATAGCTAGTGGTCTCCTGGTCGTCTCCTGGTGGTGCTAATAGCTAGTGACAGTTAGTGGTCTCCTGGTGGTGCTAATAGCTAGTGACAGCTAGTGGTCTCCTGGTGGTGCTAATAGCTAGTGACAGCTAGTGGTCTCCTGGTGGTGCTAGTAGCTAGTGACAGCTAGTGGTCTCCTGGTGGTGCTAATAGATAGTGACAGCTAGTGGTCTCCTGGTTGTGCTAATAGCTAGTGACAGCTAGTGGTCTCCTGGTGGTGCTAATAGATAGTGACAGCTAGTGGTCTCCTGGTGGTGTTAATAGCTAGTGACAGCTAGTGGTCTCCTGGTGGTGCTAATAGCTAGTGACAGCTAGTGGTCTCCTGGTGGTGCTAATAGCTAGTGACAGCTAGTAGTCTCCTGGTGGTCTCAGGTGTGACGTGTAGGCAGGCCTATTTGTGGTGCTGATAGCTGGTAACATGTCCCCTCCCGCTGCTCCTCCAGGTGTGGCCTTCGTACGGTGATCAACCTGCAGCGTCCCGGGGAACATGCCAGCTGTGGTAACCCTCTGGAACACGACTCTGGATTCACCTACAGACCTGAGATGTTCATGGAGGCTGGCAGTGAGTATCTCTACCTCAGTTCAATGTAAGGGCTTTATTGGCATGGGTTAAGTAGATAGGAAACAAAAGTGAAATTAACAATCACTATGAACAGTAAACATTACACTCAGAAGATCCAAAAGAATAAAGACATTTCAAATGTCATATTATGTATATATACAGTGTTGTAACAATGTGCAAATAGTTAAAGTACAAATGGGAAAATAAATAAATGTAAATATGGGTTGTATTTACAATGGTGTTTGTTCTTCACTGATTGCCCTTTTCTTGTGGCAAAAGGTCACAAATATTGCTTATGTGATGGCACACTGGGGTATTTCACCCAGTAGATAAGGGAGTTTATCAAAATTGGGTTTGTTTTCTAATTCTTTGTGGATCTCTGTAATCTGAGGGAAATATGTGTCTCTAATATGGTGATACATTTGGCAGGAGAATAGGAAGTGCAGCTCAGTTTTCACCTCATTTTGTGGGCAGTGTGCACATAGCCTGTCTTCTCTCTCTCTCTCTCTCTCTTTTTGTGTCTGTGTGTCTCTGTGTCTGTCTGGATTCACATACCAACCTGAGATATTCGTAGAGGCTGGCAGTGAGTATCCACCTCTCTCTCTGTCTGTCTCTCTCTCTCTTTACACTTTCTCATATATTAACTAGCCAGGTAAGAGTCAGTGACGAGGGAATACTAGTGTGTAATGTTTTCTGATATCACACACCACCCTGACTGACCTAGCAGTATTTTATTTATTTGATTATGATGTCATCTTCATGATGCCCAGCCCACGTGGTCTTATAACACACTGTAGTATCCAAATAATATACTTATTTATTCACATACCTACCTACACATACATACCTACGTACACACACAAACACACATACATACCTACGTACACACACAAACACACGTACATACATACCTACCTACACATACCTACGTACACAAACACATACTGTACATACCTACATATATACAGTGTGGTGTAGCAGCAGTGTGTAGCAGCAGTGTGTAGCAGCAGTGTGTAGCAGCAGTGTGTAGTAGCAGTGTGTAGAGGTGTGTAGTAGTGTGTAGCAGCAGTGTGTAGTAGTGTGTAGCAGCAGTGTGTAGAGGTGTGTAGCAGCAGTGTGTAGCAGTGTGTAGCAGTGTGTAGTAGCAGTGTGTAGAGGTGTGTAGTAGTGTGTAGAGGTGTGTACATTGTGGTTGTACATGTAACAGTATGCTGATGATAAGTTAATGACATGTTGATTGTCTTATGTGTCATTCTGAACCCATAGTATATAGAGTATAAAGCACTGAGGCAGTGCCAACCTGTTAGCTAACTTACTGGGTTAATAATGGGAATATAATGATGTGATGGTGATAGGGATTTCAGTCAATGACTGGACTGGAAATCAATTCATGTTTTATTGGTCGCATAAACATATTTAGCAAATGTTATCGCAGGTGCAGCGAAATACTTATGTTTCTAGCTCCAACAGTGCAGTATACCTAACAATACCTAACAATACGCAGAAATCCCAAAAATTAAAAGAAAGAAATTAAGAAATGTCAGAATGATGAATGTCAGAATCCGGAATATTGGAATTATATTAAAATATAATATTGGATTCTGACTTTGATCATTCTGACATTTCTTCATTTTAATTTGGGAATTCTGTGTATTGTTATATATATATATATATACAGTGCCCTCCACAATTATTGGCACCCCTGTTTAAGATGTGGTCGAGGACCCCCTTTTGCCAACAAGACAGCACTTAATCTCCTCCTATAACATTTCACAAGATTGGAGAACACAGAGAGAGGGATCTTTGACCATTCTTCTTTGCACAATCTTTCTAGATCATCCAGTGTCCTGGGTCCTCTCTTATGCACTCTCCTCTTTAGCTCGCCCCACAGGTTTTCGATTGGGTTGAGGTCTGGGGACTGAGATGGCCATGGGAGGACCTTGAGTTTGTGACTGCTGAACCATTTTTGTGTAGATTTTGCCACATGTTTTGGATCATTATCCTGCTGAAAGACCCAATGACGACCCATCTTCAGCTTTCTGGCAGAGGCCATCAGGTTTTTATTTAAAATGTCCTGGTAGTTCAAAGCGTTCATAATGCCATGCACCCTAACAAGGTTCCCAGGGCCTTTGGAAGAGAAACAGGCCCACAGCATCACAGATCCTCCACCATACTTCACGGTGGGCATGAGGTGCTTTTCGGCATACTCATCTTTTGTTTTACGCCAGACCCACTTAGAGTGTTTGTTGCCAAAAAGCTCAATCTTAGTCTCATCTGACCAAAGCACACGATCCCAGTTGAAGTCCCAGTGCCGCTTAGCAAACTCCAGATGTTTACGTTTGTGAGTGTTAGTGAGAAAAGGCTTTTTCCTTGCATGCCTCCCAAACAGCTTGTTGGCATGTAGAGAGCGTTTGGCCCATTACTCCTGAGTGGCGCAGTGGTCTAAGGCACTGCATCGCAGTGCTAACTGTGCCACTAGAGATCCTGGTTCGAATCCAGGCTCTGTCGCCGCCGGCCGCGACCGGGAGACTCATGGGCGGCGCACAATTGGCCCAGCGTCGTCCAGGGTAGGGGAGGGAATGGCCGGCAGGGATGTAGCTCAGTTGATAGAGCATGGCGTTTGCAACGCCAGGGTTGTGGGTTCGTTTCCCACGGGGGGCCAGTATAAAAAAAAAATATGTAAGTCGCTCTGGATAAGAGCGTCTGCTAAATGACTAAAATGTAAATGTAAAATGTCTGATGGTTGTTTTGGAGACGTTGTGACCCCAAGATGCCACTCTTTGATGCAATTCTGTGACAGTGAGCTTAGGACTTTTTTTTACTTCTCTTACCATCCTCCTCACTGTGCGTTGTGGCAAGATAAACTTGGGACCTCTTCCAGCCTTGTTTGTCACTGTTCCAGTTGTTTTAAACTTCTTAATGATTCCTCTGACTGTAGATACGGGCAAGTTAAGGCGAGTGGCTGTTTTCTTGTAGCCATTGCCTGACTTATGAAGGTCGACACAAATCTGCCTTACTTGAATGGTGTGTTCTCTTGTCTTTGCCATGTTGACAAATGGGTAAGAGAATTAGGCCTCTGTGTCACGTCATATTTATACCCCAGGGAAACAGGAAGTCATGAATTACTAATTAAAAGTTCCTAGATACCCTGACCAACTTTAGCAACTACAGAAAAATATATTTTTAAAAAAATCAATTAAAAATTTCAGCGGAATTGTTAGGGGTGCCAATAATTGTGGGACACATTATTTCAAGTTTTTTTTATTTAAATTTTTGATTTTTTTTTTACCACCAAAGTAATGTACTTAAATAAAAGGTTGGATTTTTCTCTTTTTTTGCATTTGGGTTCTATGTTGTTAAAAAAAAAAAGGAGAATTTTTGGAAGTCCTCGACCACATCTTAAACAGGGGTGCCAATAATTGTGGAGGGCACTGTATATATATACATACATACATACAGTGGGGGAAAAAAGTATTTAGTCAGCCACCAATTGTGCAAGTTCTCCCACTTAAAAAGATGAGTGAGGCCTGTAATTTTCATCACAGGTACACGTCAACTATGACAGACAAAATGAGAAAAGAAAATCCTGAAAATCACATTGTAGGATTTTTAATGAATTTATTTGCAAATTATGGTGGAAAATAAGTATTTGGTCAATAACAAAAGTTTCTCAATACTTTGTTATATACCCTTTGTTGGCAATGACACAGGTCAAACGTTTTCTGTAAGTCTTCACAAGGTTTTCACACACTGTTGCTGGTATTTTGGCCCATTCCTCCATGCAGATCTCCTCTAGAGCAGTGATGTTTTGGGGCTGTCGCTGGGCAACACGGACTTTCAACTCCCTCCAAAGATTTTCTATGGGGTTGAGATCTGGAGACTGGCTAGGCCACTCCAGGACCTTGAAATGCTTCTTACGAAGCCACTCCTTCGTTGCCCGGGCGGTGTGTTTGGGATCATTGTCATGCTGAAAGACCCAGCCACGTTTCATCTTCAATGCCCTTGCTGATGGAAGGAGGTTTTCACTCAAAATCTCACAATACATGGCCCCATTCATTCTTTCCTTTACACGGATCAGTCGTCCTGGTCCCTTTGCAGAAAAACAGCCCCAAAGCATGATGTTTCCACCCCCATGCTTCACAGTAGGTGTGGTGTTCTTTGGATGCAACTCAGCATTCTTTGTCCTCCAAACACGATGAGTTGAGTTTTTACCAAAAAGTTATATTTTGGTTTCATCTGACCATATGACATTCTTCCAATCCTCTTCTGGATCATCCAAATGCACTCTAGCAAACTTCCGACGGGCCTGGACATGTACTGGCTTAAGCAGGGGGACACGTCTCGCACTGCAGGATTTGAGTCCCTGGCGGCGTAGTGTGTTACTGATGGTAGGCTTTGTTACTTTGGTCCCAGCTCTCTGCAGGTCATTCACTAGGTCCCCCCGTGTGGTTCTGGGATTTTTGCTCACCGTCCTTGTGATCATTTTGACCCCACGGGGTGAGATCTTGCGTGGAGCCCCAGATCGAGGGAGATTATCAGTGGTCTTGTATGTCTTCCATTTCCTAATAATTGCTCCCACAGTTGATTTCTTCAAACCAAGCTGCTTACCTATTGCAGATTCAGTCTTCCCAGCCTGGTGCAGGTCTACAATTTTGTTTCTGGTGTCCTTTGACAGCTCTTTGGTCTTGGCCATAGTGGAGTTTGGAGTGTGACTGTTTGAGGTTGTGGACAGGTGTCTTTTATGCTGATAACAAGTTCAATCAGGTGCCATTAATACAGGTAACGAGTGGAGGACAGAGGAGCCTCTTAAAGAAGAAGTTACAGGTCTGTGAGAGCCAGAAATCTTGCTTGTTTGTAGGTGACCAAATACTTATTTTCCACCATAATTTGCAAATAAATTCATTAACAATCCTACAATGTGATTTTCTGGATTTTTTTCTCAATTTGTCTGTCATAGTTGACGTGTACCTATGATGAAAATTACAGGCCTCTCTCATCTTTTTAAGTGGGAGAACTTGCACAATTGGTGGCTGACTAAATACTTTTTTCCCCCACTGTATGTATATATATATATATTATATATATTTTTTATACAGTGCATTAGGAAAGTATTCAGACCCCTTGACTTTTTCTACATTTTGTTACGTTACAGCCTTATTCTAAAATTGATGAAATTGTTTTTTTTCCTCATCAATCTACACACAATACCCCATAATGACAAAACAAAAACAGAAATACCTTATTTACATACGTTTTCAGACCCTTTGCTATTAGACTCGAAATTGAGCTCAGGTGCATCCTGTTTCCATTGACCATCCTTGAGATGTTTCTACAACTTGATTGGAGTCCACCTGTGGTACATTTAATTGATTGGACATGATTTGGAAAGGCACACATCAGTCTATATAAGGTCCCACAGTTGACAGTGCATGTCAGAGCAAAAACCAAGCCAGGATTGTGTCGAGGCACAGATCTGGGGAAGGGTGCCAAAAAATCTCTGCAGCATTTAAGGTCCCCAACAACACAGTGGCCTCCATCATTCTTAAATGGAAGAAGTTTGGAACCACCAATACTCTTCCTAGAGCTGGCCGCCCGGCCAAACTGAGCAATTGGAGGAGAAGGGCCTTGGTCAGGGAGGTGACCAAGAACCCAATGGTCACTATGACAGAGCTCCAGAGTTCCTCTGTGGAGATGGGAGAAACTTCCAGAAGGACAACCATCTCTGCAGCACTCCACCAATCAGGCCTTCATGGTAGAGTGGCCAGACGGAAGCCACTCCTCAGTAAAAGGCACATGACAGCCCGCTTGGAGTTTGCCAAAAGGCACCTAAAGGACTCTCAGACCACGAGAAACAAGACTCTCTGATCTGATGAAACCAAGATTGAACTCTTTGGCCTGAATGCCAAGCGTCACGTCTGGAGGAAACCTGGCACCAACCCTACGGTGAAGCATGGTGGTGGCAGCATCATGCTGTGGGGTGGTTTTTCAGCAACAGGGACTGGGACACTAGTCATGATCGAGGGAAAGATGAACGGAGCAAAGTACAGCGAGATCTTTGATGAAAACCTGCTCCAGAGCGCTCAGGACCTTAGACTGGGGGGCGAAGGTTCACCTTCCAACACGACAATGACCCTAAGCACACAGCCAAGACAACGCAGGAGTGGCTTCAGGACAAGTCTCTGAATGTCCTTGAGTGGCCCAGCCAGAGCCCGGACTTGAACCCGATCGAACATCTCTGGAGAGACCTGAAAATAGCTGTGCAGCGACGCTCCCCATCCAACCTGACAGAGCTTGAGAGGATCTGCAGAGAAGAATGGGAGAAACTCCCCAAATACAGGTATGCCAAGCTTATAGCGTCATACCCAAGAAGACTCAAGGCTGTAATCGCTGCCAAAGGTGCTTCAACAAAGTACTGAGTAAAGGGTCTGAATACCTACGCAAATGTGATGTTAAATCTTATTTTTTATTTTTATTTTTTTAAATTCTAAAACCTGTTTTGCTTTGTCATTATGAGGTATTGTGTGTAGATTGATGAGGATATATATAAAAAAAAAAATCAATTTTAGAATAAGGCTGTAACATATTCTGAATACATTTACATGTTAGTCATTTAGCAGATTCTCTTATCGAGAGCGACTTACAGTTAGTGAGCGCATACATTTTTTCATACTTTCCAAATGCACTGAACATACATATTGTAAATCATCATATAAAGGAAAGTAAAATAAAAGTGCTGTTCATTCTACATGACCCCTAAATAGAAAGTTCAGTTCATTCTCCACCTCCCCTAAATAGAAAGTTCAGTTCATTCTCCACCTCCCCTAAATCACAGTCAGTTAATAGTACCTCTTCTTCATCTATACCATTGAACCAACTGTACCTACTTCAATAGCCAGAAGCAGTGTCCCGGTTCTCAACTGGTCACGCAGACCTTTGGTTTCTGGTTAGGTGAGAGGTGACATCGGGTTCTGGACTACAGGTGTTTTTGAACTGAGAGGTGACATCGGGTTCTGGACTACAGGTGTTTTTGAACTGAGAGGTGACATCGGGTTCTGGACTACAGGTGTTTTGGATCTGAGAGGTGACATCGGGTTCTGGACTACAGGTGTTTTTGATCTGAGAGGTGACATCGGGTTCTGGACTACAGGTGTTTTTGATCTGAGAGGTGACATCGGGTTCTGGACTACAGGTGTTTTTGATCTGAGAGGTGACATCGGGTTCTGGACTACAGGTGTTTTTGATCTGAGAGGTGACATCGGGTTCTGGACTACAGGTGTTTTTGATCTGAGAGGTGACATCGGGTTCTGGACTACAGGTGTTTTGGATCTGAGAGGTGACATCGGGTTCTGGACTACAGGTGTTTTTGATCTGAGAGGTGACATCGGGTTCTGGACTACAGGTGTTTTTGATCTGAGAGGTGACTTCGGGTTCTGGACTACAGGTGTTTTGGATCTGAGAGGTGACATCGGGTTCTGGACTACAGGTGTTTTTGATCTGAGAGGTGACATCGGGTTCTGGACTACAGGTGTTTTTGATCTGAGTTTTTGTTTTAGCAGCTACAGCGCCTTCAGAAAGTATTCACACCCCTTGACTTATTCCACATTTTGTTGTGTTTCAGCCTGAATTCAAAATGGATTAAATTGAATTTTTTTCCTCCCCCATCTACACACAATACCCCATAATGACAAAGTGAAAACATGTTTTTGGACATTTTTACAAATGTATTGAAAATGAAATACAGAAGTATCTAATTTACATAAGTATTAGTATACTAATAGTAATAATATAATAGTATTACATAGTATTCACACCCCTGAGTCAATACTTTGTAGAAGCACCTTTGGCAGCGATTACAGCTGTGAATCTTTCTGGGTAAGTCTCAAAGGGAGGCAGGTAGCTTAGTGGTTAAGAGCGTTGTGCCAGTAACCGAAAGGTCGCTGGTTCTAATCCCCGAGCCAACTAGGTGAAAAATCTGTCTGTGCCCTTGAGCAAGGCACTTAACCCTAATTGCTCCTGTAAGTCGCTCTGGATAAGAGCGTCTGCTAAATGACTAAAATGTAAATGTAAGGTACAGTGGGGAGAACAAGTATTTGATACACTGCCAATTTTGCAGGTTTTCCTACTTACAAAGCATGTAGAGGTCTGTAATTTTTATCATAGGGACACTTCAACTGTGAGAGACGGAATCTAAAACAAAAATCCAAAAAATCACATTGTATGATTTTTAAGTAATTAATTTGCATTTTATTGCATGACATAAGTATTTGATACATCAGAAAAGCAGAACTTAATATTTGGTACAGAAACCATTGTTTGCAATTACAGAGATCATACGTTTCCTGTAGGTCTTGACCAGGTTTGCACACACTGCAGCAGGGATTTTGGCCCACTCCTCCATACAGACCTTCTCCAGATCCTTCAGGTTTCGGGGCTGTCGCTAGGCAATACGGACTTTCAGCTCCCTCCAAAGATTTTATATTGGGTTCAGGTCTGGAGACTGGCTAGGCCACTCCAGGACCTTGAGATGCTTCTTACGGAGACACTCCTTAGTTGCCCTGGCTGTGTTTCGGGTCGTTGTCATGCTGGAAGACCCAGCCACGATCCATCTTCAATGCTCTTACTGAGGGAAGGAGGTTGTTGGCCAAGATCTTGCGATACATGGCCCCATCCATCCTCCCCTCAATACGGTGCAGTCGTCCTGTCCCCTTTGCAGAAAAGCATCCCCAAAGAATGATGTTTCCACCTCCATGCTTCACGGTTGGGATGGTGTTCTTGGGGTTGTACTCATCCTTCTTCTTCCTCCAAACACGGCGAGTGGAGTTTAGACCAAAAAGCTCTATTTTTGTCTCATCAGACCACATGACCTTCTCCCATTCCTCCTCTGGATCATCCAGATGGTCATTGGCAAACTTCAGACGGGCCTGGACATGCGCTGGCTTGAGCAGGGGGACCTTGCGTGCGCTGCAGGATTTTAATCCATGACGGCGTAGTGTGTTACTAATGGTTTTCTTTGAGACTGTGGTCCCAGCTCTCTTCAGGTCATTGACCAGGTCCTGCCGTGTAGTTCTGGGCTGATCCCTCACCTTCCTCATGATCAGTGATGCCCCATGAGGTGAGATCTTGCATGGAGCCCCAGACCGAGGGTTATTGACCGTCATCTTGAACTTCTTCCATTTTCTAATAATTGCGCCAACAGTTGTTGCCTTCTCACCAAGCTGCTTGCCTATTGTCCTGTAGCCCATCCCAGCCTTGTGCAGGTCTACAATTTTATCCCTGATGTCCTTACACAGCTCTCTGGTCTTGGCCATTGTGGAGAGGTTGGAGTCTGTTTGATTGAGTGTGTGGACAGGTGTCTTTTATACAGGTAACGAGTTCAAACAGGTGCAGTTAATACAGGTAATGAGTGGAGAACAGGAGGGCTTCTTAAAGAAAAACTAACAGGTCTGTGAGAGCCAGAATTCTTACTGGTTGGTAGGTGATCAAATACTTATGTCATGCAATAAAATGCAAATTAATTACTTAAAAATCATACAATGTGATTTTCTGTATTTTTGTTTTAGATTCTGTCTCTTACAGTTGAAGTGTCCCTATGATAACAATTACAGACCTCTACATGCTTTGTAAGTAGGAAAACCTGCAAAATCGGCAGTGTATCAAATACTTGTTCTCCCCACTGTAAGTCTCCACACCTGGTTTGTGCAACATTTGCCCATTATTCTTTTTAAAATTCTTCAAGCTCAAATTGGTTGTTGATCATTGCTAGATAAACATTTTCAGGTCTTGCCATAGATTTTCAAGTAGATTTAATTCAAAACCGTAACTCGACCACTCAGGAACATTCACAATCTTCTTGGTAACCAACTCCAGTCTAGATTTGGCCTTGTGTTTTAGGTTATTGTCCTGCTGAAAGATGAACTCATCTCCCAGTGTCTGGTGGAAAGCAGACTGAACCAGATTTTCCTCTAGGATTTTGCCTGTGCTTAGCTCCATTCTGTTTCTTTTTTATCCTAAAAAACTCCCCAGTCCTTAACAATTATAAGCATACCTATTACATGATTCAGCCACCACTATGCTTGAAAATATGGAACGCAGTAATGTGTTGTATTGGATTTGCCCCAAACATAACACTTTGTATTCAGGACAAGAAGTTAATTGCTTAGCCACATTTTTTGCAGTATTACTTTAGTGCCTTTTTGCAAACAGGATGCATGTTTTACAATATTTTTTATTTTGAACAGGCTTCCTTCTTTTCACTCTGTCAATTAGGTTAGTATTGTGGAGTAACTACAACATTACATTTTAGTCATTTAGCAGACACTCTTATCCAGAGCGACTTACAGTTAGTGAGTGCATACATTTTCATACTGGCCCCCCTTGGGAAACGAACCCACAACCCTGGCGTTGCAAGCGCCATGCTCTACCAACTGAGCTACAGGGGACCCTGAATACATACACAATATAGAATACACAGACCATATAGAATATACAATACACAGATAATATAGAATACACAGAGAATATATAATATAGAATACACAGAGAATATAGAATACATAGAGAATATAGAATACACAGATAATATAGAATATAGAATACACAGAGAATGTAGAATATAGAATACACAGAGAATAAAGGAATACACAGAGAATATATAATATAGAATACCCAGAGAATATAGAATACACAGAGAATATATAATATAGAATACACAGAGAATATATAATATAGAATACACAGAGAATATAGAGTATAGAATACACAGAGAATATAGAATACCCAGTGTTCTCACAGCCATTAAACTCTGTAACAGTTTTAAAGTCACCATTGGCCTCATGGTGAAATCCCTGAGCGGTTTCCTTCCTCTCCGGCAACTGAGTTAGGAAGGACGCCTGTATCTTTGTAGTGACTGGGTGTATTGATACACCATCCAAAGTGTAATTAATAGCTTCACCATGCTCAAAGAGATATTCAATATCTTACTTTTTTATTTGTACCCATCTACCAATAGGAGCCCTTCTTTGCGAGGCATTGGAAAACCTCCCTGGTCTTTGTGGTTGAATCTGTGTTTGAAATCCACTGCTCGACTGAGGGACCTTACAGATCATTGTATGTGTGGGGTACAGAGATGAGGTAGTCATTCATGTTAAAACTATTATTACACACATTATTATGTGACTTGTTAAGCACAGTTTTACTCCAGAACATATTTAGACTTACCATAACAAAGGGGTTGAATACTTTATTGACTCATGATATTTTAACTTTTCGTTTTAAATTAATTTGTCAAACATAATTCCACTTTGACATTATGGGGTATTGTGTGTAGGCCAGTGAAACAATATATATACATTTGATCCATTTTAAATTCAGGCTGTAACACAACAAAATGTGGAAAAAGTCAAGGGGTGTGAATACTTTCTGAAGGCACTGTATATCAGTTGCCAATTTTTCTTCGTAGCTAAGTGTTAACTTATGTTTGATCATGTTGACATTGCGTCATAACTTATTTCTAAACATGTGTTGGGGCAAGCTTATGCATTCCAAGGAAACATCTATGTCTCTGTTTTCCAAGGAAACATTTATGTCTCTGTTTTCCAAGGAAACATCTATGTCTCTGTTTTCCAAGGAAACATCTATGTCTCTGTTTTCCAAGGAAACATCTATGTCTCTGTTTTCCAAGGAAACATCCATGTCTCTGTTTTGAATAGAGTTAGCTGTTTTGGATTCTTTACAAACCCAGATTCCAGCAGCATAGTTCAGTACAGGAGAAACACATTCATTCTAGAGCTGTGAATATGTCCAATAGCCAAGGTCTTAATAGATGTTCAGTGTACTACCAACAGACCCCAACGCTCTGCCTGCACAATCTGATAGAGACTTTATACATCCATCAGAAAGGAATCCAAGGTATTTATATGAGCTAGTGTAGTTTAGGGGATGTTGCTCCAACAGAGAAGTACTGAATAATTCTTATTGTAGCCCTTTTTTTTCTGCAGTGCATTATCTTACTGTTGATCCAACCTCATCTAACAGTGTGTGTTCATTACCATAGCCAGTGCATTATCTTACCGTTGATCCAACCTCATCTAACAGCGTGTGTTCATTACCATAGCCAGTGCATTATCTTACTGTTGATCCAACCTCATCTAACAGTGTGTGTTCATTACCATAGCCAGTGCATTATCTTACCGTTGATCCAACCTCATCTAACAGTGTGTGTTCATTACCATAGCCTGTGCATTATCTTACTGTTGATCCAACCTCATCTAACAGTGTGTGTTCATTACCATAGCCAGTACATTATCTTACTGTTGATCCAACCTCATCTAACAGTGTGTGTTCATTACCATAGCCAGTGATTATCTTACGGTTGATCCAACCTCATCTAACAGCGTGTGTTCATTACCATAGCCAGTGATTATCTTACGGTTGATCCAACCTCATCTAACAGCGTGTGCTGTAAGTCGCTTTGGATAAAAGCGTCTGCTAAATGGCATATTATTATTATTATATTATTACCATAGCCAGTGATTATCTTACGGTTGATCCAACCTCATCTAACAGTGTGTGTTCATTACCATAGCCAGTGATTATCTTACTGTTGATCCAACCTCATCTAACAGCGTGTGTTCATTACCATAGCCAGTGATTATCTTACTGTTGATCCAACCTCATCTAACAGTGTGTGTTCATTACCATAGCCAGTGATTATCTTACTGTTGATCCTATAGAAAGTAGGTCCTCTGTGAGCTGAGCTAGCAACCCTCTGACATCCTGTGGCTAACGAGCTCTCCTGAGATTGGTTTTTCTGCAGCTACACACAACACACACACACACACACACACACACACACAACACACACTGTAGATTATAGAATGTATATCTCAGGACTTTCCATTGATGCCTAACAACATACCCCCCCCCCCCCACCACCGCCACATAGCGAGCTAAATATTTTAGGTGCCCCCCTTTTGACAGGGGATAACCATTGTTTAACGTTTTAGAGTTGATTTCGTGCAATTCTACACATTTTGCCATGTTACTGAAGGGAGGTAAGAACAATGTGTGTAATGTATGAACTGAGATCGATAAGTTAACTTGTGTGTCAACCCACATTGCTAACGGACCTGAAAACGGAGCAGGGAGGTGGAGGTGAGTGTGTGTGTGGGTGTGTTAGCTTACCAAATGCTGCCCGTGGCCAGTGATCCACCTTTGCAATTGTATAACTAATGTCATGTAATTTTACTCATTTTGCTATGGGGCGGAGATGAAAATGTGCTGTTTTCCAGCTAATTTCCTGCAAGTCTAAATATTTTGCCATAGGGTGGAGAGAAATGTTTGCAGTATTCTACAGTTGAAGTTTACATACACCTTAGCCAAATACATTTAAACTCAGTTTTTCACAATTCCTGACATTTAATCCTAGTAAAAATTCCCTGTCTTAGGTCAGTTAGGATCACCACTTTATTTTAAGAATGTGAAATGTCAGAATAATAGTAGATAGAATGATTTATTTCAGCTTTTATTTCTTTCATCACATTCCCAGTGGGTCAGAAGTTTACATACACTCAATTAGTATTTTGGTAGCATTGCCTTTGAATTGTTTAACTTGCGTCAAACGTTTCGGGTAGCCTTCCACAAGCTTCCCACAATAAGTTGGGTGAATTTTGGCCCATTCCTCCTGACAGAGCTGGTGTATCTGAGTCAGGTTTGTAGGCCTCCTTGCTCGCACACGCTTTTTCAGTTCTGCCCACAAATGTTCAATAGGATTGAGGTCGGGGCTTTGTGATGGCCACTCCAATACCTTGACACTGTTGTCCTTAAGCCATTTTGCCACAACTTTGGAAGTATGCTTGGGGTCATTGTCCATTTGGAAGACCCATTTGCGACCAAGCTTTAACTTCCTGACTGATGTCTTGAGATGTTGCTTCAATATATCCACATAATTTTCCTTCCTCATGATGCCATCTATTTTGTGAAGTGCACCAGTTCCTCCTGCAGCAAAGCACCCCACAGCATGATGCTGCCACCCCCGTGCTTCACGGTTGGGATGGTGTTCTTCGGCTTGCAAGCTACCCCCTTTTTCCTCCAAACATAACGATGGTATTTATGGCCAAACAGTTCTATTTTTGTTTCATCAGACGAGAGGATATTTCTCCAAAAAGTACAATCCTTGTCCCCATGTGCAGTTGCAAACCGTAGTCTGTCTTTTTTATGGCGGTTTTGGAGCATTGGCTTCTTCCTTGCTGAGCAGCCTTTCAGGTTATGTCGATATAGGACTCGTTTTACTGTGGATATAGATACTTTTGTACCTGTTTCCTCCAGCATCTTCACAAGGTCCTTTGCTGTTGTTCTGGGATTGATTTGCACTTTTCGCACCAAAGTACGTTCATCTCTAGGAGAACGCGTCTCCTTCCTGAGCGGTATAACGGCTGCGTGGTCCCATGGTGTTTATACTTGCGTACTATTGTTTGTACAGATGAACGTGGTAACTTCAGGCGTTTGGAAATTGCTCCCAAGGATGAACCAGACTTGTTGAGGTCTAGAATTTTTTTGCTGAGGTCTTGGCTGATTTCTTTTGATTTTCCCATGATGTCAAGCAAAGAGGCACTGAGTTTGAAGGTAGGCCTTGAAATACATTCACAAATACACCTCCAATTGACTCAAATCATGTCAATTAGCCTATAAGAAGCGTCTAATGCCATGACATCATTTTCTGGAATTTTCCAAGCTGTTTAAAGGCAAAGTCTACTTAGTGTATGTAAACTTCTGACCCACTGGAATTGTGATACAGTGAATTATAAGTGAAATAATCTGTCTGTAAACAATTGTTGGAAAAATTACTTGTGTCATGCACAAAGTAGATGTCCTAACCGACTTGCCAAAACTATAGTTTGTTAACAAGAAATTTGTGGAGTGGTTGAAAAAACGAGTTTTAATGACTCCAACCTAAGTGTATGTAAACTTCCGACTTCAACTCTATATGATATCTAAGTGAGACTGACTAACAAAATCAATGGGGGCCCCTGGCTGGACCATGATTACTACGTTTAGATAGCTGGGCACTGTTAGCTGACATGGACTAGCTGAGTACCAATCTGTTAGCTGACATGGACTAGCTGAGTACCAATCTGTTAGCTGACATGGACTAGCTGAGTACCAATCTGTTAGCTGACATGGACTAACTGAGTACCAATCTGTTAGCTGACATGGACTAACTGAGTACCAATCTGTTAGCTGACATGGACTAACTGAGTACCAATCTGTTAGCTGACATGGACTAACTGAGTACCAATCTGTTAGCTGACATGGACTAGCTGAGTACCAATCTGTTAGCTGACATGGACTAGCTGAGTACCAATCTGTTAGCTGACATGGACTAGCTGAGTACCAATCTGTTAGCTGACATGGACTAGGTGAGTACCAATCTGTTAGCTGACATGGACTAACTGAGTACCAATCTGTTAGCTGACATGGACTAACTGAGTACCAATCTGTTAGCTGACATGGACTAACTGAGTACCAATCTGTTAGCTGACATGGACTAACTGAGTACCAATCTGTTAGCTGACATGGACTAGCTGAGTACCAATCTGTTAGCTGACATGGACTAACTGAGTACCAATCTGTTAGCTGACATGGACTAACTGAGTACCAATCTGTTAGCTGACATGGACTAGGTGAGTACCAATCTGTTAGCTGACATGGACTAACTGAGTACCAATCTGTTAGCTGACATGGACTAACTGAGTACCAATCTGTTAGCTGACATAGACTAACTGAGTACCAATCTGTTAGCTGACATGGACTAGGTGAGTACCAATCTGTTAGCTGACATGGACTAACTGAGTACCAATCTGTTAGCTGACATGGACTAACTGAGTACCAATCTGTTAGCTGACATAGACTAACTGAGTACCAATCTGTTAGCTGACATGGACTAGGTGAGTACCAATCTGTTAGCTGACATGGAAAAACTGAGTACCAATCTGTTAGCTGACATGGACTAACTGAGTACCAATCTGTTAGCTGACATAGACTAACTGAGTACCAATCTGTTAGCTGACATGGACTAGGTGAGTACCAATCTGTTAGCTGACATGGACTAACTGAGTACCAATCTGTTAGCTGACATGGACTAACTGAGTACCAATCTGTTAGCTGACATGGACTAACTGAGTACCAATCTGTTAGCTGACATGGACTAACTGAGTACCAATCTGTTAGCTGACATGGACTAACTGAGTACCAATCTGTTAGCTGACATGGACTAACTGAGTATCAGTCCTGACATAAGAGGAAACTGATGATGTATAAACACATTTCTAAATTGCACCTTGTGTTCTACTGTTCTACCCGGCAACAGTAATTTCAGACCCCGACTGAGTTGGCCAAAAAATAAATTGTCTATAGTACTGTAGCAGTAGTCTATAGTACTGTAGCAGTAGTCTATAGTACTGTAGCAGTAGTCTATAGTACTGTAGCAGGCAGTAGTCTATAGTACTGTAGCAGGCAGTAGTCTATAGTACTGTAGCAGTAGTCTATAGTACTGTAGCAGGCAGTAGTCTATAGTACTGTAGCAGGCAGTAGTCTATAGTACTGTAGCAGTAGTCTATAGTACTGTAGCAGTAGTCTATAGTACTGTAGCAGTAGTCTAGAGTACTGTAGCAGTAGTCTAGAGTACTGTAGCAGGCAGTAGTCTATAGTACTGTAGCAGGCAGTAGTCTATAGTACTGTAGCAGTAGTCTATAGTAATGTAGCAGTAGTCTATAGTAATGTAGCAGGCATTAGTCTATTGTACTGTAGCAGTAGTCTATAGTAATGTAGCAGTAGTCTATAGTAATGTAGCAGGCATTAGTCTATTGTACTGTAGCAGTAGTCTATAGTAATGTAGCAGTAGTCTATAGTACTGTAGCAGTAGTCTATAGTACTGTAGCAGTAGTCTATAGTACTGTAGCAGTAGTCTATAGTACTGTAGCAGGCAGTAGTCTATAGTACTGTAGCAGGCAGTAGTCTATTGTACTGTAGCAGTAGTCTATAGTAATGTAGCAGTAGTCTATAGTACTGTAGCAGTAGTCTATAGTACTGTAGCAGTAGTCTATAGTACTGTAGCAGTAGTCTATAGTACTGTAGCAGGCAGTAGTCTATAGTACTGTAGCAGGCAGTAGTCTATTGTACTGTAGCAGTAGTCTATAGTAATGTAGCAGTAGTCTATAGTACTGTAGCAGTAGTCTATAGTACTGTAGCAGTAGTCTATAGTACTGTAGCAGTAGTCTATAGTACTGTAGCAGGCAGTAGTCTATAGTACTGTAGCAGGCAGTAGTCTATAGTACTGTAGCAGTAGTCTATAGTACTGTAGCAGGCAGTAGTCTATAGTACTGTAGCAGTAGTCTATAGTACTGTAGCAGTAGTCTATAGTACTGTAGCAGGCAGTAGTCTATAGTACTGTAGCAGGCAGTAGTCTATAGTACTGTAGCAGTAGTCTATAGTACTGTAGCAGTAGTCTATAGTACTGTAGCAGTAGTCTATAGTACTGTAGCAGTAGTCTATAGTACTGTAGCAGGCAATAGTACTGTAGCAGGCAGTAGTCTATAGTACTGTAGCAGTAGTCTATAGTACTGTAGCAGTAGTCTATAGTACTGTAGCAGTAGTCTATAGTACTGTAGCAGTAGTCTATAGTACTGTAGCAGTAGTCTATAGTTCTGTAGCAGTAGTCTATAGTACTGTAGCAGGCAGTAGTCTATTGTACTGTAGCAGTAGTCTATAGTACTGTAGCAGGCAGTAGTCTATAGTACTGTAGCAGTAGTCTATAGTACTGTAGCAGGCAGTAGTCTATTGTACTGTAGCAGTAGTCTATAGTAATGTAGCAGTAGTCTATAGTACTGTAGCAGGCAGTAGTCTATAGTACTGTAGCAGTAGTCTATAGTACTGTAGCAGGCAGTAGTCTATAGTACTGTAGCAGTAGTCTATAGTACTGTAGCAGGCAGTAGTCTATAGTACTGTAGCAGTAGTCTATAGTAATGTAGCAGTAGTCTATAGTACTGTAGCAGTAGTCTATAGTAATGTAGCAGTAGTCTATAGTAATGTAGCAGTAGTCTATAGTACTGTAGCAGGCAGTAGTCTATTGTACTGTAGCAGTAGTCTATAGTACTGTAGCAGGCAGTAGTCTATAGTACTGTAGCAGTAGTCTATAGTACTGTAGCAGTAGTCTATAGTACTGTAGCAGGCAGTAGTCTATAGTACTGTAGCAGGCAGTAGTCTATAGTACTGTAGCAGTAGTATATAGTACTGTAGCAGGCAGTAGTCTATAGTACCTTAGCAGGCAGTAGTCTATAGTACTGTAGCAGTAGTCTATAGTACTGTAGCAGGCAGTAGTCTATAGTACTGTAGCAGCCAGTAGTCTATAGTACTGTAGCAGCCAGTAGTCTATAGTACTGTAGCAGTAGTCTATAGTACCGTAGCAGGCAGTAGTCTATAGTACTGTAGCAGGCAGTAGTCTATAGTACTGTAGCAGTAGTCTATAGTACTGTAGCAGGCAGTAGTCTATAGTACTGTAGCAGGCAGTAGTCTATAGTACTGTAGCAGTAGTCTATAGTACTGTAGCATCCAGTAGTCTATAGTACTGTAGCAGGCAGTAGTCTATAGTACTGTAGCAGGCAGTAGTCTATAGTACTGTAGCAGGCAGTAGTCTATAGTACTGTAGCAAGCAGTAGTCTCTAGTACTGTAGAAGTAGTCTATAGTACTGTAGCAGGCAGTAGTATATAGTACTGTAGCAGGCAGTAGTCTATAGTACTGTAGCAGGCAGTAGTCTATAGTACTGTAGCAGTAGTCTATAATACTGAAGCAGTATTCTATAATACTGTAGTAGGCAGTAGTCTATAGTACTGTAGCAGTAGTCTATAGTACTGTAGCAGTAGTCTATAGTTCTGTAGCAGTAGTCTATAGTACTGTAGCAGTAGTCTATAGTACTGTAGCAGTAGTCTATAGTACTTTAGCAGGCAGTAGTCTATAGTACTGTAGCAGTAGTCTATAGTACTGTAGCAGTAGTCTATAGTTCTGTAGCAGTAGTCTATAGTACTGTAGCAGTAGTCTATAGTACTGTAGCAGACATTAGTCTATAGTACTGTAGCAGTAGTCTATAGTACTGTAGCAGTAGTCTATAGTTCTGTAGCAGTAGTCTATAGTACTGTAGCAGTAGTCTATAGTACTTTAGCAGGCAGTAGTCTATAGTACTGTAGCAGGCATTAGTCTATAGTACTGTAGCAGTAGTCTATAGTACTGTAGCAGTAGTCTATAGTACTGTAGCAGTAGTCTATAGTACCGTAGCAGTAGTCAGGCAGATTCATCCATGTCTTATGCTTGTTTATATGATACCAGGGGCCGAAGCCTGACCGAGTAACCCCCCACAAAAAAATCAAAATTGATAGTCAGGACCCAAGGTCCGTAATGACCCCGTTCTGGTCCGTCACTTGAGTATGGGGGCCCTAAGTCTATACTGTCATGGTACCTATAGTGAGAGTCTGTAGTACTGAGAGTCTGTAGTACTGAGAGTCTGTAGTACTGAGAGTCTGTAGTACTGAGAGTCTGTAGTACTGAGAGTCTGTATAGTGAGAGTCTGTATAGTGAGAGTCTGTATAGTGAGAGTCTGTATAGTGAGATTCTGTAGTACTGAGAGTCTGTATAGTGAGAGTCTGTAGTACTGAGAGTCTGTATAGTGAGAGTCTGTATAGTGAGAGTCTGTAGTACTGAGAGTCTGTAGTACTGAGAGTCTGTATAGTGAGAGTCTGTATAGTGAGAGTCTGTATAGTGAGAGTCTGTATAGTGCGAGTCTGTAGTACTGAGAGTCTGTATAGTGAGAGTCTGTATAGTGAGAGTCTGTAGTACTGAGAGTCTGTATAGTGAGAGTCTGTAGTACTGAGAGTCTGTATAGTGAGAGTCTGTATAGTGAGAGTCTGTGTAGTGAGAGTCTGTATAGTGAGAGTCTGTAGTACTGAGAGTCTGTAGTACTGAGAGTCTGTATAGTGAGAGTCTGTATAGTGAGAGTCTGTGTAGTGAGAGTCTGTATAGTGAGAGTCTGTAGTACTGAGAGTCTGTAGTACTGAGAGTCTGTATAGTGAGAGTCTGTATAGTGAGAGTCTGTATAGTGAGAGTCTGTATAGTGAGAGTCTGTATAGTGCGAGTCTGTAGTACTGAGAGTCTGTATAGTGAGAGTCTGTATAGTGAGAGTCTGTATAGTGAGAGTCTGTATAGTGAGAGTCTGTATAGTGAGAGTCTGTATACTGAGAGTCTGTAGTACTGAGAGTCTGTATAGTGTGAGTCTGTATAGTGAGAGTCTGTATAGTGAGAGTCTGTAGTACTGAGAGTCTGTAGTACTGAGAGTCTGTAGTACTGAGAGTCTGTATAGTGAGAGTCTGTAGTACTGAGAGTCTGTATAGTGAGAGTCTGTATAGTGAGAGTCTGTAGTACTGAGAGTCTGTATAGTGAGAGTCTGTAGTACTGAGAGTCTGTATAGTGTGAGTCTGTATAGTGAGAGTCTGTATAGTGAGAGTCTGTAGTACTGAGAGTCTGTATACTGAGAGTCTGTAGTACTGAGAGTCTGTAGTACTGAGAGTCTGTATAGTGAGAGTCTGTAGTACTGAGAGTCTGTATAGTGAGAGTCTGTATAGTGAGAGTCTGTAGTACTGAGAGTCTGTATAGTGAGAGTCTGTAGTACTGAGAGTCTGTATAGTGAGAGTCTGTAGTACTGAGAGTCTGTATAGTGAGAGTCTGTAGTACTGAGAGTCTGTATAGTGAGAGTCTGTAGTACTGAGAGTCTGTAGTACTGAGAGTCTGTAGTACTGAGAGTCTGTATAGTGAGAGTCTGTAGTACTGAGAGTCTGTATAGTGAGAGTCTGTATAGTGAGAGTCTGTAGTACTGAGAGTCTGTATAGTGAGAGTCTGTAGTACTGAGAGTCTGTATAGTGTGAGTCTGTATAGTGAGAGTCTGTATAGTGAGAGTCTGTAGTACTGAGAGTCTGTATACTGAGAGTCTGTAGTACTGAGAGTCTGTAGTACTGAGAGTCTGTATAGTGAGAGTCTGTAGTACTGAGAGTCTGTATAGTGAGAGTCTGTATAGTGAGAGTCTGTAGTACTGAGAGTCTGTATAGTGAGAGTCTGTAGTACTGAGAGTCTGTATAGTGAGAGTCTGTAGTACTGAGAGTCTGTATAGTGAGAGTCTGTAGTACTGAGAGTCTGTAGTACTGAGAGTCTGTAGTACTGAGAGTCTGTATAGTGAGAGTCTGTATAGTGAGAGTCTGTATAGTGAGAGTCTGTAGTACTGAGAGTCTGTAGTACTGAGAGTCTGTATAGTGAGAGTCTGTATAGTGAGAGTCTGTATAGTGAGAGTCTGTATAGTGAGAGTCTGTAGTACTGAGAGTCTGTAGTACTGAGAGTCTTTATAGTGAGAGTCTGTATAGTGAGAGTCTGTAGTACTGAGATTCTGTAGTACTGAGAGTCTGTATAGTGAGAGTCTGTATAGTGAGAGTCTGTATAGTGAGAGTCTGTAGTACTGAGAGTCTGTATAGTGAGAGTCTGTAGTACTGAGAGTCTGTATAGTGAGAGTCTGTATAGTGAGAGTCTGTAGTACTGAGAGTCTGTATAGTGAGAGTCTGTATAGTGAGAGTCTGTATAGTGAGTGTCTGTAGTACTGAGAGTCTGTATAGTGAGAGTCTGTATAGTGAGAGTCTGTATAGTGAGAGTCTGTATAGTGAGAGTCTGTATAGTGAGAGTCTGTATAGTGAGAGTCTGTATAGTGAGAGTCTGTATAGTGAGAGTCTGTATAGTGAGTGTCTGTAGTACTGAGAGTCTGTATAGTGAGAGTCTGTATAGTGAGAGTCTGTATAGTGAGAGTCTGTAGTACTGAGAGCCTGTATAGTGAGAGTCTGTATAGTGAGAGTCTGTATAGTGAGAGTCTGTAGTACTGAGAGTCTGTATAGTGAGAGTCTGTATAGTGAGAGTCTGTATAGTGAGAGTCTGTAGTACTGAGAGTCTGTATAGTGAGAGTCTGTAGTACTGAGAGTCTGTATAGTGAGAGTCTGTAGTACTGAGAGTCTGTATAGTGAGAGTCTGTATAGTGAGAGTCTGTAGTACTGAGAGTCTGTGTAGTGAGAGTCTGTAGTACTGAGAGTCTGTAGTACTGAGAGTCTGTATAGTGAGAGTCTGTATAGTGAGAGTCTGTATAGTGAGAGTCTGTAGTACTGAGAGTCTGTATAGTGAGAGTCTGTAGTACTGAGAGTCTGTATAGTGAGAGTCTGTAGTACTGAGAGTCTGTATAGTGAGAGTCTGTATAGTGAGAGTCTGTATAGTGAGAGTCTGTATAGTGAGAGTCTGTATAGTGAGAGTCTGTATAGTGAGAGTCTGTAGTACTGAGAGTCTGTAGTACTGAGAGTCTGTAGTACTGAGAGTCTGTATAGTGAGAGTCTGTGTAGTGAGAGTCTGTATAGTGAGAGTCTGTAGTACTGAGAGTCTGTATAGTGAGAGTATGTGTAGTGAGAGTCTGTGTAGTGAGAGTCTGTATAGTGAGAGTCTGTGTAGTGAGAGTCTGTATAGTGAGAGTCTGTAGTACTGAGAGTCTGTATAGTGAGAGTATGTGTAGTGAGAGTCTGTGTAGTGAGAGTCTGTGTAGTGAGAGTCTGTGTAGTGAGAGTCTGTATAGTGAGAGTCTGTATAGTGAGAGTCTGTATAGTGAGAGTCTGTAGTACTGAGAGTCTGTAGTACTGAGAGTCTGTAGTACTGAGAGTCTGTATAGTGAGAGTCTGTAGTACTGAGAGTCTGTATAGTGAGAGTATGTGTAGTGAGAGTCTGTGTAGTGAGAGTCTGTAGTACTGAGAGTCTGTAGTACTGAGAGTCTGTATAGTGAGAGTCTGTATAGTGAGAGTCTGTTTAGTGAGAGTCTGTATAGTGAGAGTCTGTAGTACTGAGAGTCTGTAGTACTGAGAGTCTGTAGTACTGAGAGTCTGTATAGTGAGAGTCTGTATAGTGAGAGTCTGTAGTACTGAGAGTCTGTATAGTGAGAGTCTGTAGTACTGAGAGTCTGTATAGTGAGAGTCTGTATAGTGAGTGTCTGTAGTACTGAGAGTCTGTATAGTGAGAGTCTGTATAGTGAGAGTCTGTATAGTGAGAGTCTGTATAGTGAGAGTCTGTATAGTGAGAGTCTGTATAGTGAGTGTCTGTAGTACTGAGAGTCTGTATAGTGAGAGTCTGTATAGTGAGAGTCTGTATAGTGAGAGTCTGTAGTACTGAGAGCCTGTATAGTGAGAGTCTGTATAGTGAGAGTCTGTATAGTGAGAGTCTGTAGTACTGAGAGTCTGTATAGTGAGAGTCTGTATAGTGAGAGTCTGTATAGTGAGAGTCTGTAGTACTGAGAGTCTGTATAGTGAGAGTCTGTAGTACTGAGAGTCTGTATAGTGAGAGTCTGTAGTACTGAGAGTCTGTATAGTGAGAGTCTGTATAGTGAGAGTCTGTAGTACTGAGAGTCTGTGTAGTGAGAGTCTGTAGTACTGAGAGTCTGTAGTACTGAGAGTCTGTATAGTGAGAGTCTGTATAGTGAGAGTCTGTATAGTGAGAGTCTGTAGTACTGAGAGTCTGTATAGTGAGAGTCTGTAGTACTGAGAGTCTGTATAGTGAGAGTCTGTAGTACTGAGAGTCTGTAGTACTGAGAGTCTGTATAGTGAGAGTCTGTATAGTGAGAGTCTGTATAGTGAGAGTCTGTATAGTGAGAGTCTGTATAGTGAGAGTCTGTAGTACTGAGAGTCTGTAGTACTGAGAGTCTGTAGTACTGAGAGTCTGTATAGTGAGAGTCTGTGTAGTGAGAGTCTGTATAGTGAGAGTCTGTAGTACTGAGAGTCTGTATAGTGAGAGTATGTGTAGTGAGAGTCTGTGTAGTGAGAGTCTGTATAGTGAGAGTCTGTGTAGTGAGAGTCTGTATAGTGAGAGTCTGTAGTACTGAGAGTCTGTATAGTGAGAGTATGTGTAGTGAGAGTCTGTGTAGTGAGAGTCTGTGTAGTGAGAGTCTGTGTAGTGAGAGTCTGTATAGTGAGAGTCTGTATAGTGAGAGTCTGTATAGTGAGAGTCTGTAGTACTGAGAGTCTGTAGTACTGAGAGTCTGTAGTACTGAGAGTCTGTATAGTGAGAGTCTGTAGTACTGAGAGTCTGTATAGTGAGAGTATGTGTAGTGAGAGTCTGTGTAGTGAGAGTCTGTAGTACTGAGAGTCTGTAGTACTGAGAGTCTGTATAGTGAGAGTCTGTATAGTGAGAGTCTGTTTAGTGAGCGTCTGTATAGTGAGAGTCTGTAGTACTGAGAGTCTGTATAGTGAGAGTCTGTAGTACTGAGAGTCTGTATAGTGAGAGTCTGTAGTACTGAGAGTCTGTATAGTGAGAGTCTGTAGTACTGAGAGTCTGTATAGTGTGAGTCTGTATAGTGAGAGTCTGTATAGTGAGAGTCTGTAGTACTGAGAGTCTGTATACTGAGAGTCTGTAGTACTGAGAGTCTGTAGTACTGAGAGTCTGTATAGTGAGAGTCTGTAGTACTGAGAGTCTGTATAGTGAGAGTCTGTATAGTGAGAGTCTGTAGTACTGAGAGTCTGTATAGTGAGAGTCTGTAGTACTGAGAGTCTGTATAGTGAGAGTCTGTAGTACTGAGAGTCTGTATAGTGAGAGTCTGTAGTACTGAGAGTCTGTAGTACTGAGAGTCTGTAGTACTGAGAGTCTGTATAGTGAGAGTCTGTATAGTGAGAGTCTGTATAGTGAGAGTCTGTAGTACTGAGAGTCTGTAGTACTGAGAGTCTGTATAGTGAGAGTCTGTATAGTGAGAGTCTGTATAGTGAGAGTCTGTATAGTGAGAGTCTGTAGTACTGAGAGTCTGTAGTACTGAGAGTCTGTATAGTGAGAGTCTGTATAGTGAGAGTCTGTAGTACTGAGATTCTGTAGTACTGAGAGTCTGTATAGTGAGAGTCTGTATAGTGAGAGTCTGTATAGTGAGAGTCTGTAGTACTGAGAGTCTGTATAGTGAGAGTCTGTAGTACTGAGAGTCTGTATAGTGAGAGTCTGTATAGTGAGAGTCTGTAGTACTGAGAGTCTGTATAGTGAGAGTCTGTATAGTGAGAGTCTGTATAGTGAGTGTCTGTAGTACTGAGAGTCTGTATAGTGAGAGTCTGTATAGTGAGAGTCTGTATAGTGAGATTCTGTATAGTGAGAGTCTGTATAGTGAGAGTCTGTATAGTGAGAGTCTGTATAGTGAGAGTCTGTATAGTGAGTGTCTGTAGTACTGAGAGTCTGTATAGTGAGAGTCTGTATAGTGAGAGTCTGTATAGTGAGAGTCTGTAGTACTGAGAGTCTGTATAGTGAGAGTCTGTAGTACTGAGAGTCTGTATAGTGAGAGTCTGTAGTACTGAGAGTCTGTATAGTGAGAGTCTGTATAGTGAGAGTCTGTATAGTGAGAGTCTGTATAGTGAGAGTCTGTATAGTGAGAGTCTGTATAGTGAGAGTCTGTAGTACTGAGAGTCTGTAGTACTGAGAGTCTGTAGTACTGAGAGTCTGTATAGTGAGAGTCTGTGTAGTGAGAGTCTGTATAGTGAGAGTCTGTAGTACTGAGAGTCTGTATAGTGAGAGTATGTGTAGTGAGAGTCTGTGTAGTGAGAGTCTGTATAGTGAGAGTCTGTGTAGTGAGAGTCTGTATAGTGAGAGTCTGTAGTACTGAGAGTCTGTATAGTGAGAGTATGTGTAGTGAGAGTCTGTGTAGTGAGAGTCTGTGTAGTGAGAGTCTGTGTAGTGAGAGTCTGTATAGTGAGAGTCTGTATAGTGAGAGTCTGTATAGTGAGAGTCTGTAGTACTGAGAGTCTGTAGTACTGAGAGTCTGTAGTACTGAGAGTCTGTATAGTGAGAGTCTGTAGTACTGAGAGTCTGTATAGTGAGAGTATGTGTAGTGAGAGTCTGTGTAGTGAGAGTCTGTAGTACTGAGAGTCTGTAGTACTGAGAGTCTGTATAGTGAGAGTCTGTATAGTGAGAGTCTGTTTAGTGAGAGTCTGTATAGTGAGAGTCTGTAGTACTGAGAGTCTGTAGTACTGAGAGTCTGTAGTACTGAGAGTCTGTATAGTGAGAGTCTGTATAGTGAGAGTCTGTAGTACTGAGAGTCTGTATAGTGAGAGTCTGTAGTACTGAGAGTCTGTATAGTGAGAGTCTGTATAGTGAGAGTCTGTATAGTGAGTGTCTGTAGTACTGAGAGTCTGTATAGTGAGAGTCTGTATAGTGAGAGTCTGTATAGTGAGAGTCTGTATAGTGAGAGTCTGTATAGTGAGAGTCTGTATAGTGAGTGTCTGTAGTACTGAGAGTCTGTATAGTGAGAGTCTGTATAGTGAGAGTCTGTATAGTGAGAGTCTGTAGTACTGAGAGCCTGTATAGTGAGAGTCTGTATAGTGAGAGTCTGTATAGTGAGAGTCTGTAGTACTGAGAGTCTGTATAGTGAGAGTCTGTATAGTGAGAGTCTGTATAGTGAGAGTCTGTAGTACTGAGAGTCTGTATAGTGAGAGTCTGTAGTACTGAGAGTCTGTATAGTGAGAGTCTGTAGTACTGAGAGTCTGTATAGTGAGAGTCTGTATAGTGAGAGTCTGTAGTACTGAGAGTCTGTGTAGTGAGAGTCTGTAGTACTGAGAGTCTGTAGTACTGAGAGTCTGTATAGTGAGAGTCTGTATAGTGAGAGTCTGTATAGTGAGAGTCTGTAGTACTGAGAGTCTGTATAGTGAGAGTCTGTAGTACTGAGAGTCTGTATAGTGAGAGTCTGTAGTACTGAGAGTCTGTAGTACTGAGAGTCTGTATAGTGAGAGTCTGTATAGTGAGAGTCTGTATAGTGAGAGTCTGTATAGTGAGAGTCTGTATAGTGAGAGTCTGTAGTACTGAGAGTCTGTAGTACTGAGAGTCTGTAGTACTGAGAGTCTGTATAGTGAGAGTCTGTGTAGTGAGAGTCTGTATAGTGAGAGTCTGTAGTACTGAGAGTCTGTATAGTGAGAGTATGTGTAGTGAGAGTCTGTGTAGTGAGAGTCTGTATAGTGAGAGTCTGTGTAGTGAGAGTCTGTATAGTGAGAGTCTGTAGTACTGAGAGTCTGTATAGTGAGAGTATGTGTAGTGAGAGTCTGTGTAGTGAGAGTCTGTGTAGTGAGAGTCTGTGTAGTGAGAGTCTGTATAGTGAGAGTCTGTATAGTGAGAGTCTGTATAGTGAGAGTCTGTAGTACTGAGAGTCTGTAGTACTGAGAGTCTGTAGTACTGAGAGTCTGTATAGTGAGAGTCTGTAGTACTGAGAGTCTGTATAGTGAGAGTATGTGTAGTGAGAGTCTGTGTAGTGAGAGTCTGTAGTACTGAGAGTCTGTAGTACTGAGAGTCTGTATAGTGAGAGTCTGTATAGTGAGAGTCTGTTTAGTGAGCGTCTGTATAGTGAGAGTCTGTAGTACTGAGAGTCTGTATAGTGAGAGTCTGTAGTACTGAGAGTCTGTATAGTGAGAGTCTGTAGTACTGAGAGTCTGTATAGTGAGAGTCTGTAGTACTGAGAGTCTGTATAGTGTGAGTCTGTATAGTGAGAGTCTGTATAGTGAGAGTCTGTAGTACTGAGAGTCTGTATACTGAGAGTCTGTAGTACTGAGAGTCTGTAGTACTGAGAGTCTGTATAGTGAGAGTCTGTAGTACTGAGAGTCTGTATAGTGAGAGTCTGTATAGTGAGAGTCTGTAGTACTGAGAGTCTGTATAGTGAGAGTCTGTAGTACTGAGAGTCTGTATAGTGAGAGTCTGTAGTACTGAGAGTCTGTATAGTGAGAGTCTGTAGTACTGAGAGTCTGTAGTACTGAGAGTCTGTAGTACTGAGAGTCTGTATAGTGAGAGTCTGTATAGTGAGAGTCTGTATAGTGAGAGTCTGTAGTACTGAGAGTCTGTAGTACTGAGAGTCTGTATAGTGAGAGTCTGTATAGTGAGAGTCTGTATAGTGAGAGTCTGTATAGTGAGAGTCTGTAGTACTGAGAGTCTGTAGTACTGAGAGTCTGTATAGTGAGAGTCTGTATAGTGAGAGTCTGTAGTACTGAGATTCTGTAGTACTGAGAGTCTGTATAGTGAGAGTCTGTATAGTGAGAGTCTGTATAGTGAGAGTCTGTAGTACTGAGAGTCTGTATAGTGAGAGTCTGTAGTACTGAGAGTCTGTATAGTGAGAGTCTGTATAGTGAGAGTCTGTAGTACTGAGAGTCTGTATAGTGAGAGTCTGTATAGTGAGAGTCTGTATAGTGAGTGTCTGTAGTACTGAGAGTCTGTATAGTGAGAGTCTGTATAGTGAGAGTCTGTATAGTGAGATTCTGTATAGTGAGAGTCTGTATAGTGAGAGTCTGTATAGTGAGAGTCTGTATAGTGAGAGTCTGTATAGTGAGTGTCTGTAGTACTGAGAGTCTGTATAGTGAGAGTCTGTATAGTGAGAGTCTGTATAGTGAGATTCTGTAGTACTGAGAGCCTGTATAGTGAGAGTCTGTATAGTGAGAGTCTGTATAGTGAGAGTCTGTAGTACTGAGAGTCTGTATAGTGAGAGTCTGTATAGTGAGAGTCTGTATAGTGAGAGTCTGTAGTACTGAGAGTCTGTATAGTGAGAGTCTGTAGTACTGAGAGTCTGTATAGTGAGAGTCTGTATAGTGAGAGTCTGTAGTACTGAGAGTCTGTGTAGTGAGAGTCTGTAGTACTGAGAGTCTGTATAGTGAGAGTCTGTATAGTGAGAGTCTGTATAGTGAGAGTCTGTAGTACTGAGAGTCTGTATAGTGAGAGTCTGTAGTACTGAGAGTCTGTATAGTGAGAGTCTGTATAGTGAGAGTCTGTGTAGTGAGAGTCTGTATAGTGAGAGTCTGTATAGTGAGAGTCTGTATAGTGAGAGTCTGTAGTACTGAGAGTCTGTAGTACTGAGAGTCTGTAGTACTGAGAGTCTGTAGTACTGAGAGTCTGTATAGTGAGAGTCTGTGTAGTGAGAGTCTGTATAGTGAGAGTCTGTAGTACTGAGAGTCTGTATAGTGAGAGTATGTGTAGTGAGAGTCTGTGTAGTGAGAGTCTGTATAGTGAGAGTCTGTGTAGTGAGAGTCTGTATAGTGAGAGTCTGTAGTACTGAGAGTCTGTATAGTGAGAGTATGTGTAGTGAGAGTCTGTGTAGTGAGAGTCTGTGTAGTGAGAGTCTGTGTAGTGAGAGTCTGTATAGTGAGAGTCTGTATAGTGAGAGTCTGTATAGTGAGAGTCTGTAGTACTGAGAGTCTGTAGTACTGAGAGTCTGTAGTACTGAGAGTCTGTATAGTGAGAGTCTGTAGTACTGAGAGTCTGTATAGTGAGAGTATGTGTAGTGAGAGTCTGTGTAGTGAGAGTCTGTAGTACTGAGAGTCTGTAGTACTGAGAGTCTGTATAGTGAGAGTCTGTATAGTGAGAGTCTGTATAGTGAGAGTCTGTATAGTGAGAGTCTGTAGTACTGAGAGTCTGTGTAGTGAGAGTCTGTGTAGTGAGAGTCTGTATAGTGAGAGTCTGTATAGTGAGAGTCTGTGTAGTGAGAGTCTGTATAGTGAGAGTCTGTAGTACTGAGAGTCTGTAGTACTGAGAGTCTGTATAGTGAGAGTCTGTATAGTGAGAGTCTGTGTAGTGAGAGTCTGTGTAGTGAGAGTCTGTATAGTGAGAGTCTCTATAGTGAGAGTATGTATAGTGAGAGTCTGTGTAGTGAGAGTCTGTGTAGTGAGAGTCTGTATAGTGAGAGTCTCTATAGTGAGAGTCTGTATAGTGAGTGTCTGTATAGTGAGAGTCTGTATAGTGAGAGTCTGTAGTACTGAGAGTCTGTAGTACTGAGAGTCTGTATAGTGAGAGTCTGTATAGTGAGAGTCTGTAGTACTGAGAGTCTGTATAGTGAGAGTCTGTATAGTGAGAGTCTGTAGTACTGAGAGTCTGTATAGTGAGAGTCTGTTTAGTGAGAGTCTGTATAGTGAGAGTCTGTATAGTGAGAGTCTGTAGTACTGAGAGTCTGTTTAGTGAGAGTCTGTATAGTGAGAGTCTGTATAGTGAGAGTCTGTAGTACTGAGAGTCTGTTTAGTGAGAGTCTGTATAGTGAGAGTCTGTATAGTGAGAGTCTGTATAGTGAGAGTCTGTATAGTGAGAGTCTGTAGTACTGAGAGTCTGTGTAGTGAGAGTCTGTGTAGTGAGAGTCTGTGTAGTGAGAGTCTGTGTAGTGAGAGTCTGTATAGTGAGAGTCTGTATAGTGAGAGTCTGTATAGTGAGAGTCTGTAGTACTGAGAGTCTGTAGTACTGAGAGTCTGTATAGTGAGAGTCTGTAGTACTGAGAGTCTGTATAGTGAGAGTATGTGTAGTGAGAGTCTGTGTAGTGAGAGTCTGTAGTACTGAGAGTCTGTAGTACTGAGAGTCTGTATAGTGAGAGTCTGTATAGTGAGAGTCTGTATAGTGAGAGTCTGTATAGTGAGAGTCTGTAGTACTGAGAGTCTGTGTAGTGAGAGTCTGTGTAGTGAGAGTCTGTATAGTGAGAGTCTGTATAGTGAGAGTCTGTGTAGTGAGAGTCTGTATAGTGAGAGTCTGTAGTACTGAGAGTCTGTAGTACTGAGAGTCTGTATAGTGAGAGTCTGTGTAGTGAGAGTCTGTGTAGTGAGAGTCTGTATAGTGAGAGTCTCTATAGTGAGAGTCTGTATAGTGAGAGTCTGTGTAGTGAGAGTCTGTGTAGTGAGAGTCTGTATAGTGAGAGTCTCTATAGTGAGAGTCTGTATAGTGAGTGTCTGTATAGTGAGAGTCTGTATAGTGAGAGTCTGTAGTACTGAGAGTCTGTAGTACTGAGAGTCTGTATAGTGAGAGTCTGTATAGTGAGAGTCTGTAGTACTGAGAGTCTGTATAGTGAGAGTCTGTATAGTGAGAGTCTGTATAGTGAGAGTCTGTAGTACTGAGAGTCTGTATAGTGAGAGTCTGTTTAGTGAGAGTCTGTATAGTGAGAGTCTGTATAGTGAGAGTCTGTAGTACTGAGAGTCTGTTTAGTGAGAGTCTGTATAGTGAGAGTCTGTATAGTGAGAGTCTGTAGTACTGAGAGTCTGTTTAGTGAGAGTCTGTTTAGTGAGAGTCTGTATAGTGAGAGTCTGTATAGTGAGAGTGTATAGTGAGAGTCTGTATAGTGAGAGTCTGTAGTACTGAGAGTCTGTATAGTGAGAGTCTGTATAGTGAGAGTCTGTATAGTGAGAGTCTGTATAGTGAGAGTCTGTAGTACTGAGAGTCTGTATAGTGAGAGTCTGTATAGTGAGAGTCTGTATAGTGAGAGTCTGTAGTACTGAGAGTCTGTATAGTGAGAGTCTGTATAGTGAGAGTCTGTAGTACTGAGAGTCTGTATAGTGAGAGTCTGTATAGTGAGAGTCTGTAGTACTGAGAGTCTGTATAGTGAGAGTCTGTATAGTGAGAGTCTGTATAGTGAGAGTCTGTATAGTGAGAGTCTGTATAGTGAGAGTCTGTATAGTGATGCTCTGTATAGTGATGCTCTGTATAGTGAGAGTCTGTATAGTGAGAGTCTGTATAGTGAGAGTCTGTATAGTGATGCTCTGTATAGTGAGAGTCTGTAGTACTGAGAGTCTGTATAGTGAGAGTCTGTAGTACTGAGAGTCTGTATAGTGAGAGTCTGTAGTACTGAGAGTCTGTATAGTGAGAGTCTGTAGTACTGAGAGTCTGTAGTACTGAGAGTCTGTATAGTGAGAGTCTGTATAGTGAGAGTCTGTAGTACTGAGAGTCTGTAGTACTGAGAGTCTGTATAGTGAGAGTCTGTATAGTGAGAGTCTGTATAGTGAGAGTCTGTATAGTGAGAGTCTGTAGTACTGAGAGTCTGTATAGTGAGAGTCTGTATAGTGAGAGTCTGTATAGTGAGAGTCTGTATAGTGAGAGTCTGTATAGTGAGAGTCTGTATAGTGAGAGTCTGTAGTACTGAGCGTCTGTATAGTGAGAGTCTGTATAGTGAGAGTCTGTATAGTGAGAGTCTGTATAGTGAGAGTCTGTATAGTGAGAGTCTGTATAGTGAGAGTCTGTAGTAGTGTATACTGCTCGCATGCTCTCCTGTCTTCCTGTTCTGTGTCAGATGTCTTCCTGTTCTGTGTCAGATGTCTTCCTGTTCTGTGTCAGATGTCTTCCTGTGTCAGATGTCTTCCTGTCCTGTGTCATATTGTGAACACCATTCTTCAGATTGAATCAATTGAACACAGAAAAAGATACAGTGACTTTTTGGATGAAACTATATTTATTTCACAGGCGTCCTTCTTTTTAACAATGTATTTTCATATTGTCATAATGTATGACACAGCGTTGGTGTAGATTATAGTTAATGTTCCCCTGCATCCCAGTTGGCCCCCTATTTCCGAAATAGTGCTCTGCTTTGGCCAGTAGTTTCATTATATAGGAAATAGGGTGCCAACTGGGATGTTCTAGTGCATCCTGTGAGACGTCATCTTTTCTTTGCTCTGTTTCCAGTTTATTTCTATAACTTTGGCTGGAAGGACTACGGCGTGGCGTCCCTAACAACTATACTGGACATGGTCAAGGTGATGTCTTTCGCCGTCCAGGAGGGAAAGATGGCCGTGCATTGTCACGCCGGCCTAGGGAGAACAGGTACATCAAATCTACCCAATCATAACATCACACAACCTATAAAGTCACATGGCTGGGCAGAACAGGACAGGAACATTATAAGGGCTTGGGAGGACAGGTACAGGACAGGTACGTTATAATAGGCTGGGGATGGCAGGTACAGGACAGGTACGTTATAATAGGCTGGGGATGGCAGGTACAGGACAGGTACGTTATAATAGGCTGGGGATGGCAGGTACAGGACAGGTACAGGACAGGTACGTTATATAGAACAGCGCCGGAAGAAGATGGCTGCCGTTTTACAGCCCTCTAACCAATTGTACTATTATGTGTGTTTTTCCGCGTTATTTGTAATTTATTTTGTACATAATGTTTCTGCCATCGTCTCTTATAACCAAAGAGAGCTTCTGGATATCAGGACAGCGATTACTCACCTCGCATTGGACGAATACTTTTTCTTCAACGAGGCGTTCGCGAAGGATATTCTACAGACACCCAACAAGGCCCAGATCCCCGTCATTCGCGTGAGGAAGAGACGGAGATATCGTGGACGCAGATCCGGGTGCCTTGTAAGGATCCGACGGCGAACGAGTAAACTGCCTCTCCCATCAATCCTATTAGCCAACGTTCAATCTTTTGAGAATAAAATTGACGATTTAAGATTACGGTTATCCTACCAACGGGACATTAAAAACTGTAATATCTTATGTTTCACGGAGTCGTGGCTGAACGACAACAATGACAACATTCAGCTAGCAGGCTATACGCTACATCGGCAGGACAGAACGTCTGACTCTGGTAAGACAAGGGGCGGCGGTCTGTGTATATTTGTAAACAACAGCTGGTGCACAAAATCAAATACTAAGGAAGTCTCGAGGTTTTGCTCGCCTGAGGTAGAGTATCTTATGATAAGCTGTAGACCACACTATTTACCAAGAGAGTTTTCATCTATATTTTTCATAGCTGTCTATTTACCACCACAAACCAATGCTGGCATTAAGATTGCACTGAATGAGTTGTACAAGGCCATTAATCAACAGGAAAACGCTCATCCAGATGCAGCGCTCCTAGTAGCCGGGGACTTTAATGCAGGGAAACTTAAATCCGTTCTACCTCATTTCTACCAGCATGTTAAATGTGCAACCAGAGGGGAAAAAACTCTAGACCACCTTTACTCCACACACAGAGACGCATACAAAGCTCTCCCTCGCCCTCCATTTGGCAAATCTGACCATAACTCTATCCTCCTGATTCCTGCTTATAAGCAAAAACTGAAGCAGGAAGCACCAGTGATTCGGCTAATAAAAAAGTGGTCAGATGACGCAGATGCTAAGCTACAGGACTGTTTTGCTAGCACAGACTGGAACATGTTCCGGGATTCTTCAGACAGCATTGAGGAGTACACCACATCAGTCACTGGCTTCATCAATAAGTGCATCGATGATGTCATCCCCACAGTGACCGTACGTACATACCCCAACCAGAAGCCATGGATTACAGGAAACATCCGCACTGAGCTAAAGGGTAGAGCTGCCGCTTTCAAGGAACGGGACTCTAACCCGGACGCTTATAAGAAATCCCGCTATGACCTCCGACGAACCATCAAACAGGCAAAGAGTCAATACAGGTCTAAGATTGAATCATACTACACTGGCTCTGACGCTCGTCGGATGTGGCAGGGCTTGAAAACTATTACAGACTACAAAGGGAAGCACAGCCGCGAGCTGCCCAGTGACACAAGCCTACCAGACGAGCTAAACCACTTCTATGCTCGCTTCGAGGCAAGCAACACTGAAGCATGCATGAGAGCACCAGCTGTTCCGGACGACTATGTGATCACGCTCTCCGTAGCCGATGTGAGTAAGACTTTTAAGCAGGTCAACATTCACAAGGCCGCAGGGCCAGACGGATTACCAGGACGTGTACTCCGAGCATGTGCTGACCAACTGGCAAGTGTCTTCACTGACATTTTCAACATGTCCCTGACTGAGTCTGTAATACCAACATGTTTCAAGCAGACCACCATAGTCCCCGTGCCCAAGAACTCTAAGATAACCTGCCTAAATGACTACCGACCCGTAGCACTGACGTCTGTAGCCATGAAGTGCTTTGAAAGACTGGTCATGGCTCACATCAACAGCATAATCCCAGAAACCCTAGACCCACTCCAATTTGCATACCGCCCCAACAGATCCACAGATGATGCAATCTCTATCGCACTCCACACTGCCCTTTCCCACCTGGACAAGAGGAACACCTACGTGAGAATGCTATTCATTGACTACAGCTCAGCATTCAACACCATAGTGCCCTCTAAGCTCATCACTAAGCTAAGGATCCTGGGACTAAACACCTCCCTCTGCAACTGGATCCTGGACTTCCTGTCGGGCCGCCCCCAGGTGGTAAGGGTAGGTAACAACACATCTGCCACACTGATCCTCAACACGGGGGCCCCTCAGGGGTGCGTGCTCAGTCCCTTCCTGTACTCTCTGTTCACCCATGACTGCATGGCCAGGCACGACTCCAACACCATCATTAAGTTTGCCGACGACACAACAGTGGTAGGCCTGATCACCGACAACGATGAGACAGCCTATAGGGAGGAGGTCAGAGATCTGGCCGTGTGGTGCCAGGACAACAACCTCTCCCTCAACGTGACCAAGACAAAGGAGATGATTGTGGACTACAGGAAAAAAAAGAGGACTGAGCACGCCCCCATTCTCATCGACGGGGCTGTAGTGGAACAGGTTGAGAGCTTCAAGTTTCTTGGTGTCCACATCACCAACGAACTATCATGGTCCAAACACACCAAGACAGTCGTGAAGAGGGCACGACAAAGCCTATTCCCCCTCAGGAGACTAAAAAGATTTGGCATGGGTCCTCAGATCCTCAAAAAATTCTACAGCTGCACCATCGAGAGCATCCTGACTGGTTGCATCACCGCCTGGTATGGCAACTGCTTGGCCTCTGACCGCAAGGCACTACAGAGGGTAGTGCGTACGGCCCAGTACATCACTGGGGCAAAGCTCCCTGCCATCCAGGACCTCTATACCAGGCGGTGTCAGAGGAAGGCCCTCAAAATTGTCAAAGACTCCAGCCACCCTAGTCATAGACTGTTCTCTCTGCTACCGCACGGCAAGCGGTACCGGAGTGCCAAGTCTAGGTCCAAAAGACTTCTCAACAGCTTCTACCCCCAAGCCATAAGACTCCTGAACAGCTAATCATGGCTACCCGGACTATTTGCACTGCCCCCCCACCCCCTCCTTTTTACGCTGCTGCTACTCTGTTAAGTATTTATGCATAGTCACTTTAACTCTACCCACATGTACATATTACCTCAACTACCTTAACTAGCCGGTGCCCCCGCACATTGACTATGCAACGGTACGGTACCCCCCTGTATATATAGCCTCCCTACTGTCACTTTATTTTACTGTATATATAGCCTCCCTACTGTCACTTTATTTTACTTCTGCTCTTTTTTCTCAACACTTTTTTGTTGTTGTTTTATTCTTACTTTTTTGTTTAAAATAAATGCACTGTTGGTTAAGGGCTGTAAGTAAGCATTTCACTGTAATGTCTGCACCTGTTGTATTCGGCGCATGTGACCAATAAAATTTGATTTGATTTGATTTGATTTGATTTGATTTATAATAGGCTGGGGATGGCAGGTACAGGACAGGTACATTATAATAGGCTGGGGATGGCAGGTTGTGTAAACCATCATTTAATCAAATGGTTTATTTTGTAGCTCTGAGTCTCTACTTTTATCCAATGTAAAAAACATAATTTCAAATTTAGCTACATAAGACCAAATCAATGCTGTCGGTCACATTTGATTAGTAGTAGATTTGTTCTAAGCATGTTACTACTAATAATTAGTGCCTTGCTCAAGGGCACATTGGCATATTCTTCATGTTGTTGGCTCTGGCATTCGAACTAGTGACCTTTCGGTGACTGGCCCAACGCTCTTTACCGCTAGGCTATCTGCCGCACTACGGCTACAAGCATGTCCCTGGTTGAGTTCTAGGTGTGTTACTCTGTTTACCAGGTGTGTTACTGTGTTTACCAGGTGTGTAACTGTGTTTACCAGGTGTGTTACTGTGTTTACCAGGTGTGTAACTGTGTTTACCAGGTGTGTTACTGTGTTTACCTGGTGTGTTACTGTGTTTACCTGGTGTGTTACTGTGTTTACCAGGTGTGTAACTGTGTTTACCAGGTGTGTTACTGTGTTTACCAGGTGTGTTACTGTGTTTACCTGGTGTGTTACTGTGTTTACCTGGTGTGTTACTGTGTTTACCAGGTGTGTAACTGTGTTTACCAGGTGTGTTACTGTGTTTACCAGGTGTGTTACTGTGTTTACCAGGTGTGTAACTGTGTTTACCAGGTGTGTTACTGTGTTTACCAGGTGTGTTACTGTGTTTACCTGGTGTGTTAACCTGGTGTGTTACTGTGTTTACCAGGTGTTTCTGTGTTTACCAGGTGTGTTACTGTGTTTACCTGGTGTGTTACTGTGTTAACCTGGTGTGTTACTGTGTTTACCAGGTGTTTCTGTGTTTACCAGGTGTGTTACTGTGTTTACCTGGTGTGTTACTGTGTTTACCTGGTGTGTTACTGTGTTTACCAGGTGTGTTACTGTGTTTACCTGGTGTGTTACTGTGTTTACCAGGTGTGTTACTGTGTTTACCTGGTGTGTTACTGTGTTAACCTGGTGTGTTACTGTGTTTACCAGGTGTTTCTGTGTTTACCAGGTGTGTTACTGTGTTTACCTGGTGTGTTACTGTGTTAACCTGGTGTGTTACTGTGTTTACCAGGTGTTTCTGTGTTTACCAGGTGTGTTACTGTGTTTACCAGGTGTGTTACTGTGTTTACCAGGTGTGCTACTGTGAGACATGCAATTCAGGTGTTTCTGTGTTTACCAGTTGTGTAAATGTGTTTACCAGGTGTGTTACTGTGTTTACCAGGTGTGTTACTGTGAGACATGCAATTCAGGTGTTACTGTGTTTACCTGGTGTGTTACTGTGTTTACCAGGTGTGTAAATGTGGGTACCAGGTGTGTTACTGTGTTTACCTGGCGTGTTATTGTGTTTACCAGGTGTGTTTCTATGGTAACCAGGTGTGTTAATGGTGTGTTACTGTGTTTACCAGGTGTTTCTGTGTTTACCAGGTGTGTTAATGGTGTGTTACTGTGTTTACCAGGTGTTTCTGTGTTTACCAGGTGTGTTTCTGTGTTTACCAGGTGTTTCTGTGTTTACCAGGTGTGTAAATGTGTTTACCAGGTGTGTTACTGTGTTTACCTGGCGTGTTACTGTGTTTACCAGGTGTGTAAATGTGTTTACCAGGTGTGTAAATGTGTTTACCAGGTGTGTTACTGTGTTTACCTGGCGTGTTACTGTGTTTACCTGGCGTGTTTCTATGTTAACCAGGTGTGTTAATGGTGTGTTACTGTGTTTACCAGGTGTTTCTGTGTTTACCAGGTGTGTAAATGTGTTTACCAGGTGTGTTACTCTGTTTACCAGGTGTGTTACTGTGTTTACCAGGTGTTTCTGTGTTTACCAGGTGTGTAAATGTGTTTACCAGGTGTGTAAATGTGTTTACCAGGTGTGTTACTGTGTTTACCTGGCGTGTTACTTTGTTTACCTGGCGTGTTTCTATGTTAACCAGGTGTGTTAATGGTGTGTTACTGTGTTTACCAGGTGTTTCTGTGTTTACCAGTTGTGTAAATGTGTTTACCACGTGTGTTACTGTGTTTACCAGGTGTGTTACTGTGAGACATGCAATTCAGGTGTTACTGCGTTTACCTGGTGTGTTACTGTGTTTACCAGGTGTGTAAATGTGGGTACCAGGTGTGTTACTGTGTTTACCTGGCGTGTTATTGTGTTTACCAGGTGTGTTTCTATGGTAACCAGGTGTGTTAATGGTGTGTTACTGTGTTTACCAGGTGTTTCTGTGTTTACCAGGTGTGTTAATGGTGTGTTACTGTGTTTACCAGGTGTTTCTGTGTTTACCAGGTGTGTTTCTGTGTTTACCAGGTGTTTCTGTGTTTACCAGGTGTGTAAATGTGTTTACCAGGTGTGTTACTGTGTTTACCAGGTGTGTTACTGTGTTTACCAGGTGTGTAAATGTGTTTACCAGGTGTGTAAATGTGTTTACCAGGTGTGTTACTGTGTTTACCTGGCGTGTTACTGTGTTTACCTGGCGTGTTTCTATGTTAACCAGGTGTGTTAATGGTGTGTTACTGTGTTTACCAGGTGTTTCTGTGTTTACCAGGTGTGTAAATGTGTTTACCAGGTGTGTTACTCTGTTTACCAGGTGTGTTACTGTGTTTACCAGGTGTTTCTGTGTTTACCAGGTGTGTTACTGTGTTTACCAGGTGTGTTACTGTGAGACATGCAATTCAGGTGTTACTGTGTTTACCTGATGTGTTACTGTGTTTAACAGGTGTGTAAATGTGTTTACCAGGTGTGTAAATGTGTTTACCAGGTGTGTTACTGTGTTTACCTGATGTGTTACTGTGTTTACCAGGTGTGTAAATGTGTTTACCAGGTGTGTAAATGTGTTTACCAGGTGTGTTACTGTGTTTACCTGGCGTGTTACTGTGTTAACCAGGTGTGTTAATGGTGTGTTACTGTGTTTACCAGGTGTTTCTGTGTTTAGCAGGTGTGTTACTCTGTTTACCAGGTGTTTCTGTGTTTACCAGGTGTGTTACTGGCGTGTTATCTGGTGTTCACCTCTCGTATGAGTGCGGACCAGGCCATCCTGTTCGTCAGAGCCAAGCGGCCCAACTCCATCCAGACCCGAGGCCAGCTGCTGTGTGTCCGGGAGTTCGCCCAGTTCCTGGTTCCGTTGAGGAACGTGTTCTCCTGCGCAGAACCCCGGGCCAACGCCGTTACGCTGTCCCAGTACCTGACTCGCCAGCGCCACCTGCTGCACGGGTACGAGGCGCGGCAGATGAAGAACGTGCCAAAGATCGTCCAGCTGATCTGCAAGGTCCTCCTGGACATCGCTGCCAACAGACAGGTAATACATTATCATGGTATAGACAGGTAAGAATACATTATCATGGTATAGACAGGTAATAATACATTATCATGATATAGACAGGTAATAATACATTATCATGGTATTATGGACAGGTAATAATACATTATCATGGTATAGACAGGTAATAATACATTATCATGGTATTATGGACAGGTAATAATACATTATCATGGTATAGACAGGTAATAATACATTATCATGGTATAGACGGGTAAAAATACATTATTATGGTATAGACAGGTAATAATACATTATCGTGGTATGGACAGGTAATAATACATTATCATGGTATGGACAGGTAATACATTATCATGGTATAGACAGGTAATAATACATTATCATGGTATAGACAGGTAATAATACATTATCATGGTATAGACGTGTAATAATACATTATTATGGTATAGGCGGGTAATAATACATTATCATGGTATGGACAGGTAATAATACATTATTGTGGTATAGACAGGTAATAATACATTATCGTGGTATAGACATGTAATTATACATTATCATGGTATAGACGGGTAATAATACATTATCATGATATAGACGGGTAATAATACATTATCGTGGTATGGACAGGTAATAATGCATTATCGTGGTATGGACATGTAATAATACATTATCATGGTATAGACGGGTAATAATACATTATTATGGTATAGACAGGTAATAATACATTATCATGGTATGGACAGGTAATAATACATTATCATGGTATGGACAGGTAATAATACATTATCGTGGTATAGACAGGTAATAATACATTATCGTGGTATAGACAGGTAATAATACATTATCGTGGTATAGACAGGTAATAATACATTATCGTGGTATAGACAGGTAATAATACATTATCATGGTATAGACAGGTGATAATACATTATCATGGTATAGACGTGTAATAATACATTATTATGGTATAGACGGGTAATAATACATTATTATGGTATAGACGGGTAATAATACATTATCGTGGTATGGACAGGTAATAATACATTATCATGGTATAGACGGGTAATAATACATTATCGTGGTATAGACAGGTAATAATACATTATCGTGGTATAGACATGTAATAATACATTATCATGGTATAGACAGGTAATAATACATTATCATGGTATGGACAGGTAATAATACATTATCGTGGTATAGACAGGTAATAATACATTATCGTGGTATAGACAGGTAGTAATACATTATCATGGTATAGACAGGTAATAATACATTATCATGGTATAGACAGGTAATAATACATTATCATGGTATAGACCGGTAATAATACATTATCATGTTATAGACAGGTAACAATACATTATCATGGTATAGACAGGTAATAATACATTATCATGGTATAGACAGGTAATAATACACTATCATGGTATAGACAGGTAATAATACATTATCATGGTATAGACCGGTAATAATACATTATCATGGTATAGACAGGTAATAATACATTATCATGGTATAGACCGGTAATAATACATTATCATGTTATAGACAGGTAATAATACATTATCATGGTATAGACAGGTAATAATACATTATCATGGTATAGACAGGTAATAATACACTATCATGGTATAGACAGGTAATAATACATTATCATGGTATAGACCGGTAATAATACATTATCATGGTATAGACAGGTAATAATACATTATCATGGTATAGACAGGTAATAATACACTATCATGGTATAGACAGGTAATAATACACTATCATGGTATAGACAGGTAATAATACACTATCATGGTATAGACAGGTAATAATACATTATCATGGTATTATGGACAGGTAATAATACATTATCATGGTATAGACAGGTAATAATACATTATCACGGTATAGACAGGTAATAATACATTATCATGGTATAGACAGGTAATAATACATTATCATGGTATAGACAGGTAATAATACACTATCATGGTATAGACAGGTAATAATACACTATCATGGTATAGACAGGTAATAATACATTATCATGGTATAGACAGGTAATAATACACTATCATGGTATAGACAGGTAATAATACATTATCATGGTATAGACAGGTAATAATACACTATCGTGGTATAGACAGGTAATAATACATTATCATGGTATAGACAGGTAATAATACATTATGGTATTATGGACATGTAATTATACATTATCATGGTATAGACGGGTAATAATACATTATCATGATATAGACGGGTAATAATACATTATCGTGGTATGGACAGGTAATAATGCATTATCGTGGTATGGACATGTAATAATACATTATCATGGTATAGACGGGTAATAATACATTATTATGGTATAGACAGGTAATAATACATTATCATGGTATGGACAGGTAATAATACATTATCGTGGTATGGACAGGTAATAATACATTATCGTGGTATAGACAGGTAATAATACATTATCGTGGTATAGACAGGTAATAATACATTATCGTGGTATAGACAGGTAATAATACATTATCGTGGTATAGACAGGTAATAATACATTATCGTGGTATAGACAGGTAATAATACATTATCATGGTATAGACAGGTGATAATACATTATCATGGTATAGACGTGTAATAATACATTATTATGGTATAGACGGGTAATAATACATTATTATGGTATAGACGGGTAATAATACATTATCGTGGTATGGACAGGTAATAATACATTATCGTGGTATAGACGGGTAATAATACATTATCGTGGTATAGACAGGTAATAATACATTATCGTGGTATAGACATGTAATAATACATTATCATGGTATAGACAGGTAATAATACATTATCATGGTATGGACAGGTAATAATACATTATCGTGGTATAGACAGGTAATAATACATTATCGTGGTATAGACAGGTAGTGATACATTATCATGGTATAGACAGGTAATAATACATTATCATGGTATAGACAGGTAATAATACATTATCATGGTATAGACCGGTAATAATACATTATCATGTTATAGACAGGTAACAATACATTATCATGGTATAGACAGGTAATAATACATTATCATGGTATAGACAGGTAATAATACACTATCATGGTATAGACAGGTAATAATACATTATCATGGTATAGACCGGTAATAATACATTATCATGGTATAGACAGGTAATAATACATTAGCATGGTATAGACCGGTAATAATACATTATCATGTTATAGACAGGTAATAATACATTATCATGGTATAGACAGGTAATAATACATTATCATGGTATAGACAGGTAATAATACACTATCATGGTATAGACAGGTAATAATACATTATCATGGTATAGACCGGTAATAATACATTATCATGGTATAGACAGGTAATAATACATTATCATGGTATAGACAGGTAATAATACACTATCATGGTATAGACAGGTAATAATACACTATCATGGTATAGACAGGTAATAATACACTATAATGGTATAGACAGGTAATAATACATTATCATGGTATTATGGACAGGTAATAATACATTATCATGGTATAGACAGGTAATAATACATTATCACGGTATAGACAGGTAATAATACATTATCATGGTATAGACAGGTAATAATACATTATCATGGTATAGACAGGTAATAATACACTATCATGGTATAGACAGGTAATAATACACTATCATGGTATAGACAGGTAATAATACATTATCATGGTATAGACAGGTAATAATACACTATCATGGTATAGACAGGTAATAATACATTATCATGGTATAGACAGGTAATAACACACTATCGTGGTATAGACAGGTAATAATACATTATCATGGTATAGACAGGTAATAATACATTATGGTATTATGGACAGGTAATAATACATTATCGTGGTATAGACAGGTAATAATACATTATCATGGTATAAACAGGTAAGAATACATTATCATGGTATTTTGGACAGGTAATAATACATTATCATGGTATAGACAGGTAATAATACATTATCATGGTATTATGGACAGGTAATAATACATTATTATGGTATTATGGACAGGTAATAATACATTATTATGGTATTATGGACAGGTAATAATACATTATTATGGTATTATGGACAGGTAAAACATAAACTAATACTAAAGATGCCGATTGATTGGTTGTTGATGTTATTGAAGGTGGTGGAGGTTCCAGACCTAACTGTTGATGATGATGTTATTGAAGGTGGTGGAGGTTCCAGACCTAACTGTTGATGATGATGTTATTGAAGGTGGTGGAGGATCCAGACCTAACTGTTGATAATGATGTTATTGAAGGTGGTGGAGGATCCAGACCTAACTGTTGATGATGATGTTATTGAAGGTGGTGGAGGAGGTGGTGGTGGAGGAGGAGGTGGTGGAGGTTCCAGACCTAACTGTTGATGATGATGTTATTGAAGGTGGTGGAGGAGGTGGTGGTGGAGGAGGAGGTGGTGGAGGATCCAGACCTAACTGTTGATGATGATGTTATTGAAGGTGGTGGAGGAGGAGGTGGTGGAGGATCCAGACCTAACTGTTGATGATGATGTTATTGAAGGTGGTGGTGGAGGAGGAGGTGGTGGAGGAGGAGGTGGTGGAGGATCCAGACCTAACTGTTGATAATGATGTTATTGAAGGTGGTGGAGGATCCAGACCTAACTGTTGATGATGATGTTATTGAAGGTGGTGGAGGTTCCAGACCTAACTGTTGATAATGATGTTATTGAAGGTGGTGGAGGTTCCAGACCTAACTGTTGATGATGATGTTATTGAAGGTGGTGGTGGAGGAGGAGGTGGTGGAGGTTCCAGACCTGACGGCTGAGGTGGAGAAGACAGTGTCCCAGCAGGCCATCCAGCTGCTGGGGAAGGAGATGAGAGGGAAGGGCATCCCTGTGCCTTCACCCTGCCAGCCTGGTCCCCAACCTGAGACAGCCCTAACCCACACACTACACATGGAACGACTTCTCACTCCAAACCTAGTACTACTCCAGGAACCATCGCTACTCCTAGACCCCTCTCTCAGCCCAACCCTGGCCCAGGAACCATCACTACTCCTAGACCCCTCTCTCAGCCCAACCCTGGCCCAGGAACCATCACTACTCCTAGACCCCTCTCTCAGCCCAACCCTGGCCCAGGAACCATCACTACTCCTAGACCCCTCTCTCAGCCCAGCCCTGGCCCAGGAACCATCGCTACTCCTAGACCCCTCTCTCAGCCCAACCCTGGCCCAGGAACCATCACTACTCCTAGACCCCTCTCTCAGCCCAGCCCTGGCCCACCACCGAGTTCTGTGGAGCAACCAGGAGCTGGACCCTCTGTGGCAGCGGCAGAACAGGGTGGCAGCCTCCCTACTGAAGCCTCTGCAGCCGGGGAAACGATTGCTGAGCTACAGCGACTCAGCCCTGTATAAGCTAGACCCCAGACGAGACCCGGACCGGGAGCAGAACCAGGTCTGGAGCATCCCTCGCTGCAGCCCTCTGACCCAGCCCCAGCACCACCTAGCCTTAGCCTGGGATTCCCCCAGGTCCCCTAGCCTCCCTCCACAGCACCACCCCTTCTCCGTGGGAGAGCAGACGAGGGAGGAAAGGCGAGGAGGACAGGACAGGAGTTCTGAGGAGAAGGATCACCACCTGACCCAGAAGAACACGTCTCCTCTGTTCCAGAGGCGGGCGCAGCTCTGTGAGGGCAAGCGAAGTCTGTCCTTTGGGTTTGGGGATAGTCTGTCCAAGCCTTTAGGAGAAGAGCTGTCAGAGGGGAGGCCGTGGAGAGGAGATATGCCTGTGATGAGCCCTACAGGAGGAGAGGAATCTGTGTGTGGGGTAGACAGGGCTGGAGACAGAGAGGAACGGGAGGACAGAGAGGAACGGGAGGACAGAGAGGAACGGGAGGACAGAGAGAACGGAGAGGACAGGGAGAGGCTGACAGAACGCCCTGTCATCACCCTGTATGCTGAGCTGTCCCTGGAAGCTAGACGTTTGCTGGTGGCCAGAGCTCTGGCTTTTGGCCTGAAGGATGAAGATCTCCGCTACAAGGTCTCAGTGTGGCAGGTAAGACATGACAGTTCGACTGATGTGTGTATATAGTGGGAAGATATCGGAGGATATGACTGATGTGTATATATAGTGGGAAGATATCGGAGGATATGACTGATGTGTGTATATAGTGGGAAGATATCGGAGGATATGACTGATGTGTGTATATAGTGGGAAGATATCGGAGGATATGACTGATGTGTATATATAGTGGGAAGATATCGGAGGATATGACTGATGTGTGTATATAGTGGGAAGATATCGGAGGATATGACTGATGTGTGTATATAGTGGGAAGATATCGGAGGATATGACTGATGTGTGTATATAGTGGGAAGATATCGGAGGATATGACTGATGTGTATATATAGTGGGAAGATATCGGAGGATATGTGCACCCAGCTGTATCTAGTTTTTTTTGTAACTCTTTATTTGAGTTTCACATTCAGGGTTACATTGTGATTGGTGTTGACCAGACCTGGGGTTACATTGTGATTGGTGTTGACCAAGACCTGGGTTACATTGTGATTGGTGTTCACCAGACCTGGGGTCAAATACTATTTGAAATCTTTAAAAATACTTTCAGCGTTTGCTTTAGCCTGCCTGGAGCGCTAGCTTGGCAGGGTTTGAATTTGTGGGACTTTTCTATTGGTTCCATTGCAACAGGCAGCTCAATCAAACACAGATCAAGTATTTGAACCCAGGTCTGATGTAGACTACTGAAACATTAGTGTGTGGTCCTGCAGACAGAGCTGAACTCCAGAGAAGGCGCCTGGGAGAGGCTGAGTCTAGAGAGAGACCCTATGGTGCTGGCTGGTCTCATGTGGTCCTGGCTGGAGCAGCTCAAAGAGCCAATCATCTCCTCTCAGGATGTCCAGGCCCTGTGCCAAAACAACTACAACTCTCAGCATGCACTCAACTCTCTGGAGAAGGTATGATGATGTCATATACAGTGCCTTCGGAAAGTATTCAGACCCCTTGACTTTTTCCATATTTTGTTACGTTACAGCCTTATTCTAAAATGGATTAAATAAATAAAAATCCTCAGCAATCTACACACAATACCCCATAATGACAAAGCAAAAACAGGTTTGTAGAATTTTTTGTAAATGTATTAAAAATTAAAAACAGAAATACCTTATTTACATAAGTATTTAGACCCTTTGCTATGAGACTCTAAATTGAGCTCAGGTGCATCCTGTTTCCATTGATCATCCTTGAGATGTTTCTACAATTTGATTGGACATGATTTGGAAAGGCACACACCTGTCTATATAAGGTCCCACAGTTGACTGTGCATGTCAGAGCAAAAACCAAGCCATCAGGTCGAAGGAATTGTCCGTAGAGCTCCGAGACAGGATTGTGTCGAGGCACAGATCTGTGGAAGGGTACCAAAAAATGACTGCAACATTGAAGGTCCCCAAGAACACAGTGGCCTTCATCATTCTTAAAGGGAATAAGTTTGGAACCACCAAGACTCTTCCTAGAGCTGGCTGCCCGGCCAAACTGAGCAATTGGGTGACCAAGATCCCGATGGTCACTCTGACAGAGCTCCAGAGTTCCTCTGTGGAGATGGGAGAACCTTCCAGAACCTCTGCAGCACTCCACCAATCAGGCCTTTATGGTAGAGTGGCCAGACGGAAGCCACTCCTCAGTAAAAGGCACAGGACAGCCCGCTTGGAGTTTGCCAAAAGGCTCCTAAAGGACTCTCAGACCATGAGAAACAAGACTCTCTGATCTGATGAAAACAAGATTGAACTCTTTGGCCTGAATGCCAAACGTCACGTCTGGAGGAAACCTGACACCATCCCTACGGTGAAGCATGGTGGTGGCAGCATCATGCTGTGGGGATGTTTTTCAGCGGCAGGGACTGGGAGACTAGACAGGATCGAGGGAAAGATGAACGGAGCAAAGTACAGAGAGATCCTTGATGAAAACCTGCTCCAGAGCGCTCAGGACCTCAGACTGGGGCGAAGGATCACCTTCCAACAGGACAACAACCCTAAGCACACAGCCAAGACAATGCAGGAGTGTATATTATGTGTATAATATATATATATATATATATATATATATATATATATATATATATATATATATACAGTGGGGGAAAAAAGTATTTAGTCAGCCACCAATTGTGCAAGTTCTCCCACTTAAAAAGATGAGAGAGGCCTGTAATTTTCATCATAGGTACACGTCAACTATGACAGACAAAATGAGAAAAGAAAATCCAGAAAATCACATTGTAGGATTTTTTATGCATTTATTTGCAAATTATGGTGGAAAATAAGTATTTGGTCACCTACAAACAAGCAAGATTTCTGGCTCTCACAGACCTGTAACTTCTTCTTTAAGAGGCTCCTCTGTCCTCCACTCGTTACCTGTATTAATGGCACCTGTTTGAACTTGTTATCAGTATAAAAGACACCTGTCCACAACCTCAAACAGTCACACTCCAAACTCCACTATGGCCAAGACCAAAGAGCTGTCAAAGGACACCAGAAACAAAATTGTAGACCTGCACCAGGCTGGGAAGACTGAATCTGCAATAGGTAAGCAGCTTGGTTTGAAGAAATCAACTGTGGGAGCAAGTATTAGGAAATGGAAGACATACAAGACCACTGGTAATCTCCCTCGATCTGGGGCTCCACGCAAGATCTCACCCCGTGGGGTCAAAATGATCACAAGAACGGTGAGCAAAAGTCCCAGAACCACACAGGGGGACCTAGTGAATGACCTGCAGAGAGCTGGGACCAAAGTAACAAAGCCTACCATCAGTAACACACTACGCCGCCAGGGACTCAAATCCTGCAGTGCCAGACGTGTCCCCCTGCTTAAGCCAGTACATGTCCAGGCCCGTCTGAAGTTTGCTAGAGTGCATTTGGATGATCCAGAAGAGGATTGGGAGAATGTCATATGGTCAGATGAAACCAAAATATAACTTTTTGGTAAAAACTCAACTCGTCGTGTTTGGAGGACAAAGAATGCTGAGTTGCATCCAAACACCATACATACTGTGAAGCATGGGGGTGGAAACATCATGCTTTGGGGCTGTTTTTCTGCAAAGGGACCAGTACGACTGATCCGTGTAAAGGAAAGAATGAATGGGGCCATGTATCGTGAGATTTTGAGTGAAAACCTCCTTCCATCAGCAAGGGCATTGAAGATGAAACGTGGCTGGGTCTTTCAGCATGACAATGATCCCAAACACACCGCCCGGGCAACGAAGGAGTGGCTTCGTAAGAAGCATTTCAAGGTCCTGGAGTGGCCTAGCCAGTCTCCAGATCTCAACCCCATAGAAAATCTTTGGAGGGAGTTGAAAGTCTGTGTTGCCCAGCGACAGCCCCAAAACATCACTGCTCTAGAGGAGATCTGCATGGAGGAATGGGCCAAAATACCAGCAACACTGTGTGAAAACCTTGTGAAGACTTACAGAAAACGTTTGACCTGTGTCATTGCCAACAAAGGGTATATAACAAAGTATTGAGAAACTTTTGTTATTGACCAAATACTTATTTTCCACCATAATTTGCAAATAAATTCATAAAAAATCCTACAATGTGATTTTCTGGAGAAAAAAAATCTCATTTTGTCTGTCATATTTGACGAGTACCTATGATGAAAATTACAGGCCTCTCTCATCTTTTTAAGTGGGAGAACATACACAATTGGTGGCTGACTAAATACTTTTTTTCCCCACTGTATATATATTTGTTACAATTTCTAAAAAACAGTTTTTGTTTTGTCATTATGGATTATTGTGTGTAGATTGATGAGGGAAAAAAACTATTTAATCAATTTTAGAATAAGGCTGTAACGTAACAAAATGTGGAAAAAGTCAAGGAGTCTGAATACTTTACGAAGGCACTGTAGAAGAAGGGAGAAGGCAATACTGTTATACCATAAAACCAATATTGTTATGTCGATTATACCGGCTACTATGGGTTATCACATGGTTACTATGGGTTATCACATGGTTACTATGGGTTATCACATGGTTACTATGGGTTATCACATGGTTACTATGGGTTATCACTTGGTTACTATGGGTTATCACGTAGTTAATATGGGTTATCATGTTGTTAATATGGGTTATCACGTAGTTAATATGGGTTATCACGTAGTTAATATGGGTTATCACGTTGTTAATATGGGTTATCACACAACCAGTAAAATAAATAAGAAATGATATATGCTATGCCATTTAGCCGACTTGGGAGGATTGTAATATATAATCATTATAGAATATAACAATGGATGCCATTTAGCAGACTTTTATCCAAAATGATTTAGTCATGCGTGCATACATTTAACATATTGGTGGTCCCAGGAATCGAACCCACTACCCTGGTGTTACAAGCGCCATGCTCTACCAACTGAGCTACAAAGGACAAGGTTATTGTGTGGTTAAGGTAACCTTTCGACTATTCCTTCCTCCCCAGGTCACGTGATATATAATACAATTATAGGTAGGGTTGAAAGATTCCAGTAACTTTCCCAAATTCTTTGATTTTTCAGAAAGTCCCAGAATCAGGAGGGAAATAAACAGGAAATCCAGAATCCTCCATCCTGGGAAGAGTTTTGCAACCCTAATTCTAGGTCTGTTGTTGATTGTCCTCCTCCAGAGCCACAGACTGACCCTGCTCTGCATCCTGGACTGTGCTGCCCATCTGCTGGCCTTACCTGACAAGGTGGAAGCTGACTTCCTCCATCACACCATCAAGGTCTTCACTAAGGTAAGGGTTAGGGTTAGAGTACTGGACAGCAAGGGCAGGTGAACAACTAGCCCTGTTATTCAGAATGAGAAAGCCATGTTCAGGTTCTGATCAGCCCCTACACCCAAACGAGGGCATTGCGTTCATCCACCTCTGGCCTGCTGGCTCCCCTTCCTCTGCGGAAGCACAGTTCCCGCTCAGCCCAGTCAAAACTGTTCGCTGCTCTGGCACCCCAATGGTGGAACAAGCTCCCTCACGACGCCAGGACAGCGGAGTCACTGACCACCTTCCGGAGACACTTGAAACCCCACCTCTTTAAGGAATACCTGGGATAGGATAAAGTAATCATTCTACCCCCCCTTACCCCACCCCCCCAACAACAAAAACAATTATTATTGTAAAGTGGTTATCCCACTGGCTATAAGGTGAATGCACCAATTTGTAAGTCACTCTGGATAAGAGCGTCTGCTAAATGATGTAAATGTAAATGTGGTTATGTCCCAAATGGCACCCTATTTTCTAAATAGTGCACTACTTTGGCCAGAGCACAGAGCCCTATGGCTCCTGGTCTTTAAGGTACACTACATAGGGAACAGATCCATTACTAGCATTGGTGTGATGCAGTGTGTTCCCTCCCCCAGATCCCCTCAGAGAGTGACCATGTTCTACATGTCTTATCCCCCAGATCCCCTCCTCCTCAGAGTGACCATGTTCTATATGTCTTATCCCCCAGATCCCCTCCTCCTCAGAGTGACCATGTTCTACATGTCTTATCCCCCAGATCCCCTCCTCCTCAGAGTGACCATGTTCTATTTGTGTTATCCCCCAGATCCCCTCAGAGAGTGACCATGTTCTATATGTCTTATCCCCCAGATATCCCCAGAGAGTGACCATGTTCTATATGTCTTATCCCCCAGATATCCCCAGAGAGTGACCATGTTCTATATGTCTTATCCCCCAGATATCCCCAGAGAGTGACCATGTTCTATATGTCTTATCCCCCAGATCCCCTCAGAGAGTGACCATGTTCTATATGTCTTATCCCCCAGATATCCCCAGAGAGTGACCATGTTCTATATGTCTTATCCCCCAGATCCCCTCAGAGAGTGACCATGTTCTATTTGTCTTATCCCCCAGATATCCCCAGAGAGTGACCATGTTCTATATGTCTTATCCCCCAGATATCCCCAGAGAGTGACCATGTTCTATTTGTGTTATCCCCCAGATATCCCCAGAGAGTGACCATGTTCTATATGTCTTATCCCCCAGATATCCCCAGAAAGTGACCATGTTCTATATGTCTTATCCCCCAGATATCCCCAGAGAGTGACCATGTTCTATATGTCTTATCCCCCAGATATCCCCAGAGAGTGACCATGTTCTATATGTCTTATCCCCCAGATATCCCCAGAGAGTGACCATGTTCTATATGTCTTATCCCCAGAGAGTGACCATGTTCTATATGTCTTATCCCCCAGATCCCCTCAGAGAGTGACCATGTTCTATATGTCTTATCCCCCAGATATCCCCAGAGAGTGACCATGTTCTATATGTCTTATCCCCCAGATCCCCTCAGAGAGTGACCATGTTCTATTTGTCTTATCCCCCAGATATCCCCAGAGAGTGACCATGTTCTATATGTCTTATCCCCCAGATATCCCCAGAGAGTGACCATGTTCTATTTGTGTTATCCCCCAGATATCCCCAGAGAGTGACCATGTTCTATTTGTGTTATCCCCCAGATATCCCCAGAGAGTGACCATGTTCTATTTGTCTTATCCTCCAGATATCCCCAGAGAGTGACCATGTTCTATTTGTGTTATCCCCCAGATATCCCCAGAGAGTGACCATGTTCTATTTGTCTTATCCTCCAGATATCCCCAGAGTGACCATGTTCTATATGTCTTATCCCCCAGATATCCCCAGAGAGTGACCATGTTCTATATGTCTTATCCCCCAGATATCCCCAGAGAGTGACCATGTTCTATATGTCTTATCCCCCAGATATCCCCAGAGAGTGACCATGTTCTATTTGTGTTATCCCCCAGATATCCCCAGAGAGTGACCATGTTCTATTTGTGTTATCCCCCAGATATCCCCAGAGAGTGACCATGTTCTATTTGTGTTATCCCCCAGATATCCCCAGAGAGTGACCATGTTCTATATGTCTTATCCCCCAGATCCCCTCAGAGTGACCATGTTCTATATGTCTTATCCCCCAGATCCCCTCCTCCTCAGAGAGTGACCATGTTCTATATGTCTTATCCCCCAGATATCCCCAGAGAGTGACCATGTTCTATTTGTGTTATCCCCCAGATATCCCCAGAGAGTGACCATGTTCTATATGTCTTATCCCCCAGATATCCCCAGAGAGTGACCATGTTCTATATGTCTTATCCCCCAGATATCCCCAGAGAGTGACCATGTTCTATATGTCTTATCCCCCAGATCCCCTCAGAGAGTGACCATGTTCTATATGTCTTATCCCCCAGATCCCCTCAGAGAGTGACCATGTTCTATATGTCTTATCCCCCAGATATCCCCAGAGAGTGACCATGTTCTATATGTCTTATCCCCCAGATCCCCTCAGAGAGTGACCATGTTCTATTTGTCTTATCCCCCAGATATCCCCAGAGAGTGACCATGTTCTATATGTCTTATCCCCCAGATATCACCAGAGAGTGACCATGTTCTATTTGTGTTATCCCCCAGATATCCCCAGAGAGTGACCATGTTCTATTTGTGTTATCCCCCAGATATCCCCAGAGTGACCATGTTCTATTTGTGTTATCCCCCAGATATCCCCAGAGAGTGACCATGTTCTATTTGTCTTATCCTCCAGATATCCCCAGAGAGTGACCATGTTCTATATGTCTTATCCCCCAGATATCCCCAGAGAGTGACCATGTTCTATATGTCTTATCCCCCAGATATCCCCAGAGAGTGACCATGTTCTATTTGTGTTATCCCCCAGATATCCCCAGAGAGTGACCATGTTCTATTTGTGTTATCCCCCAGATATCCCCAGAGAGTGACCATGTTCTATTTGTGTTATCCCCCAGATATCCCCAGAGAGTGACCATGTTCTATTTGTGTTATCCCCCAGATATCCACAGAGAGTGACCATGTTCTATTTGTCTTATCCTCCAGATATCCCCAGAGAGTGACCATGTTCTATTTGTGTTATCCCCCAGATATCCCCAGAGAGTGACCATGTTCTATTTGTGTTATCCCCCAGATATCCCCAGAGAGTGACCATGTTCTATTTGTCTTATCCTCCAGATATCCCCAGAGAGTGACCATGTTCTATATGTCTTATCCCCCAGATCCCCTCAGAGAGTGACCATGTTCTATTTGTCTTATCCCCCAGATATCCCCAGAGAGTGACCATGTTCTATATGTCTTATCCCCCAGATCCCCTCAGAGAGTGACCATGTTCTATATGTCTTATCCCCCAGATATCCCCAGAGAGTGACCATGTTCTATATGTCTTATCCCCCAGATATCCCCAGAGAGTGACCATGTTCTATATGTCTTATCCCCCAGATATCCCCAGAGAGTGACCATGTTCTATTTGTCTTATCCCCCAGATATCCCCAGAGAGTGACCATGTTCTATTTGTCTTATCCTCCAGATATCCCCAGAGAGTGACCATGTTCTATATGTCTTATCCCCCAGATATCCCCAGAGAGTGACCATGTTCTATTTGTGTTATCCTCCAGATATCCCCAGAGAGTGACCATGTTCTATATATCTTATCCCCCAGATATCCCCAGAGAGTGACCATGTTCTATATGTCTTATCCCCCAGATCCCCTCAGAGAGTGACCATGTTCTATATGTCTTATCCCCCAGATCCCCTCCTCCTCAGAGAGTGACCATGTTCTATTTGTCTTATCCCCCAGATATCCACAGAGAGTGACCATGTTCTATTTGTGTTATCATCCAGATATCCCCAGAGAGTGACCATGTTCTATATGTCTTATCCCCCAGATATCCCCAGAGAGTGACCATGTTCTATATGTCTTATCCCCCAGATATCCCCAGAGAGTGACCATGTTCTATTTGTGTTATCCCCCAGATATCCCCAGAGAGTGACCATGTTCTATATGTCTTATCCCCCAGATATCCCCAGAGAGTGACCATGTTCTATATGTCTTATCCCCCAGATATCCCCAGAGAGTGACCATGTTCTATATGTCTTATCCCCCAGATCCCCTCAGAGAGTGACCATGTTCTATTTGTCTTATCCCCCAGATATCCCCAGAGAGTGACCATGTTCTATATGTCTTATCCCCCAGATATCCCCAGAGAGTGACCATGTTCTATATGTCTTATCCCCCAGATATCCCCAGAGAGTGACCATGTTCTATATGTCTTATCCCCCAGATCCCCTCAGAGAGTGACCATGTTCTATTTGTCTTATCCCCCAGATATCCCCAGAGAGTGACCATGTTCTATATGTCTTATCCCCCAGATATCCCCAGAGAGTGACCATGTTCTATATGTCTTATCCCCCAGATATCCCCAGAGAGTGACCATGTTCTATATGTCTTATCCCCCAGATATCCCCAGAGAGTGACCATGTTCTACACCAGACACTGATAGCCATCCTGACTCCCGTCCTGCACCAGCTGAGAGAGAGAGCAGAGGGGGAGATGGAGACTACCAACCACTCCTCCTGATGTTCCCTCAGACCTCCTGCCTCTTCTCCTCCCTCCTCTCCCCCCTCCTCCCCTGTTCTTTGCTTCCAGTTTAACCCAGCTCCGTTCTGACTAGCTAACCTCCTCCCTCCTCTCCTCTCCTCACCTCCACCTCCTTCTCTGTCCTGACCCCACGTTAACCCAGTTCTGTTCTGACTAGCTAACCTCCTCCCCCTCTTTCTCTCTTCTGCCCCCACCCAAAAACTATCTTCTGGTATTTGTTTCGTTAGTCCATTGTTGACATAGTCTCAAACTGTTTTGCTTGTCAGCAAACAAGTTTTTAAGAGACGTAAATGTATCAAATGGGGGTAATTTCTGTATTTTGAAAGTTACATATCTTGAAAACTTGATTGCTGACAAGCAAAATAGTTTTGGGACTATGTCAACAATGGACTAATGAAACAAATACCAGAAGATTTTGGGTGGAGTTTTCCTTTAACCGAGCTCTGTCCTGACTAGCTAACTGCTGCGCGGTGGTCTGTTACCAAGCTTTCGATTAAATAATAATAATAATGTTGTACGACAACGTGATGTGATTTCAGCATCGAGGTTTATTTTTGTTTGTTTGAAGCTATTTCTGACTGTTTGTTTTTTTTATCAAAAAACTGCCATACTGTGTTGATGTGCCAGGTATTATCTGTTATATACTCTGTTCTCTGTTATATACTCTGTTCTCTGTTATATACTCTGTTCTCTGTTATATACTCTGTTCTACTACTGTAGGTGTTGCTCTAGAAATGGATGTTACACCTCTGTTCATAGATTGTGTCCCAAATTACACCCTATTCCCTATATAGTGCACTACTTTAGACCAGGGCCCTATGACACCCTATTCCCTATATAGTGCACTACTTTAGACCAGAGCCCTATGACACCCTATTCCCTATATAGTGCACTACTTTAGACCAGAGCCCTATGACACCCTATTCCCTATATAGTGCACTACTTTAGACCAGAGCCCTATGACACCCTATTCCCTATATAGTACACTACTTTAGACCAGAGCCCTATGACACCCTATTCCCTATATAGTGCACTACTTTAGACCAGAGCCCTATGGCACCCTATTCCCTATATAGTGCACTACTTTAGACCAGAGCCACATGACACCCTATTCCCTATATAGTGCACTACTTTAGACCAGAGCCCTATGACACCCTATTCCCTATATAGTGCACTACTTTAGACCAGAGCCACATGACACCCTATTCCCTATATAGTGCACTACTTTAGACCAGAGCCCTATGGCACCCTATTCCCTATATAGTGCACTACTTTAGACCAGAGCCACATGACACCCTATTCCCTATATAGTGCACTACTTTAGACCAGAGCCCTATGACACCCTATTCCCTATATAGTACACTACTTTAGACCAGAGCCCTATGACACCCTATTCCCTATATAGTGCACTACTTTAGACCAGAGCCCTATGACACCCTATTCCCTATATAGAACACTACTTTAGACCAGAGCCCTATGGCACCCTATTCCCTATATAGTGCACTACTTTAGACCAGAGCCCTATGACACCCTATTCCCTATATAGTGCACTACTTTAGACCAGAGCCCTATGACACCCTATTCCCTTTATAGTACACTACTTTAGACCAGAGCCCTATGACACCCTATTCCCTATATAGTGCACTACTTTAGACCAGAGCCCTATGACACCCTATTCCCTATATAGTGCACTACTTTAGACCAGAGCCCTATGACACCCTATTCCCTATATAGTGCACTACTTTAGACCAGAGCCCTATGACACCCTATTCCCTATATAGTGCACTACTTTAGACCAGAGCCCTATGACACCCTATTCCCTATATAGAACACTACTTTAGACCAGAGCCCTATGGCACCCTATTCCCTATATAGTACACTACTTTAGACCAGAGCCCTATGACACCCTATTCCCTATATAGTGCACTACTTTTGACCAGAGCCCTATGACACCCTATTCCCTATATAGTGCACTACTTTAGACCAGAGCCCTATGACACCCTGTTCCCTATATAGTGCACTCCTTTAGACCAGAGCCCTATGGCACCCTATTCCCTATATAGTGCACTACTTTAGACCAGAGCCCTATGGCACCCTATTCCCTATATAGTGCACTACTTTAGACCAGAGCCCTATGGCACCCTATTCCCTATATAGTGCACTACTTTAGACCAGAGCCCTATGGCACCCTATTCCCTATATAGTGCACTACTTTAGACCATGGCCCTATGGCACCCTATTCCCTATATAGTGCACTACTTTAGACCAGAGCCCTATGACACCCTATTCCCTATATAGTGCACTACTTTAGACCAGACCCCTATGACACCCTATTCCCTATATAGTGCACTACTTTAGACCAGAGCCCTATGGCAGCCTATTCCCTATATAGTGCACTACTTTAGACCAGAGCCCTATGACACCCTATTCCCTATATAGTGCACTACTTTAGACCAGACCCCTATGACACCCTATTCCCTATATAGTGCACTACTTTAGACCAGAGCCCTATGACACCCTATTCCCTATATAGTGCACTACTTTAGACCAGAGCCCTATGACACCCTATTCCCTATATAGTGCACTACTTTAGACCAGAGCCCTATGACACCCTATTCCCTATATAGTGCACTACTTTAGACCAGAGCCCTATGACACCCTATTCCCTATATAGTGCACTACTTTAGACCAGAGCCCTATGGGTCCTTGTCAAAAGTACGTAGTGCACTAGATAGGGAATAGGGTGTCGGTCGGTACGTTGCTTTTTGTCAGCAATGACTGGAAAGTGAATCCTCATGAAATGAATGTAAATGTTATTTTATTTCAGTGAAGAATTGAACCGCTGCTTTGCTCAGCTCGCTCTCGGAGCTGAGGATGAGGAAATAAAACACATTTTATTTCATTTGAACCAAAATATGTTTTCACTGTCTAAAACTGTACGATGTCTTATTTATTGAACTTCTCACTTGAATAGAAAAACATAATGAAACACAGGATGTGTCTCAAACAGCACCCTAGTCCCTATATAGTGCTGTGGGCTCGGGTCTAAAGTAGTGCACTATATAGGGAATAGGGTGCCATTTGGGATGCATGCAAATAAAATGCAAAACTTGCTATGTTAATTAGTAAATTTCTTAGCTAGATTAAAATGCAACTTAAAATGTTATTTCTATCGTAAGTAATGCAAACTAGCTGGCCACAGTGATTGTGATTCTAAAGCAATACTGTAATTATTGTCCTTATCTTAAATAATACACCAAAAACACCTGACTGACACATGAGAAAACAATGTACTGTATAATATGTCATTCCCACTGGGCACAGACGTCAATTCAACGTCTATTCCACGTTGATTCAACGTAATGTCATTGAAATGACGCGGAAACAACGTTGATTCCACCAGTGTGTGTCCAGTGGGTCAGGACCTCCTGCCTCCAACCACGTCTGCATTTCAACGCTAAATGCTCTCTGCCTCAACTACTATAATGGCCTGATATGGTGATCTGTAATACTCTGCTGTGAGTCTGTAATGGCCTGATATGGTGATCTGTAATACTCTGCTGTGAGTCTATAATGGCCTGATATGGTGATCTGTAATACTCTGCTGTGAGTCTATAATGGCCTGATATGGTGATCTGTAATACTCTGCTGTGAGTCTGTAATGTTTTCTCTAAAGGAAACCCCGTAGCCGCTAAGACTGCTCTGACCTCGCTGACTGGATTTACATCCCAAATGGCACCCTATTCCCTATATAGTGCACTACGTCAGTACCAAAAGTAGTGTACTATATATGGAAAAAGGAGTGCTGTTTGGGATGCAGACCCGGGAGACAACATAAAGACAACGTAATGTCAACGTAATGTAGGTCTGTTGGATGGTCCGGTGGCCCACTGCAGACATGTAACACTGACAGAACTGAACTGACTGAAGCGCTGCAGTTTAACTAAGGGATGGGAGCTCCAGTTTAACTAAGGGATGGGAGCTCCAGTTTAACTAAGGGATGGGAGCTCCAGTTTAACTAAGGGATGGGAGCTCCAGTTTAACTAAGGGATGGGAGCTCCAGTTTAACTAAGGGATGGGAGCTGCAGTTTAACTAAGGGATGGGAGCTCCAGTTTAACTAAGGGATGGGAGCTCCAGTTTAACTAAGGGATGGGAGCTCCAGTTTAACTAAGGGATGTAAACTCCAGTTTAACTAAGGGATGGGAGCTCCAGTTTAACTAAGGGATGGGAGCTCCAGTTTAACTAAGGGATGGGAGCTGCAGTTTAACTAAGGGATGGGAGCTCCAGTTTAACTAAGGGATGGGAGCTCCAGTTTAACTAAGGGATGGGAGCTGCAGTTTAACTAAGGGATGGGAGCTCCAGTTTAACTAAGGGATGGGAGCTCCAGTTTAACTAAGGGATGGGAGCTCCAGTTTAACTAAGGGATGGGAGCTCCAGTTTAACTAAGGGATGGGAGCTCCAGTTTAACTAAGGGATGGGAGCTCCAGTTTAACTAAGGGATGGGAGCTCCAGTTTAACTAAGGGATGGGAGCTCCAGTTTAACTAAGGGATGGGAGCTCCAGTTTAACTAAGGGATGTAAACTCCAGTTTAACTAAGGGATGGGAGCTCCAGTTTAACTAAGGGATGGGAGCTCCAGTTTAACTAAGGGATGGGAGCTGCAGTTTAACTAAGGGATGGGAGCTCCAGTTTAACTAAGGGATGGGAGCTCCAGTTTAACTAAGGGATGGGAGCTGCAGTTTAACTAAGGGATGGGAGCTGCAGTTTAACTAAGGGATGGGAGCTCCAGTTTAACTAAGGGATGGGAGCTGCAGTTTAACTAAGGGATGGGAGCTCCAGTTTAACTAAGGGATGGGAGCTCCAGTTTAACTAAGGGATGGGAGCTCCAGTTTAACTAAGGGATGGGAGCTCCAGTTTAACTAAGGGATGGGAGCTCCAGTTTAACTAAGGGATGGGAGCTCCAGTTTAACTAAGGGATGGGAGCTCCAGTTTAACTAAGGGATGGGAGCTCCAGTTTAACTAAGGGATGGGAGCTCCAGTTTAACTAAGGGATGGGAGCTCCAGTTTAACTAAGGGATGGGAGCTCCAGTTTAACTAAGGGATGGGAGCTCCAGTTTAACTAAGGGATGGGAGCTCCAGTTTAACTAAGGGATGGGAGCTGCAGTTTAACTAAGGGATGGGAGCTCCAGTTTAACTAAGGGATGGGAGCTGCAGTTTAACTAAGGGATGGGAGCTCCAGTTTAACTAAGGGATGGGAGCTGCAGTTTAACTAAGGGATGGGAGCTCCAGTTTAACTAAGGGATGTAAACTCCAGTTTAACTAAGGGATGGGAGCTGCAGCTTAACTAAGGGATGTAAACTCCAGTTTAACTAAGGGATGTAAACTCCAGTTTAACTAAGGGATGAGAGCTCCAGTTTAACTAAGGGATGGGAGCTCCAGTTTAACTAAGGGATGGGAGCTGCAGTTTAACTAAGGGATGGGAGCTCCAGTTTAACTAAGGGATGTAAACTCCAGTTTAACTAAGGGATGTAAACTCCAGTTTAACTAAGGGATGGGAGCTGCAGTTTAACTAAGGGATGGGAGCGGCAGCTTAATTAAAAGGGATTGTGATTTCAGATGTATGTTGTAGAAACGTTGTACTGTCTAACTGTTCAAGAAGCACAATTTTTTCATTGTTACATTCCTTATGAATAAATTAAATGTGCTTAACATGTGATGCTGCGTGTCGACTCAAGTCATTTCACGCTGGCTGATTGTATTAAAAAGAGGCTTTATTGTGGCCCAATCGTAGTGCACTACTTAGGGAATAGGGTTTCCATTGGGGACACACATAAGTACAGTCTAATGTCTAACCCCTGGCAAAATATCTAGACAATGGTGTGTTGCTAGGAAACCATTATATTTCAATCGAATTAGAATGACTCAATAATTGAATTCTATAATTCTATAATTCTATGGATGTTATAATCATAATGTGGCTATGAGTGACAGGCATGTTCCGGAACCATCAGGGACCATACAACTAGGAATGTACCTGTCCTCTCCTGCTCAGATCATCAATCAGCAGCGTTGAGAATGGAAGTCCAACTAGGTAAAGAGCTGAGCTGTCCTGTATGTCTAGAGGTCTTCAGTCCACCTGTTATAGAGTTGTGTTGTAGTCATAACTACTGCAAGAAGTGCATTCATCAGACCCTCATCGCCCAGAACTGCAACAAGCCCCAGGACCAGTTCATCTGCCCCATGTGTAGACAGGTAAGAAGAGAAGCTGCTGTCTCTATTCTATCAAATGGCACCGTAGTCCCAGTATAGTGCAGTACTATTGGTCAGAAAGTAATGCCATAATGTGTGTTGCCATAAGGTGTGTTGCCATAATGTGTGTTGCCATAATGTCTTGCCATAAGGTGTGTTGCCATTAGGTGTGTTGCCATAAGGTGTGTTGCCATAATGTGTGTTGCCATAATGTGTGTTGCCATAATGTCTTGCCATAAGGTGTGTTGCCATTAGGTGTGTTGCCATAAGGTGTGTTGCCATAATGTGTGTTGCCATAATGTCTTGCCATAAGGTGTGTTGCCATTAGGTGTGTTGCCATAAGGTGTGTTGCCATAAGGTGTGTTGCCATAAGGTGTGTTGCCATAAGGTGTGTTGCCATAAGGTGTGTTGCCATAATGTGTGTTGCCATCAGGTGTGTTGCCATAAGGTGTGTTGCCATCAGGTGTGTTGCCATAAGGTGTGTTGCCATAATGTGTGTTGCCATCAGGTGTGTTGCCATAAGGTGTGTTGCCATAAGGTGTGTTGCCATCAGGTGTGTTGCCATAAGGTGTGTTGCCATAAGGTGTGTTGCCATAATGTGTGTTGCCATCAGGTGTGTTGCCATAAGGTGTGTTGCCATTATGTGTGTTGCCATCAGGTGTGTTGCCATCAGGTGTGTTGCCATAATGTGTGTTGCCATAATGTGTGTTGCCATCAGGTGTGTTGCCATCAGGTGTGTTGCCATAAGGTGTGTTGCCATAAGGTGTGTTGCCATAAGGTGTGTTGCCATAATGTGTGTTGCCATAAGGTGTGTTGCCATAATGTGTGTTGCCATCAGGTGTGTTGCCATAAGGTGTGTTGCCATTATGTGTGTTGCCATCAGGTGTGTTGCCATAATGTGTGTTGCCATCAGGTGTGTTGCCATAAGGTGTGTTGCCATAATGTGTGTTGCCATCAGGTGTGTTGCCATTATGTGTGTTGCCATCAGGTGTGTTGCCATAATGTGTGTTGCCATCAGGTGTGTTGCCATAAGGTGTGTTGCCATTATGTGTGTTGCCATCAGGTGTGTTGCCATAATGTGTGTTGCCATCAGGTGTGTTGCCATAAGGTGTGTTGCCATAATGTGTGTTGCCATAAGGTGTGTTGCCATAAGGTGTGTTGCCATAAGGTGTGTTGCCATAAGGTGTGTTGCCATAAGGTGTGTTGCCATAAGGTGTGTTGCCATAAGGTGTGTTGCCATAAGGTGTGTTGCCATAAGGTGTGTTGCCATAATGTCTTGCCATAAGGTGTGTTGCCATAATGTGTGTTGCCATCAGGTGTGTTGCCATAAGGTGTGTTGCTATAAGGTGTGTTGCCATTAGGTGTGTTGCCATAAGGTGTGTTGCCATAATGTGTGTTGCCATCAGGTGTGTTGCCATAAGGTGTGTTGCCATAATGTCTTGCCATAAGGTGTGTTGCCATAATGTGTGTTGCCATCAGGTGTGTTGCCATAAGGTGTGTTGCTATAAGGTGTGTTGCCATTAGGTGTGTTGCCATAAGGTGTGTTGCCATAAGGTGTGTTGCCATCAGGTGTGTTGCCATCAGGTGTGTTGCCATAAGGTGTGTTGCCATAAGGTGTGTTGCCATAATGTGTGTTGCCATCAGGTGTGTTGCCATAAGGTGTGTTGCCATTAGGTTTGTTGCCATAAGGTGTGTTGCCATAAGGTGTGTTGCCATCAGGTGTGTTGCCATAATGTGTGTTGCCATAAGGTGTGTTGCCATAACGCCTCTTGTTGCCGACTCCAGTGTCCTCTGTAGACACACACCCTTTCCTTCGGCATACTGCATCTGACAGCCTATACATTTTGCCAAATCAAATCACTGTGTTGTAAGATATAATTCAACAACATGCACTTCTAACCTGTCTACTGTAGGTGAACATCTTACCTGACAAGGGACTCAACGGGTTGAAGAGGAACATGTTTGTTGAGAACGTCGTGGCAATACTGAAAGAAAGGACAGAGAGTAACGAGGCTAAGAAGCAAGCTCTGAAGGACTTCATGTGCCCTGATCATCATGAAATCATGAATCTGGTACGTTGAGTGTTCATCACATTCATCCAAACTTGCACTCATGACACATATCGTAAGAGTAGGGGTGTTAACCCCGGTGTCCTGGCTAAGTTCCCAATCTGGCCCTTATACCATCATGGCCACCTAATCATCCCCAGCTTCTAATTGGCTCATTCATCCCCCCTCCTCTCCCCTGTAACTATTCCCCAGGTCGTTCCTGTAAATGAGAATGTGTTCTCAGTCAACTTACCTGGTAAAATAATATACCAATTCCCTACACAATGCACTACTTTTGACCTGGGTGTGACCTGGGTGTCATTTGGGACAAACCATATGTTCTATTGTATGAGAACACAACAGTCTGATCAAGACCATATATGATTTTTAAGTAATTAAAACTGCCGATTTTGCAGGTTTTCCTACTTACAAAGCATGTAGAGGTCTGTAATTTTTATCATAGGTACACTTCAACTGAGAGACGGAATCTAAAACAAAAATCCAGAAAATCACATTGTATGAATTTTAATTAAAAAATATATTTTATATTTGAGATCCTTCAAATAGCCAACCCTTGCCTTGATGACAGCTTTGCACACTCTTGACACCTATATATATAACACTACCTCTATATAAAACACTACCTCTATATAAAACACTACCTCTATATAAAACACTACCTCTATATAAAACACTACCTCTATATACAGTGAGGGAAAAAAGTATTTGATCCCCTGCTGATTTTGTATGTTTGCCTACTGACAAAGAAATGATCAGTCTATAATTGTAATGGTAGGTTTATTTGAACAGTGAGAGACAGAATAACAAAAAAAATAATCCAGAAAAATGCATGTCAAAAATGTTATATATTGATTTGCATTTTAATGAGGGAAATAAGTATTTAACCTCCTCTCAATCAGAAAGATTTCTGGCTCCCAGGTGTCTTTTATACAGGTAAAGAGCTGAGATTAGGAGCACACTCTTAAAGGGAGTGCTCCTAATCTCAGTTTGTTACCTGTATAAAAGACACCTGTCCACAGAAGCAATCAATCAATCAGATTCCAAACTCTCCACCATGGCCAAGACCAAAGAGCTCTCCAAGGATGTCAGGGACAAGATTGTAGACCTACACAAGGCTGGAATGGGCTACAAGACCATCGCCAAGCAGCTTGGTGAGAAGGTGACAACAGTTGGTGCGATTATTCGCAAATGGAAGAAACACAAAAGAACTGTCAATCTCCCTTGGCCTGGGGCTCCATGCAAGATCTTACCTCGTGGAGCTGCAATGATCATGAGAACGGTGAGGAATCAGCCCAGAACTACACGGGAGGATCTTGTCAATGATCTCAAGGCAGCTGGGACCATAGTCACCAAGAAAACAATTGGTAACACACTACGCCGTGAAGGACTGAAATCCTGCAGCGCCCGCAAGGTCCCCCTGCTCAAGAAAGCACATATACAGGCCTGTCTGAAGTTTGCCAATGAACATCTGAATGATTCAGAGGAGAACTGGGTGAAAGTGTTGTGGTCAGATGAGACCAAAATGGAGCTCTTTGGCATCAACTTAATTCGCCGTGTTTGGAGGAGGAGGAATGCTGCCTATGACCTCAAGAATACCATCCCCACCATCAAACATGGAGGTGGAAACATTATGCTTTGGGGGTGTTTTTCTGCTAAGGGGACAGGACAAGTTCACCGCATCAAAGGGACGATGGACGGGGCCATGTACCGTCAAATCTTGGGTGAGAACCTCCTTCCCTCAGCCAGGGCATTGAAAATGGGTCGTGGATGGGTATTCCAGCATGACAATGACCCAAAACACACGGCCAAGGCAACAAAGGAGTAGCTCAAGAAGAAGCACATTAAGGTCCTGGAGTGGCCTAGCCAGTCTCCAGACCTTAATCCCATAGAAAATCTGTGGAGGGAGCTGAAGGTTCGAGTTGCCAAACGTCAGCCTCGAAACCTTAATGACTTGGAGAAGATCTGCAAAGAGGAGTGGGACAAAATCCCTCCTGAGATGTGTGCAAACCTGGTGGCCAACTACAAGAAACGTCTGACCTCTGTGATTGCCAACAAGGGTTTTGCCACCAAGTACTAAGTCATGTTTTGCAGAGGGGTCAAATACTTATTTCCCTCATTAAAATTCAAATCAATTTATAACATTTTTGACATGCGTTTTTCTGGATTTTTGTTGTTGTTATTCTGTCTCTCACTGTTCAAATAAACCTACCATTAAAATTGTCTTTGTCAGTGGGCAAACGTACAAAATCAGCAGGGGATCAAATACTTTTTTCCCTCACTGTAAAACACTACCTCTATATAAAACACTACCTCTATATAAAACACTACCTCTATATAAAACACTACCTCTATATAAAACACTACCTCTATATAAAACACTCCTAACTGTAAGTCACTCCGGATGAGAGCCACTGATAAGTAAACTTTTGTTGTCTGGTTGTTTCCAGGTGTGTCTGCAGGATAACACGTTGATCTGTGCAGGATGTAAGCTGTTTGGCCACCACAGCACCCATGCAGTGTCCAAGCTATCTGATGTGTACCAGCAGAGAAAGGATGGCTTCACCAAACAGATGAAGAGTCTGCTGGACAAACATGAAGCAAACAAAGAATGCATTGAGGTAGGTAAGCCTAATAGCGAATTAATGTCAGATGTGTTTTAAGTATTCAGTTAGGTCACATGGAGGGGGTAAATACCAAGACTATAGTTGGGAGAAACGTACACTACCAGTCAAAAGTTTGGACACACCTACTCAGTCAAGGGTTTTTCTGTATTTTTACTATTTTCTACATGGTAGAATAATAGTGAAGACATCAAAAATATGAAATAACACATATGGAATCATGTAGTAACCAAAAAAGTGTTAAACAAATCAAAAAATATTTGTATATTTGAGATTCTTCAAAGTAGCCACCCTTTGCCTTGATGACAGCTTTGCACTCTTGGCATTCTCTCAACCAACTTCATGAGGAACGGTTTTCCAACAGTCTTGAAGGAGTTCCCACATATGCTGAGCACTTGTTGGCTGCTTTTCCTTCACTCTGCGGTCCGACTCATCCCAAACCATCTCAATTGGGTTGAGGTCGGGGGATTGTGGAGGCCAGGTCATCTGATGCAGCACTCCATCACTCTCCTTGGTCAAATAGCCCTTACACAGCATGGAGGTGTGTTTTGGGTCATTGTCCTGTTGAAAAACAAATGATAGTCCCACTAAGCGCAAACCAGATGGGATGGCGTATCGCTGCAGAATGCTGGGGTAGCCATGCTGGTTAAGTGTGCCTTGAATTCTAAATAAATCACCAACAGTGTCACCAGCAAAGCACCTCCACACCATCACACCTCCTCCCCCATGCTTCACGGTGGGAACCGCACATGCAGAGATCATCCATTCACCTACTCTCCGTCTCAAAAGACACCGCGGTTGGAACCAAAAATCTCAAATTTGGACTCATCAGACCAAAGGACAGATTTCCACCGGTCTAATGTCCATTGCTCGTGATTCTTGGCACAAGCAAGCCTCTTCTTCTTATTGGTGTCCTTTAGTAGTGGTTTCTTTGCAGCAATTCTACCATGAAGGCCTGATTCACGCAGTCTCCTCTGAACAGTCTGCCACGCTGATCTTCAACAATGGGGCCCCTCAGGGGTGCATGCTTAGTCCCCTCCTGTACTCCCTGTTCAACCACAACTGCATGGTCAAACACGACTCCAACACCATCATTAAGTTTGCTGATGACACAACAGTGGTAGGCCTGATCACCGACAACGATGAGACAGCCTATATGGAGGAGGTCAGAGACCTGGCCGTGTGGTGCCAGGACAACAACCTCTCCCTTAATGTGAGCAAGACAACGGAGCTCATCGTGGACTACAGGAAAAGGCGGGCCGAACATGCCCCCATTAACATCGACGGGGCTGTAGTGGAGAGGGTCGAGAGTTTCAAATTCCTTGGTGTCCACATCACCAACAAACTATCATGGTCCAAACACACCAAGACAGTCGTGAAGAGGGCACGACTACATATTTCCCCCCTCAGGAGATTGAAAAGATTTGGCATGGGTCCCCAGATCCTCAAAACGTTCTACAGCTGCACCATCGAGAGCATCCTGACCGGTTGCATCACCGCCTGGTATGGCAACTGCTCAGCATCTGACCGTAAGGCGTTACAGAGGGTAGTGCATACGGCCCAGTACATCACCGAGGCCAAGCTTCCTGCCAAACAGGACCTATATACTCCCCAAGTGGATCGGAAGAAGCGAAGGTTGAGTCATGCGTCCTTCGAAACATGACCCGCCAAACCGGGCATCTTAACACCTGCTCGCTTAACCCGGAAGCCAGCCGCACCAATGTGTCAGAGGAAACACAGTTCAACTGACGACCGAAGTCAGCCTGCAGGCACCCAGCCCGCCACAAGGAGTCTGTGGGGTGCGATAAGCCAAGTAAAGCCCTCCCGGCCAAACCCTCCCCTAACCTGGACGACGCTGGGCCAATTGTGCGCCGCCCTATGGGACTCCCAGTCACGGCCGGTTGTGACACAGCCTGGGATCGAACCCCAGGCTGTAGTGACGCAGTGCCTTACACTGCTGAGCCACTCGGGAGGCCCCTATGGTGAAGCTATTAATTACTCTTTGGATGGTGTATCAATACACCCAGTCACTACAAAGATACAGGCGTCCTTCCTAACTCAGTTGCCGGAGAGGAAGGAAACTGCTCAGGGATTTCACCATGAGGCCAATGGAACTTTAGAACAGTTACAGAGTTTAATGGCTGTGATAGGAGAACACTGAGGATGGAGCAACAACATTGTAGTTACTCCACAATAGTCCATAGCCTAATGATCAGCCATTGATACATTTTAGTGAAGCAATGGGTGGTTATGTTGACACTACATTTTAATTTGAGTGCTTTATCTAAATCTTACTGATAAGGGTCAACTGTCTTTTAGGGTTGCCTATATAGCACGTGGTTCAGCCCTAGATTCACTTTAGCAGGCCGCTAATATATAGGCTAATATATAGGCTAATATATAGGCTAATATATAGGCTAATATATACCCTAATATATAGGCTAATATATAGGCTAATATATAGGCTAATATATAGGCTAATATATACCCTAATATATACCCTAATATATAGGCTAATATATAGGCTAATGTATAGGCTAATATATACCCTAATATATAGGCTAATATATACCCTAATATATAGGCTAATATATAGGCTAATATATACCCTAATATATAGGCTAATATATAGGCTAATATATAGGCTAATATATACCCTAATATATACCCTAATATATAGGCTAATATATAGGCTAATGTATAGGCTAATATATAGGCTAATATATAGGCTAATATATACCCTAATATATAGGCTAATATATAGGCTAATGTATAGGCTAATATATACCCCAATATATACCCTAATATATAGGCTAATATATAGGCTGATGTATAGGCTAATATATAGGCTAATGTATACCCTAATATATAGGCTAATATATAGGCTAATATATAGGCTAATGTATAGGCTAATATATAGGCTAATATATACCCTAATGTATAGGCTAATGTATAGGCTAATATATAGGCTAATATATAGGCTAATATATAGGCTAATATATACCCTAATATATACCCTAATATATAGGCTAATGTATAGGCTAATATATAGGCTAATATATAGGCTAATATATAGGCTAATATATAGGCTAATATATACCCTAATGTATACCCTAATATATAGGCTAATATATAGGCTAATATATAGGCTAATATATAGGCTAATATATACCCTAATATATACCCTAATGTATAGGCTAATATATAGGCTAATATATAGGCTAATATATAGGCTAATATATACCCTAATGTATACCCTAATATATAGGCTAATATATAGGCTAATATATAGGCTAATGTATACCCTAATATATAGGCTAATATATAGGCTAATATATACCCTAATATATAGGCTAATATATAGGCTAATATATAGGCTAATATATACCCTAATGTATAGGCTAATGTATAGGCTAATGTATAGGCTAATATATAGGCTAATATATACCCTAATGTATAGGCTAATATATAGGCTAATATATAGGCTAATATATAGGCTAATGTATACCCTAATATATAGGCTAATATATAGGCTAATATATAGGCTAATGTATAGGCTAATATATAGGCTAATATATAGGCTAATATATACCCTAATGTATAGGCTAATATATAGGCTAATATATAGGCTAATATATAGGCTAATATATACCCTAATGTATAGGCTAATATATAGGCTAATATATAGGCTAATGTATACCCTAATATATAGGCTAATATATAGGCTAATATATACCCTAATATATAGGCTAATATATAGGCTAATATATAGGCTAATATATACCCTAATGTATAGGCTAATGTATAGGCTAATATATAGGCTAATATATAGGCTAATATATAGGCTAATATATACCCTAATGTATAGGCTAATATATAGGCTAATATATAGGCTAATATATAGGCTAATGTATACCCTAATATATAGGCTAATATATAGGCTAATATATAGGCTGATGTATAGGCTAATATATAGGCTGATGTATAGGCTAATGTATAGGCTAATGTATAGGCTAATATATACCCTAATGTATAGGCTAATATATACCCTAATGTATAGGCTAATATATAGGCTAATATATAGGCTAATATATAGGCTAATATATACCCTAATGTATAGGCTAATATATAGGCTAATATATAGGCTAATATATAGGCTAATATATAGGCTAATATATAGGCTGATGTATAGGCTAATGTATAGGCTAATGTATAGGCTAATATATACCCTAATGTATAGGCTAATATATACCCTAATGTATAGGCTAATATATAGGCTAATGTATAGGCTAATGTATAGGCTAATATATAGGCTGATATATAGGCTAATGTATAGGCTAATGTATAGGCTAATATATAGGCTAATATATACCCTAATGTATAGGCTAATATATAGGCTAATATATAGGCTAATATATAGGCTGATGTATAGGCTAATGTATAGGCTAATGTATAGGCTAATATATACCCTAATGTATAGGCTAATATATACCCTAATGTATAGGCTAATATATAGGCTAATATATAGGCTAATATATAGGCTAATATATACCCTAATGTATAGGCTAATATATAGGCTAATATATAGGCTAATATATAGGCTAATATATAGGCTAATGTATAGGCTAATGTATAGGCTAATATATAGGCTAATATATACCCTAATGTATAGGGTAATATATAGGCTAATATATAGGCTAATATATAGGCTAATATATAGGCTAATATATAGGCTGATGTATAGGCTAATGTATAGGCTAATGTATAGGCTAATATATACCCTAATGTATAGGCTAATATATACCCTAATGTATAGGCTAATGTATAGGCTAATGTATAGGCTAATGTATAGGCTAATGTATAGGCTAATGTATAGGCTAATGTATAGGCTAATATATACCCTAATGTATAGGCTAATATATACCCTAATGTATAGGCTAATATATAGGCTAATGTATAGGCTAATGTATAGGCTAATATATAGGCTGATATATAGGCTAATGTATAGGCTAATGTATAGGCTAATATATAGGCTAATATATACCCTAATGTATAGGCTAATATATAGGCTAATATATAGGCTGATGTATAGGCTAATGTATAGGCTAATGTATAGGCTAATATATACCCTAATGTATAGGCTAATATATACCCTAATGTATAGGCTAATATATAGGCTAATATATAGGCTAATATATATGCTAATATATACCCTAATGTATAGGCTAATATATAGGCTAATATATAGGCTAATATATAGGCTAATATATAGGCTAATGTATAGGCTAATGTATAGGCTAATATATAGGCTAATATATACCCTAATGTATAGGGTAATATATAGGCTAATATATAGGCTAATGTATAGGCTAATATATAGGCTGATATATAGGCTAATGTATAGGCTAATGTATAGGCTAATGTATAGGCTAATATATACCCTAAGGTATAGGCTAATATATACCCTAATGTATAGGCTAATATATAGGCTAATATATAGGCTAATATATAGGCTAATATATACCCTAATGTATAGGCTAATATATAGGCTAATATATAGGCTAATATATAGGCTAATATATAGGCTAATGTATAGGCTAATGTATAGGCTAATATATAGGCTAATATATACCCTAATGTATAGGGTAATATATAGGCTAATATATAGGCTAATATATAGGCTAATATATAGGCTAATATATAGGCTGATGTATAGGCTAATGTATAGGCTAATGTATAGGCTAATATATACCCTAATGTATAGGCTAATATATACCCTAATGTATAGGCTAATATATAGGCTAATGTATAGGCTAATGTATAGGCTAATATATAGGCTGATATATAGGCTAATGTATAGGCTAATGTATAGGCTAATATATAGGCTAATATATACCCTAATGTATAGGCTAATATATAGGCTAATATATAGGCTAATATATAGGCTGATGTATAGGCTAATGTATAGGCTAATGTATAGGCTAATATATACCCTAATGTATAGGCTAATATATACCCTAATGTATAGGCTAATATATAGGCTAATATATAGGCTAATATATAGGCTAATATATACCCTAATGTATAGGCTAATATATAGGCTAATATATAGGCTAATATATAGGCTAATATATAGGCTAATGTATAGGCTAATGTATAGGCTAATATATAGGCTAATATATACCCTAATGTATAGGGTAATATATAGGCTAATATATAGGCTAATGTATAGGCTAATATATAGGCTGATATATAGGCTAATGTATAGGCTGATGTATAGGCTAATGTATAGGCTAATGTATAGGCTAATATATACCCTAATGTATAGGCTAATATATAGGCTAATATATAGGCTAATATATAGGCTAATATATAGGCTAATATATAGGCTAATATATAGGCTGATGTATAGGCTAATATATAGGCTAATATATAGGCTAATATATACCCTAATATATAGGCTAATATATAGGCTAATATATAGGCTAATATATACACTAATGTATAGGCTAATATATAGGCTAATATATAGGCTAATATATAGGCTGATGTATAGGCTAATGTATAGGCTAATGTATAGGCTAATATATACCCTAATGTATAGGCTAATATATACCCTAATGTATAGGCTAATATATAGGCTAATATATAGGCTAATATATAGGCTAATATATACCCTAATGTATAGGCTATTATATAGGCTAATATATAGGCTAATATATAGGCTAATATATACCCTAATGTATAGGCTAATATATAGGCTAATATATAGGCTAATATATAGGCTAATATATAGGCTAATATATACCCTAATGTATAGGCTAATATATAGGCTAATATATAGGCTAATATATAGGCTAATATATACCCTAATGTATAGGCTAATATATAGGCTAATATATAGGCTAATATATAGCTAATATATAGGCTAATATATAGGCTAATATATAGGCTAATATATAGGCTAATATATAGCTAATATATAGGCTAATATATACCCTAATGTATAGGCTAATATATAGGCTAATATATAGGCTAATATATAGGCTAATATATAGGCTAATATATACCCTAATGTATAGGCTAATATATACCCTAATGTATAGGCTTATATATAGGCTAATATATAGGCTAATATATAGGCTAATATATACCCTAATATATAGGCTAATATATAGGCTAATATATAGGCTAATATATAGGCTAATATATACCCTAATATATAGGCTAATATATAGGCTAATATATAGGCTAATATATAGGCTAATATATACCCTAATGTATAGGCTAATATATACCCTAATGTATAGGCTAATGTATAGGCTAATGTATAGGCTAATGTATAGGCTAATATATACCCTAATGTATAGGCTTATATATAGGCTAATATATAGGCTAATATATACCCTAATATATACCCTAATATATAGGCTAATATATAGGCTAATATATACCCTAATGTATAGGCTAATATATAGGCTAATATATAGGCTAATATATAGGCTAATATATACCCTAATATATAGGCTAATATATAGGCTAATATATAGGCTAATATATAGGCTAATATATACCCTAATATATAGGCTAATATATAGGCTAATATATAGGCTAATATATAGGCTAATATATACCCTAATGTATAGGCTAATATATAGGCTAATATATAGGCTAATATATACCCTAATATATAGGCTAATATATAGGCTAATATATAGGCTAATATATACCCTAATATATAGGCTAATATATAGGCTAATATATAGGCTAATATATACCCTAATATATAGGCTAATATATAGGCTAATGTATACCCTAATATATAGGCTAATATATAGGCTAATATATAGGCTAATATATAGTCTAATATATACCCTAATGTATAGGCTAATGTATAGGCTAATATATAGGCTAATATATACCCTAATATATAGGCTAATGTATAGGCTAATATATAGGCTAATATATACCCTAATATATAGGCTAATATATAGGCTAATATATAGGCTAATATATACCCTAATATATAGGCTAATATATAGGCTAATATATAGGCTAATATATACCCTAATATATAGGCTAATATATAGGCTAATGTATACCCTAATATATAGGCTAATATATAGGCTAATATATAGGCTAATATATAGTCTAATATATACCCTAATGTATAGGCTAATGTATAGGCTAATATATAGGCTAATATATACCCTAATATATAGGCTAATGTATAGGCTAATATATAGGCTAATATATACCCTAATGTATACCCTAATATATAGGCTAATATATAGGCTAATATATAGGCTAATATATAGGCTAATATATACCCAAATATATAGGCTAATGTATAGGCTAATATATAGGCTAATATATACCCTAATGTATAGGCTAATGTATAGGCTAATATATAGGCTAATATATACCCTAATATATACCCTAATATATAGGCTAATATATACCCTAATATATAGGCTAATATATAGGCTAATATATAGGCTAATGTATAGGCTAATATATAGGCTAATATATAGGCTAATATATAGGCTAATATATACCCTAATATATAGGCTAATATATAGGCTAATATATACCCTAATGTACAGGCTAATATATAGGCTAATATATAGGCTAATATATAGGCTAATATATACCCTAATGTATAGGCTAATATATAGGCTAATATATAGGCTAATATATAGGCTAATATATACCCTAATGTATAGGCTAATATATAGGCTAATATATAGGCTAATATATAGGCTAATATATACCCTAATATATAGGCTAATATATAGGCTAATATATAGGCTAATATATAGGCTAATATATAGCTAATATATAGGCTAATATATACCCTAATGTATAGGCTAATATATAGGCTAATATATAGGCTAATATATAGGCTAATATATACCCTAATGTATAGGCTAATATATAGGCTAACATATAGGCTAATATATAGGTTAATATATACCCTAATGTATAGGCTAATGTATAGGCTAATGTATAGGCTAATGTATAGGCTAATATATAGGCTAATATATAGGCTAATGTATAGGCTATACGAAAGATGCATTAATATATTAATTAACTTCTAACTGACACATCTCTCTGTTTTCTTCACTGTTCCCTTCTTGCGCAATTCACACATCTCCACTGGTAACTCCTCTGTTCTATCTCTTCCCCTCTCTCTAGCTTCAAATTGCCATCGATAAAATGCAATTGTGTTTGTTGTCCGTAGCTTATGCCTGCCCATACCATAACCCCACCGCCACCATGGGGCACTCTGTTTACAACGTTGACATCAGCAAACCGCTCACCCACACGACGCAATACACGCTACGCTGTCTTCCATCTGCCCAATGCAGTTGAAACCGGAATTCATCCCTGAAGAACACACTTCTCCAGCGTGCCAGTGGCCATCGAAGGTGAGCATTTGCCAACTGAAGTCATTTACGAAGCCAAACTGCAGTCAGGTCAAGACCCTGGTGAGGACGACGAGCACGCAGATGACGGTTTATGACAGTTTGTGCAAACCCACAGTTTCATCAGCTGTTCGGGTGGCTGGTCTCAGACGATCCCGCAGGTGAAGAAGCCGGATGTGGAGGTCCTGGGCTTGCGTGGTTACACGTGGTCTGCGGTTGTGAGGCCGGTTGTACTGCCACATTTTCCAAAACAACATTGGAGGCGGCTTATGGTAGAGAAATTAACATTCAATTATCTGGCAACAGCTCTAGTGGACATTCCTGCAGTCACCATGCCAATTGCACGCTCCCTCAAAACTTGAGATATCTGTGGCATTTTGTTGTGACAAAACGGCACATTTTAGCGTGGCCTTTCATTGTTCCTAGCACAAGGTGCACCTGTGTAATGAGCATGTCAGGTGGATGGATTATCTTGGCAAAGGAGAGATGCTCACTAACAGGGATGTAAACACATTTTGTGCAAAATTTGCCAGAAATAAGCTTTTTTGTGTGTATGGAAAATGTCTGGGATCTTTTATTTCAGCTCATGTTGCGTTATATTTCTGTTCAGAATAGTTAATCTTATTTATTTTTTTTACTAAAAAACTAATAGGCCTATTGGAGGAGAGAAGCATTGATGGATCCTCTTGCTGATTGGATATAAAATAGACTACAGCATTGAACTGGCGGGGAAGTTTGAATGACCAGAACGATGTGTAGCTCTGGTGTGATGTGATCACATTGGCTAAATTGATACTTTGCTGCACTGAATCATTGCAAACATAAAAAACAGGCAGAGATAAATTAATTTAGTCATTAATTCACACAACGAACCCACAGACCTGTCAGTGGAAGTTCCCAGATAACAATTTATTTTGGTCAACAGCTTATTTTCGCATGTGAAAAGACGTAAAAGATCTAACCTGTTCCGAATAAATAATTGACAAGTCGTCCAGGTCCTGAGGCAGCAAAGCATCCCCAAACCATCACACCACCACCACCATGCTTGACCTTTGGTATGATGTTCTTACTGTGGAATGCAGTGTTTGGTTTTCACCAGGCATAATGGGACCCATCTCGTCCAAAAAGTTGACTCAAGTTTGCCAAAAAGCACCTGGATGATCATCAAGACTCTTGGAAGAACGTTCCATGGACAGATGATTCAAAAGTATAACTTTTTGGACGACATGGTTCCAGTAATGCCTGGCGAAAACCAAACTCTGCCTTCCACAGTAAGAACATCATACCAAAGGAATCCACTCATTTGAAGGGTGTAGTGTAACACACCTACTCATTACTGGGTTTTTCTTTATTTTTACTATTTTCTACATTGTAGAATAATAGTGAAGACATCAAAACTATGAAATAACACATATGGAATCATGTAGTAACCAAAAAAGTGTTAAACAAATCAAAATATATTTTATAGTTTAGATTCTTGGTGTGTCCAAACTTTTGGCTGGTACTTTATGTTAAATGTACAGTTGAAGTCGGAGGTTTACATACACCTTAGCCAAATACATTTAAACTCAGTTTTTCACAATTCCTGACATTTAATCCTAGTAAAAATTCCCTGTTTTAGGTCAGTTAGAATCACCACTTTATTTTAAGAATGTGAAATGTCAGAATAATAGTAGAGAGAATGATTTATTTAAGCTTTTATTTCTTTCATCACATTCCAAGTGGGGTTTAGAAGTTTCCATACACTCAACTAGTATTTGGTAGCATTGCCTTTAAATTGTTTAACTTGGGTCAAATGTTTCGGGTAGCCTTCCACAAGCTTCCCACAATAAGTTGGGTGAATTTTGGCCCATTCCTCCTGACAGAGCTGGTGTAACTGAGTCAGGTTTGTAGGCCTCCTTGCTCGCACACGCTTTTTCAGTTCTGCACACATTTTCTATAGAATTGAGGTCAGGGCTTTGTGATGGCCACTCCAATACCTTGACTTTGTTGTCCTTAAGCCATTTTGCCACAACTTTGGAAGTATGCTTGGGGTCATTGTCCATTTGGAAGACCCATTTGCGACCAAGCTTTAACTTCCTGACTGATGTCTTGAGATGTTGCTTCAATATATCCACATAATTTTCCTTCCTCATGATGCCATCTATTTTGTGAAGTGCACCAGTCCCTCCTGCAGCAAAGCACCCCCACAACATGATGCTGCCACCCCCGTGCTTCACGGTTGGGATGGTGTTCTTCGGCTTGCAAGCACCCCCTTTTTCCTCCAAACATAACAATGGTCATTATGGCCAAACAGTTCTATTTTTGTTTCATTAGACCAGAGGACATTTCTCCAAAAAGTACGATCCTTGTCCCCATGTGCAGTTGCAAACCGTAGTCTGTCTTTTTTATGGTGGTTTTGGAGCAGTGGCTTCTTCCTTGCTGAGCGGCCTTTCAGGTTATGTTGATATAGGAGTCGTTTTACTGTGGATATAGATACTTTTGCACCTGTTTCCTCCAGCATCTTCACAAGGTCCTTTGCTGTTGTTCTGGGATTGATTTGCACTTTTCGCACCAAAGTACGTTAATCTCTAGGAGATAGAACGCGTCTCCTTCCTGAGCGGTATGACGGCTGCGTGGTCCCATGGTGTTTATACTTGCGTACTATTGTTTGTACAGATGAACGTGGTAACTTCAGGCATTTGGAAATTGCTCCCAAGGATGAACCAGACTTGTGGAGGTCTACAATATTTTTGCTGAGGTCTTGGCTGATTTCTTTTGATTTTCCCATGATGTCAAGCAAAGAGGCACTTTGAAGGTAGGCCTTGAAATACATTCACAAATACACCTCCAATTGACTCAAATCATGTCAATTAGCCTATCAGAAGCTTCTAAAGCCATGACATTTTCTGGAATTTTCCAAGCTGTTTAAAAGCACAGTCAACTTAGTGTATGTAAACTTCTGACCCACTGGAATTGTGATACAGTTAATTATAAGTGAAATAATCTGTCTGTAAACAATTGTTGGAAAATGACTTGTGTCATGCACAAAGTAGATGTCCTAACCGACTTGGCAAAACTATAGTTTGTTAACAAGAAATGTGTGGAGTGGTTGAAAAAACGAGTTTTAATGACTCCAACCTAAGAGGATGTAAACTTCCGACTTCAACTGTATAGGCCTATAGAGAGAATCAGCGAACAGGGTTGTGGGTTCGATTCCCACGGGGGGCCAGTATAAAAAAAAAATATGTATGCACTCACTAACTGTAAGTCGCTCTGGATAAGAGCGTCTGGTAAATGACTAAAATGTAAGTGTACTCCTTGTATATAGTCTCATTACTACCTGGTACCCCTGCTCATTGACTCAGTACTGCTACTCCTTGAATATAGCCTCATTATTGTTATTGTGTTACTATTTCCTTTTTATTTTAGCAAATTGTTCTTACTTTTTAACTCTGCGTTGTTGGTTAAGGGCTCGTCAGGAAGCATTTCACGGTAAAGTCTACACCTGTTGTATTCGACACACGTGACAAAATTTGATTTGATTTAATAGATGACTTCAAACAGAAATGATCACATCAAGGTCGTATTCACTAGAAACCAGGGGGGAAGAAAATGTACCAAAAAGGGGAGGGACTACCTGAACTCATCCAATAAGAAATTCATTTTTATTGCAAAACATTGTCCATTCCAAAACGTTTTGCTACGGGGTGCACTAATGAATACGACCCCAGTGTAAATCAGAGATGAGCTGACAGTCCTATCTCTGTGTTACTCTGTAGGGTATCGACCCAGTGTAAATCAGAGATGAGCTGACAGTCCTATCTCTGTGTTACTCTGTAGGGTATCGACCCAGTGTAAATCAGAGATGAGCTGACAGTCCTATCTCTGTGTTACTCTGTAGGGTATCGACCCAGTGTAAATCAGAGATGAGCTGACAGTCCTATCTCTGTGTTACTCTGTAGGGTATCGACCCAGTGTAAATCAGAGATGAGCTGACAGTCCTATCTCTGTGTTACTCTGTAGGGTATCGACCCAGTGTAAATCAGAGATGAGCTGACAGTCCTATCTCTGTGTTACTCTGTAGGGTCTCGACCCAGTGTAAATCAGAGATGAGCTGACAGTCCTATCTCTGTGTTACTCTGTAGGGTATCGACCCAGTGTAAATCAGAGATGAGCTGACAGTCCTATCTCTGTGTTACTCTGTAGGGTATCGACCCAGTGTAAATCAGAGATGAGCTGACAGTCCTATCTCTGTGTTACTCTGTAGGGTCTGCTGGGCCAGAAGCAGGACCTCCTCTCCTCCTCTAAGGACATTGAGGCGTTCCTGAAGAAGCTGGGGGACAGTCTGATCTGGGAGATCCAGATGAAGGTGAGCCACATGGTCATGAAGGTCCGTACGGAGTGCGCCATGAGGTGCCGGAGCCTCCAGGATGGCATGGACGAGCTCAGCGCTCCCCAGAAGGTGAGGATAACAATAACATAACAAGGACATTTGAGTTATATATGTTTGTACATAGAACCCACCACACATTATGTAATGATACATATGCTTGTACCTAAAACCCAAAGTGGACTTATGTTTTTAGAAATGTTTACAAATTAATACTATCTGTCTATCTATCTATCTATCTATGGCTATCTACACTCATGACCAAAAGTATGTGGACACTTGCTGGTCAAACATCTAATTCCAAAATCATGGTCATTAATATGGAGTTGGTCCCCCCTTTGCTACTATAACAGCCTCCACTCTTCTGGGAAGGCTTTCCACTAGATGTTGGAACATTGCTGCGGGGACTTGCTTCCATTCAGCCACAAGAGCATTTGTGAGGTCGGGCACTGATGTTGGGCGATTAGGCCTGGCTCGCAGTCGGCGTTCAAATTCATCCTAAAGGCGTTTGATGGGGTTGAGGTCAGGGCTCTGTGCAGGCCAGTCAAGTTCTTCCACACCAATCTCGACAAACCATTTCTATATGGACCTCCCTTTGTGCACGTGGGCATTGTCATGCTGAAACAGGAAAGGGCCTTTCCCAAACTGTTGCCACAAAGTTGGAAGCACAGAATCGGCTAGAATATCATTGTATGCTGTAGCGTTAAGATTTCCCTTCACTGGAACTAAAGGGCCTAGCCCGAACCATGAAAAACAGCCTCAGACCATTATTCCTCCTCCACCAAACTTTACAGTTAGCACTATGCATTCAGGCAGGTAGCCTTCCCCCGGTATCTGCCAAACCCAGATTCGTCCATCGGACTGCCAGATGAAGCGTGATTCATCACTCCGAGAACGCGTTTCCACTGCTCCAGAGTCCAATGTCGGCATTGCGCATAGTGATCTTAGGCTTGCGTGCGGCTGCTCGGCCATGGAAACCCATTTCATGAAGCTCCAGACGAACAGTTCTTGTGCTGATGTTGCTTCCAGAGGCAGTTTGGAACTCTGTAGTGAGTGTTGCAACCGAGGCCACATGATTTCTACGCGCTTCAGAACTCAGCGGTCCCGTTCTGTGAGCTTGTGTGGCCTACCACTTCACGGCTGAGCCGTTGTTGCTCCTAGACGTTTCCACTTCACAATAACAGCACTTACAGTTGACCGGGGCAGCTCTAGCAGGGCAGACATTTTTTGACCACTAGATGGCAGCAGTGTGTGTGCAAAGTTTCAGATTGATCCAGTGAAGAGTTGCAATACTGGACTATTTTGTATCAAGTCTGCCCAAATGTGCCGAATTGGTCAATTGATACATTTTCAAGTACATAACTATAGAGAACATACAAAAATGATATGGTAATACAAAATGTAAGTTTACACACTCCCAGGAATGTCATACATGATGGATCATTAGCTTATACACTAACTTTCACACATCTAGATGGCCGGGCGGGGTGGGTGTGGAGCCAGAGACAGCAGGGGGTCAAACTGTAGAACCCAGTTCCTACATTTGAATATAAAAATTGATTTTATCAAACAAAGCTATGCTACATTTTATCTCTGGGACCCTCAGGATGACAAATCAGAGCAAGATTACTGAATGTAAGTACATTATTTACCTTCAGAGGTGAATGTATCAAACCAGTTGCCGTGATACGTTTTTTGTGGTTGTGCACTCTCCTCAAACAATAGCATGGTCTTTTTTCACTGTAATAGCTACTGTAAATTGGACATTGCAGTTAGATTAACAAGAATTTAAGCTTTCTGCCCATATAAGACATGTCTATGTCCTGGAAAGGTTGCTGTTACTTACAACAATCATGCTAATCACATTAGCGCACATTAGCTCAACCGTCCCGTATACGGGACACCGATCCCGTAGAGGTTAAGTATCAAAAGTAAAGGTTTAAATCATTTCAAATTCCTTATATTAAGAAAACCAGACAGCACAATGTTTTTATTTTTATTTACAGATAGCCAGGGGCACACTCCAACACTCAGACATCATTTACAAATGAAGCATGTGTTTAGTGAGTCCGCCAGATCAGAGGCAGTAGGGATGACCAGGGATGTTCTCTTGATAAGTGTGTGAATTAGACCATTTTCCTGTCCTGCTAAGCATTCGAAATGTAACAAGTACTTTTGGGTGTCAGGGAAAATATATGGCGTAAAATTACATAATTTTCATTTGAAATGTAGTGAAGTGAAGTACAGTTACCCCAAAAAACTACTTAAGTAGTGCTTTAAAGTATTTTCACACCACTGAGTACGGGAAAATAGAATACAGATGCTCTTCCCCTCTGCTCCTCTCTAAACAATGTGCTCTGTGTAGCAGGTAGATCATCACATTGACACTGAGTCTTCTTCTGTGGAGTTTAATGGCGGTTGGCATCCAATATGTTGCATTACCGCCCCCAACTGGACTATAGTAGAAATCCACTACAATGTGTGATACAAAAGGGGAAACGGGAAAAATAAAATTACAAATATATTTGTATTCACTCTACCAACTAACCCTACACTCATTAAAACCCACCACCTTCATTCCACTACTTAACCCTATCTGATCCTACCCCAGACCAATGACCTGGGAGGACAGAACACCACCACTCAACACACCCTGTAAGTCAAATCTCGTACCCCCAAGTACTTCTCTGCAGCTGCCACCACAACATCTATGTTCTGTGACTTACGTTCCATCTCTGCGGTACAGTTGATAACCATTGCTATGAACGCTACGAAGCCAACCTCACTGAAGCATAAATCACTCATTGGCCGATCCCTCTGTTCTGGCACAGATCTACTATTCACAGGGATCCTCTCAGAATCCCTCACCCTTGATCCACCCTCCTCTCCTTTCTTCACTGTCTCAGCATGCGCCATCTTCTGCACTACTCTGACCCTGATTGCAAAGTAACGCAACGCTTATAGTGGAGCTGAAGCACAGATAGCGGGAGGCTGTAGACATATAATAATATAATAATATAATAATATGCCATTTAGCCGAAGCTTTTATCCAAAGCGACTTACAGTCATGTGTGCATACATTTTTACGTATGGGTGGTCCCGGGGATCGAACCCACTACCCTGGCGTTACAAGCGCCGTGCTCTACCAGCTGAGCTACAGAGGTTGCTCAATTAGAACAATGAGCCAGATATTTCACCTGATGTATAAATGTGAAGCATCCAGTTGGCGTTTCCAATCACTACCAAATCTGCTGATGAAAGGAAAGCCCAGTGGCCGGCAGTGGGAGAAGATGGAGCGAGATGGATTTTGGCCGACATTCTCCAAATGTTCTCATTTATGAAAGATTTGATCTCCATACAGTTTTCTGTTTCCAAAACTATAACCTGTAACAAACAGAGTGCACTGCGTTTTGTAGACTTTACCATTTGGCAAAGTAAAAAAAAAATGGTGTTGTTTAGAAGGAGTGCAACGGTGAATTTAGTTATTGCACACGCACACTTCAGAATAGGCGTTCCCTAACGGAAATATGCAAATAAATGCTAGAATGGGCCAATAGGATCTCACTAGCTCGTGCTTGGCTCTGCCCACTATGATTCATTTGCTCCCATTGGAAACGAAAGGCTCTGGTCTATCTTGGGTTAGTTATAAAAAATCTTTGCCTGAAATAACCCTAACCCGATGGCGTTCCCTTGTTGCAGCAGGTATTAAACCTGATCTAATGCATCCACTGTTACATCATCTTTCTTGGAAATTTAAATTCACTTCAGGTTTGGTGATGAATTGGTACATACAAGACGCATAACAACATAACACTAAAATATGTAGTCTACAGTATAAAGAACGTGTTGTTTTTTTCTGGTACAATATCTAATCAAATGTATGCATTAATTCATTCAAGGTCCACACTGAGATGAAGAAACATGTGGAAGCCTGTCAGAGCCCTGTTGACTTCCTGAAGGAAGAGAGGCGGCTGCACAGAGAGGCCGAGAAGGTAATGGAATGTTCTGGACTTTTCATCATCACCATGTAGCCGCAGTCGACCAGTCCGTTGTTTTTTAATCAGTAGATGTTTTTCTGTTTGACCAGAGGACCCCTTTGGGAATAACCCACTGGGCACAGACATCAGTTCAACATCTACTTTTAAATTACATGTTGGTTGAGTTGGCAATTCAACGTGTAATCAACCAAAACATTCACCCGGTGGATTTAGGTTAATAGTTGGATGAAAAAAAAGACAAAATTCAAATCAAAATCAAAATGTAATTATATTTGTCATGTGCTTCGTAAACAACAGGTGGAGACTAACAGTGAAATGCTTCCTGACGGGTCCTTCCCAACAACAGGTGGAGACTAACAGTGAAATGCTTCCTGACGGGTCCTTCCCAACAACAGGTGGAGACTAACAGTGAAATGCTTCCTGACGGGTCCTTCCCAACAACAGGTGGAGACTAACAGTGAAATGCTTCCTGACAGGTCCTTCCCAACAACAGGTGGAGACTAACAGTGAAATGCTTCCTGACGGGTCCTTCCCAACAACAGGTGGAGACTAACAGTGAAATGCTTCCTGACGGGTCCTTCCCAACAACAGGTGGAGACTAACAGTGAAATGCTTCCTGACGGGTCCTTCATAACAACAGGTGGAGACTAACAGTGAAATGCTTCCTGACGGGTCCTTCATAACAACAGGTGTAGACTAACAGTGAAATGCTTCCTGACGGGTCCTTCCCAACAACAGGTGGAGACTAACAGTGAAATGCTTCCTGGCGGGTCCTTCCCAACAACAGGTGTAGACTAACAGTGAAATGCTTCCTGATGGGTCCTTCATAACAACAGGTGTAGACTAACAGTGAAATGCTTCCTGGCGGGTCCTTCCCAACAACAGGTGGAGACTAACAGTGAAATGCTAACTGACAGGTCCTTCCTAACAACAGGTGGAGACTAACAGTGAAATGCTTCCTGACGGGTCCTTCCCAACAACAGGTGGAGACTAACAGTGAAATGCTTCCTGACGGGTCCTTCCCAACAACAGGTGGAGACTAACAGTGAAATGCTTCCTGACGGGTCCTTCCCAACAACAGGTGGAGACTAACAGTGAAATGCTTCCTGACGGGTCCTTCCCAACAACAGGTGGAGACTAACAGTGAAATGCTTCCTGACGGGTCCTTCCCAACAACAGGTGGAGACTAACAGTGAAATGCTTCCTGACGGGTCCTTCCCAACAACAGGTGGAGACTAACAGTGAAATGCTTCCTGACGGGTCCTTCCCAACAACAGGTGGAGACTAACAGTGAAATGCTTCCTGACGGGTCCTTCCCAACAACAGGTGGAGACTAACAGTGAAATGCTTCCTGACGGGTCCTTCCCAACAACAGGTGGAGACTAACAGTGAAATGCTTCCTGACGGGTCCTTCCCAACAACAGGTGGAGACTAACAGTGAAATGCTTCCTGACGGGTCCTTCATAACAACAGGTGGAGACTAACAGTGAAATGCTTCCTGACGGGTCCTTCATAACAACAGGTGTAGACTAACAGTGAAATGCTTCCTGACGGGTCCTTCCCAACAACAGGTGGAGACTAACAGTGAAATGATTACTGACGGGTCCTTCCTAACAATGCAGAGAAAAAATAGAAATAATAACACAAGGAATAAATACATAATGAGTAACGATAACTTGGCTATAAACATGGAGTACCTATTCGATGTGCAGGGGTACCAGTACCGAGTCGATGTGCAGGGGTACCAGTACCGAGTCGATGTGCAGGGGTACCAGTACCGAGTCGATGTGGAGGGGTACCAGTACCGAGTCGATGTGCAGGGGTACCAGTACCGAGTCGATGTGCAGGGGTACACGTTGAATTGCCAACTCAACCAACATGTAATTTAAAAGTGGGAGAAACAGGATATTACGTTGATAGGATAGTCTCGAACTGAGCTCATCCAGTTTATTCTCCAGTGATTGCACGTTGGCCAATAGAACGGAGGGTAGAGGCCGTTTATCCACTCTCCGACGTAGTCTCGTCAGGTATCCCACACCCCGGCCTCTATAGCGCCGTCTCCTCCTTCTTAGAGTGTCGGGGATCTGGGCCTGGTCCGGGATAATCAATGTGTCTTTTGTCTCCGACTCATTGAAGTAGAAGTCCTCGTCCAAATCGAGGTTAGTTATCGCTGTTCTGATTTCCAGAAGCTCTTTTCAGTCATAGAAAACAATGGCGGAAACATTATCTACAAACAAAGTTACGAAAAGCGCCAAAAAATACACAAAATAGCACAATTGGTCAGCAGCCCGTAAAACAGCCACCATTCCCCCAATATAATGTTGATTACTTTTTGCAAATCAAATCAGTTTTCCACATTTATTCAAAGTCATCCAATTTAATTTAGAGGTTGAAATGACGTGGTTGATTCAACCAGTTTTTGCCCATTGAGAAGAGTTTTCCTTTGGGATAATAATTATATATTAATGTTTTGTTTACAGTCATGCGTACATACATTTTACGTATGGGTGGCCCTGGGAAGCGAACCCACAACCCAGGCGTTGCAAGCGCCATGCTCTACCAACTGAGCAATACAGTACCACAATGTATCTTGTATTTTTGTACTTGGAGCAGGTCCTGGAGCCAGTGGACTGGTCAGCCCAGTACAGAGAGTCCATCTCCCTGGGTCAGTACGTAGAGGACCTGATGTCCGGCATTGACATCCGCAGGATGGGCACCGTGAGAGGGAAGAGCCTGGCCAAGAACATCTCTCAGGACCTCAAGGCCTGGAGGTACAGAAGAAGAAGAAAATATGTATTTGAATTTATAATTGTTGTTTGTTTTATTCATATATTAAACGTGTGAAATAATTCCACCTCCCTGCCACTGCCACTCTGCAATGCCTTTAAATACAATAATCTCTCTCTCCATCAGGTCTGGGCGGACCAGCTTTGACCCGATGGCCTACAGGAGTTTGGACGTCATGCTGACCAAGACGGCCTCCCTGGTGGAGCAGGGCGAGGAGGACTCCGACTCTGACACCTGCCTCAGCTGGGAGATACAAGAGGAGGGGGCCACCGGAGACACCAAACACAAAGCTTGAGAATACAGTAAAATATGCCACTGTGTCCAGTTGTCAAGACAACAGATATTAAATACACTATCTCTATTTTGTCAAACGGTCTCTGTCCCTTTTCTTCCTGGAATTCATCAAATGGCTTTTCAGTACCTTTGAAATGAAATCAGCGTTGACTGTGAGTGCACCCCATTGTGGCCATGGAGTCAGCGTTGACTGTGAGTGCACCCCATTGTGGCCATGGAGTCAGCGTTGACTGTGAGTGCACCCCATTGTGACCATGGAGTCAGCGTTGACTGTGAGTGCACCCCATTGTGACCATGGAGTCAGCGTTGACTGTGAGTGCACCCCATTGTGGCCATGGAGTCAGCGTTGACTGTGAGTGCACCCCATTGTGGCCATGGAGTCAGCGTTGACTGTGAGTGCACCCCATTGTGACCATGGAGTCAGCGTTGACTGTGAGTGCACCCCATTGTGACCATGGAGTCAGCGTTGACTGTGAGTGCACCCCATTGTGACCATGGAGTCAGCGTTGACTGTGAGTGCACCCCATTGTGACCATGGAGTAAACCTCATGTTGCAGTTTAGTTCTCACTGTCAATTCATCACACCGGTGACAGTTGGTTAAACTCCATAACTTGCTGTATGCATGTATGAGCCTATATAATGTATAATAATAATCTAAACTATTATACAACAAGCAAACTGTCAAAGAAAGCGTCTTAGCTAAACTGGCACCCATAGGTGGTGGGCTATACTGGCACCCATAGGTGGTGGGCTATACTGGCACCCATAGGTGGTGGGCTATACTGGCACCCATAGGTGGTGGGCTATACTGGCACCCATAGGTGGTGGGCTATACTGGCACCCATAGGTGGTGGGCTATACTGGCACCCATAGGTGGTGGGCTATACTGGCACCCATAGGTGGTGGGCTATACTGGCACCCATAGGTGGTGGGCTATACTGGCACCCATAGGTGGTGGGCTATACTGGCACCCATAGGTGGTGGGCCATAGCAAGCCATCTGCTTTAGTTTTCCAGATGATCGATCTCTGTCAAGGGAGGAGCTGGTTTTCACATATTGTGTATATTCTTGCAATTTTTTTCAAAATACTTACTTTTATGTTCACTGGCTGGACAGGTAAACGCCGCCGAGTACTAAACTGCAAACCAATCAAAACTTGTACACTACCGGTCAAAAGTTTTAGAACACCTATTCTTTCAAGGGTTTTTCTTTATTTTGACTATTTTCTACATTGTAGAATAATAGTGAAGACAAACTATGAAATAAAACATATGGAATCATGTAGTAACCAAAAAAGTGTTAAACAAATAAAAACATTTTTTTATTTGAGATTCTTCAAATAGACACCCTTTTCCTTGATGACAGCTTTGCACTCTTGGCATTCTCTCAACCAGCTTCATGAGGTAGTCACCTGGAATGCATTTCAATTAACAAGTGTGCCTTCTTAAAAGTTAATTTGTGGAATTTCTTTCCTTCTTAATGTGTTTGAGCCAATCAGTTGTGTTGTGACAAGGTAGGGGGGGTATACAGAAGATAGCCCTATTTGGTAAAAGACCAAGTCCATATGGCAAGAACAGCTCAAATAAGCAAAGAGAAATGACAGTCCATCATTACTTTAAGACATGAATATCAGTCAATATGGAACATTTCAAGAACTTTCAAAGTTTCTTCAAGTGTAGTCGCAAAAACCATCAAGCACGTTCTTCTGTGGATTTTATATGGTAACCAACTGGACTGGAGCGTGGTCCTCGTTCATCACCACAACCAACTGGACTGGAGCGTGGTCCTCGTTCATCACCACAACCAACTGGACTGGAGCGTGGTCCTCGTTCATCACCACAACCAACTGGACTGGAGCGTGGTCCTCGTTCATCACCACAACCAACTGGACTGGAGCGTGGTCCTCGTTCATCTCTCCATCCCCCATCTGCTCCTAAAAAACCATGAGGAGATGGGAGAGGCGGGACGTGCAGCGCGTTAGGTACCAAGCTCTATTTGAACGCCTGGCTACGCAAGTGCGTGGGAGCAGTTTGGATGAAATGATTGAATAACATGTACATTTATTTTCCACTTTTCCCAATTCGTCCTTCACCATCTTCCAAGACCGCAAACGGGTCGACCCCAAAAAAACCATTACTGCTCATGAATCACACTCCAACTACACACTCCAACTACACACTACACACTACACACCACACATTCCAACTACACACTCCAACTTCACACTCCAACTACACACTCCAACTACACACTCCAACTTCACACTCCAACTACACACTCCAACTACACTCTCCAACTACACTCTCCAACTACACACTCCAACTACACACTCCTGTTCATTTTCAACTTCAGCCCTTTACATTCCACTCTTCTTAACCATCGTCTCACCAACTTAACTTGAGCCAAGAGAATCACACAATGCTTCCGCCATTGCTTCTGAGAGCTTGTGTACCATCCATGCTTCCGCCATTGCTTCTGAGAGCTTGTGTACCATCCATGCTTCCGCCATTGCTTCTGAGAGCTTGTGTACCATCCATGCTTCCGCCATTGCTTCTGAGAGCTTGTGTACCATCCATGGTATCTCTGCTGGTCAGGTCTGTCAATCACGTTATCCATATCCAAGGTAGTAGGCATCTCAAGAGAGATCTCTGTCCGACAAACTGCTGTCAGGTAAAGTATGTATTTATTTGGAGTCTGTTTAGTTACAGAAACGTGATGCCATCAATGCAAGCTGTAAAACGACCCCCAGCTTAGAACACAGCAACCTTAGTAATGTAGCTTTATCGCTAGCTAGCGTGTCATTCAGGGACAAGGAGTGTTTTAGCTATCAGTTTATCCCAAGTAATAATTCAGGACTACAACCATCTATAGGACAAGTAGTGTAAATCTGATACAGTCATCAAGGCAGGACCCACTCATTTTATTCATAATGATGGATTCTGTTAAAATGTAACATGTTTCAAGTTAAACCGTAGTTTGTTTGTATCGTGTTTAGTGAATGATTCCTGTATTAAATTTGAGTGTAGGCCATGAAACTGTCTGTACGCTAATTTGGAGAGGTTTACCTAATCAGATAAGAGGAAATTGCCTCGGATCAGGGAGCAGGGTCAGGCCCAGGACAATGAAGATGGATGGGGTGTGATTCTGACATCTAGCTAACCAAAGAGAGGATCATGGACATTCCACAGGGGAGAGAAGGGAAACTCATTGGGGTCATAAGATGTATAGCTGGGGAGGAGACACCTACAGGAGTAGCTGGGGAGGAGACACCTACAGGAGTAGCTGGGGAGGAGACACCTACAGGAGTAGCTGGGGAGGAGACACCTACAGGAGTAGCTGGGGAGGAGACACCTACAGGAGTAGCTGGGGAGGAGACACCTACAGGAGTAGCTGGGGAGGAGACACCTACAGGAGTAGCTGGGGAGGAGACACCTACAGGAGTAGCTGGGGAGGAGACACCTACAGGAGTAGCTGGGGAGGAGACACCTACAGGAGGCTGGGGAGGAGACACCTACAGGAGTAGCTGGGGAGGAGACACCTACAGGAGTAGCTGGGGAGGAGACACCTACAGGAGTAGCTGGGGAGGAGACACCTACAGGAGGCTGGGGAGGAGACACCTACAGGAGTAGCTGGGGAGGAGACACCTACAGGAGTAGCTGGGGAGGAGACACCTACAGGAGTAGCTGGGGAGGAGACACCTACAGGAGTAGCTGGGGAGGAGACACCTACAGGAGTAGCTGGGGAGGAGACACTTACAGGAGTAGCTGGGGAGGAGACACCTACAGGAGTAGCTGGGGAGGAGACACCTACAGGAGTAGCTGGGGAGGAGACACCTACAGGAGGCTGGGGAGGAGACACCTACAGGAGTAGCTGGGGAGGAGACACCTACAGGAGTAGCTGGGGAGGAGACACCTACAGGAGTAGCTGGGGAGGAGACACCTACAGGAGTAGCTGGGGAGGAGACACCTACAGGAGTAGCTGGGGAGGAGACACCTACAGGAGTAGCTGGGGAGGAGACACCTACAGGAGTAGCTGGGGAGGAGACACCTACAGGAGTAGCTGGGGAGGAGACACCTACAGGAGGCTGGGGACCAAAAGGAGGGAGGAGTAGAAGATGTGTTGTGAACTTTCTAAATGTATGCGATCAGCTGACGGCATCCTTGGTAATAAACACTTGAAACTTCTCGAGCTTTTGGTCTCAATTCCTTATTGCAAAGACGTTGCAATAGCATTTTAATTTTTAACAACACCGACCAATAAGAAATGCCATATTATCCCTGTCAATAGTAGGATGATTGCAGAGCAGCCTGTCAGAATGTTCACTTTCTAGCTCACACACTACATTCCCTTTTCTGTGAGGATTTTATTCATTCACGTTTGTCTTGTATGATCTCTTCAGCTCTCCTGTGTCCTGCTCCTAGAGATCAGCCAAGTGATATTCACCAAGCATGGGCTGATTCACTCACTGTGAGGAGGACCATCCTCCTGCAGACACTATTTACATTTACGTCATCTAGCAGACGCTCTTATCCAGAGCGACTTACAGGAGCAATTAGGGTTAAGTGCCTTGCTCAAGGGCACATCGACAGAATTTTCACGTAGTCGGCTCGGGGATTAAGAACCAGCAACCTTTCGTTTACTGGCACAACGCTCTTAACCTCTAAGCTATTTGCCTGTCGTCCTTTGTGGATTTTGTCTTACACAGTCTAATGCATTTTAGAGTTGAAGTAGCTCAGCTGGTAGAGCACGGCGCTTGTAACGCCAGGGTAGTGGGTTCGATCCCCGGGACCACCCATACGTAAAAATTTATGCGCACATGACTAAGTCGCTTTGGATAAAAGCGTCTGCTAAATGGCATATTATAAGCCTATGGGGGCCTGGGCACATGAATGCCCCTAGAGAGAAGGGGGGGATACTGAAGCATGCGTTGATGACAGTTCTACAGTCTCCATCAGAGGCCCAGGCTTTTGGCATAGATGGTAAAGCTCTCATATCTGGACTGCATCATCATACGATTGTGCCCTCCACGGTACTTGATATATATTGATTGGTAGGTTATATATTGATTGGTAGGTTATATATTGATTGGTAGGTTATATATTGATTGGTAGGTTATATATAGACACTGCCTCAGACACCTTTGCTATTTGTCTCTGTATTCAATAAATGGTGAACCACTATTTGTGATGGTGTTCTTTGTTCGTATGTATATCCATGAAACGTACAGTACATTCTGGAAATCACGTCTCGCACTCAGTCAGAGTTAGTAGCATAATGAATGGATTGGCAAGATTTTGGCACCGTCGACTTTTAGAAGGTTAGTAGGACAGTGAATCATGTAAACCACCTTAAATATACTCACATTCCCTGAACATTTAGTATTTGAAACTCAAACATTCAAATCAAATCAAATTTTATTGTCCACATGCGCCGAATACAACAGGTGCAGACATTACAGTGAAATGCTTACTTACAGCCCTTAACCAACAGTGCATTTATTTTTAACAAAAAAGTAGAATAAAACAAAAAAAAAGTGTTGAGAAATAAAGAGCAGAAGTAAAATAAAATAACAGTAGTGAGGCTATATATACAGGGGGGTACCGTTGCAGAGTCAATGTGCGGGGTGTGACGACCCTCCCACTCTGTCTGCCGTATTCTCTCTTTGCTCTTGTTTCTTTATTAGGATGCCGTTGGGCGGAGTTGGGAGGGTCGTCAGCTACATGGGAAACACATGGGCCGGGTGTGTCCCAGCATAAATGGACCTTTTCCACATTCATTGAGGAGACTCTCTCCAGGCAGATACTTTGACTTTGGTTGTGATATTTTTGTGGTTGGTTTTTGGTTGTTTGCTTTGGCACTTTTCAACACTTTGCATTATTACATTTATGCCTGCAAACACTCACGTACACTACTGATTACTGATTACACACACCATTGTTACTTGATTTAGTTTACTTTAGCTAATAAATATATATTTTGGGTACTCCTTGTCTCCACGTATCTCCCTTTTGTTACGAACTTGAGCCGGTTCGTGACAAGTGGGGGTTCGTCCGGGATCTTGAACTGGTTGTGTTTGGGAGAACGTGGAGTTAATGTCCAATTCTGTAGGTTTTTTTGTTGTACATTTTGTTAGTTTGTTCGAGTTTGATAGGCCCAGTATTGGTTTCCTTTGGGTTGTGTACTGCGTTGGAGAGAGTACATTGGTTAGTTTCCAGTCCCTGCCCAGCCTGGAAACTCTTGCTCTACTCGCTGTTGGGACATCGGTCTGAGGAGGTGAGTACAATCGGCTGTGTGCCTCAGTGGGAGATTGGGTAGGGTAGTGACATTTGCTACCCGGAGCTATAGCTTTTTCCCCTGATAGGCTTAGTGACGTGTTTTGTTTTGGGATACGTTGGGCATGGTTAAATGTTTGTTATTTTTGTGTGGTGTCAGTGGACTGAGCAGTTGTCTCGGGGGCACATCCGTGGCTTGGGGAAATCTACCAGCGTGCTGGGGGGTTTAATTCCTTGCCAGCGGGCTACAGTGCGTAATTACCCACCGCTAATCCACACGAAGACTAGGGTTGAGTTATTGTAGGTTATGGGGAAGCTCCATATTCCAGCTCTCTTCTGTGGTGCTCGGTGTGATTGTCATTTCTCTTGTGTCTGGTGTGCTCAGCAGAGGGGTTGAGCAAGAATATTATGATATATATATATATATATATATATATATAAAAAATCCCCTGATTATGGCGTCTAATGTAGACGAGTTCATTCGCTTTCCATCAGAAGAACTGTTAGAATTATGTACTAAAGAACAGCTGTTGAAGGTTGCTGAACACTACAAGGTTGAAATTAGTGATAAACGCCTAAAAAATTCTATTAGGTTAATATTGAAGGCCAATTTGATGGAGAGTGGTATTCTGGATGTTACCACTGGGGCAGCCTCTGCTGAGGACACGTTGTCTCCCCGATATGTTACAATGACCGCTCCATCGGTTAGTCATAGTAGTCTTCTTTTTGAACAGCAGAAAGAACTGCTTCTGTTACAGCTAGGGTATGAACAAGCTAAAATGGAGCATGAACGTGTAAAATATGAAAGGGAATTGGAATTTAAACAGGATATGGAGCGTGCTAAAATCAAGCTGCAACAAGAGCGACTAGAGTTGGTTAGGGAAGGAAAGCTCTCAGGGGAGAGTTTGCTCTGGGAAGGTGACCCAGAGTTACCTAGGGGTCGTTCCTCTTTTGGTCGTAATCCAGACACATTTGATATTGTTGGGAATTTACGGTTGTTGCCCCAGTTTAATGAAAAGGACCCGGAGACATTCTTTTCGTTGTTTGAGCGTGTTGCTGACGCTAGGAGTTGGCCTGATTCTGATCGCACTTTGATGTTGCAGTGTGTGCTGACTGGTAAAGCGCAAGAAGCATATTCAGCTCTTAGTGTAGCAGACAGTGTTAGTTATGAGAGGGTTAAAACGGCTGTGTTACAGAGTTATGAATTGGTCCCTGAGGCTTACCGCCAACGATTTAGAACTTTAAAAAGGGATGATCAGCAGACTCATGTTGAGTTTGCGCGAATATTATCTTCACAGTTCAATCGCTGGTGTTCTGCCTCTGCAGTTATGACTTTCCAAGGGCTGTGTGATCTGATTATGTTAGAACAATTTAAGGACACAATCCCTGATCGTATAGCGACGTACATTAACGAACGAAAAATAAAGACTGTTGCTGAAGCTGCGGTTTTGGCAGATGAATATGTGTTGACTCACACACATTTTTTTGCAGAACCCCGTATTCGGAGTGAGTGGGGGTGTTCGCAGAGATTTGGGCCTCGCTCGCCGAGATACTTCGGTTCCCGGGCAGAGTTTCATTCAACTGGGGTTGAGCCTGATACCCGTGGTAAAACTGACTTTGGTCAAGAGTGTCACTACTGTCGAGAATTAGGTCATTGGAAAAATGAATGTCCGATTCTTAGGTCTAGGGGTAAATTCAGTACAGGTGCTTATGGTAAATCGAGGCCTATAGCGTTAGCAGCGCCTGTTCCACATCAGTTCACTCCTGACGCATTGTCTCATGCCCAGAGCCATGTGAAGGGCTATATTGATCCCGACTATTTACCTTTTGTTACGGAGGGTTTTGTGTCTATGGTAGGAAGTAAGAACCTAGTGCCAGTAAAGATCCTAAGAGATACAGGTGCCTCTGAATCATTTGTGTTGGAATCTGTGTTACCCTTCTCTGCGGAGACTGATTCGGGGAATAGTGTTCTAATTAGGGGAATAGGTTTGAACACTCTGTCAGTTCCATTGCATAAACTGATGTTGGATTGTGGACTGGTGAAAGGTGAGGTTGTTGTGGGGGTGCGTCCTTCATTGCCTATTGAGGGTGTTGACGTGATCCTTGGAAATAACTTGGCTGGGGAGCGTGTGTGGCCTATCGTGTTTCCATCTTTAGCGGTTTCTACTAAGCCTTCAATTGTAGGGATTCCTGATGAGAGTGCGCAGAATTTCCCAGAGGTGTTTTCTGCGTGTGCAGTGACGCGTTCTATGATCCCTGATGACTTGGTCACGGAACTGGCTAACGAGAATACCATAAAGAAGTCTGTTACTGTTTTCCCTGTTATCCCGTTATCTGTATCCCGCTCCGATTTAATCGAGGCGCAACGGGCTGACCCTACATTAGAAGAGTTGCGGGACCAAATTGTGCCTGTAGAACAGTTGGGAGATGTCGCACAGGGCTATTTTCTCCAAGAGGAGGTCCTGATGAGAAAGTGGATGTCTCATGGTAGTTGTTTTCTGGGGGAGGCGATTAGTCAGGTTGTGGTACCAGTTAGGCTTCGTGAGTTGGTGCTGACAACTTCTCACAACGACGTTGCTGGGCATATGGGTGTGAGAAAAACCTACAATCGCATATTACGAAATTTTTTTTGGCCAAGATTAAAGAGGGATGTTTCTGATTTCATCAAAACTTGTCACACCTGTCAATTAACTGGTAAACCTAATCAAGCTATTAAGCCGGTACCACTGTTCCCTATTCCTGTACTCAGTAAACCTTTTGAGTATTTGATTATTGACTGTGTTGGTCCTCTGCCTCGTTCTAGAAAGGGTAGTAATTATTTGTTGACTGTGATGTGTCAGACCACTAGGTTTCCTGTTGCCTATCCTCTCCGGTCTATCACGACTAAGTCTGTGTTAAAAGCTTTGACTCAGTTTCTCTCACTGTTTGGAATCCCTAAGGTAATTCAAAGTGATCAAGGATCTAATTTCACCTCTAATCTCTTTGGACAGGTTCTCCAACAACTCCATATTAAACACAACTTGTCTAGCGCTTATCATGCCCAAAATTAAGGAGCACTGGAACGTTTCCATCAAACACTTAAGTCTTTGTTGAGAGCTTATTGTACTGAGATGGATAAGGATTGGGAGGAGGGGTTGCCTTGGTTACTGTTAGCTGCTAGGGAGGTTTTACAGGAGAGCACGGGTTTTAGCCCAAATGACCTAGTGTTTGGACATCGGGTGCGTGGGCTTTTATCTGTTCTCCAGGATGACTGGAAGTCTCCCGAGCCTCCTCAGTCCCTGTTATCATATGTGGGTGATTTTCGGCGACGCTTGTATGCCGCTGGTGAAATGGCTAAAGAGGAGCTATCATCTTCACAGGACAGGATGAAGAGCATATATGATCGCCGAGCTGAGCCTCATCACTTTAGTCCAGGTGATCAGGTTCTGGCTCTGCTGCCAATTGTTGGTTCTCCTTTTCAAGCCAAGTTTCAAGGTTCATATACAGTGGTGCGCCAGTACACTGAGCAAAATTATCTAGTTGCCACTCCAGAACGGAGGAAAGCACACCAACTGTGCCATGTAAATTTGTTAAAACCCTATTATGCACGTTCCTCTGAGACTGAACAGGGGGAGTCTACAGAGGACGGTAAGGCTGTTCTTTTGGCTGATACTGTTTATTCCCTGAGTTCTGGTCATGCTAGGTCTGTGCAGGAGCAGGAAGATGTTTCTGGTCCTGACGATTGCATACTGCAGGGTAGATTGAAAAATTCAGAGACACTGGAGATTGTAGATAGCCTTCTTACTCATCTACCTGTTGATGAGCGGAAAGAGATGGTTGGTTTGATTCGGAGATTTCCAGGGTTGTTTTCGGATACACCTACACGTACAAACTTAATAGAACATGATATTGACATTGGAGATGCTGACCCCATTCGTCAACGGTTCTATAGAGTTTCTTCAGAGAAACTGCGTTGTCTGGATGCTGAGGTCAGGTACATGCTGGAGAGTAAAATAGCAGATCCTTCTTTCTCCAGTTGGGCTTCTCCCTGTATCTTGGGCAGTAAATCGGATGGAACAAATAGATTTTGTACGGACTACCGTAAGGTAACGATGTCACTGGGCCGGATTCATTTCCTCTTCCTCGGATGGAGGACTGCGTTGGTCAAGTCGGCGCAGCTACGTTTGTGAGCAAATTTGACCTGTTAAAGGGGTATTGGCAGGTGCCACTGATGAGTAGGGCACGTGAAATCTCTGCCTTTATTACACCTTTTGGTCTGTACTCGTATTCGGTTATGAGTTTCGGACTGCGTAATGCGCCTGTCACTTTTCAGCGACTTATGAACAGGGTTGTCTCTGGTCTGGCCGGGTGCGCTGTTTATCTGGACGATGTAGTGATATATGCAGATGCTTGGGAGGAGCATCTGTCCCGTATTCAGGCCTTGTTCGGACGTCTGGCTGCGGGTCGCCTCACGATGAATTTGGCTGAATGTGAGTTTGCTCAGGCGACTGTTGTATACCTTGGAAAGGTGGTTGGGCAGGGTGACGTGCGCCCTGTTCATGAATATTGATGTGACCGACCATTGTTTGATTTTGTCATGTTCTATCTTTCCTGTTTGTCCCCTCCTAGTCTTGTGTTCTTCTTTCCTCTTAAAGGTTGCTTCCTGTGTAAAGGTTGCTGAGGTCTGGAGAGGAGGATGATGGGTGGGGCAAGTGGAGGTGTGAACATGTACAATTTGTCGGTTTGGGACGCAGGGGCTGGTACGTTGGTCCGGGGTCCTTGTTGGTCCCCGGTCTTATGGGGGGGGGTGTGACGACCCTCCCACTCTGTCTGCCGTATTCTCTCTTTGCTCTTGTTTCTTTATTAGGATGCCGTTGGGCGGAGTTGGGAGGGTCGTCAGCTACATGGGAAACACATGGGCCGGGTGTGTCCCAGCATAAATGGACCTTTTCCACATTCATTGAGGAGACTCTCTCCAGGCAGATACTTTGACTTTGGTTGTGATATTTTTGTGGTTGGTTTTTGGTTGTTTGCTTTGGCACTTTTCAACACTTTGCATTATTACATTTATGCCTGCAAACACTCACGTACACTACTGATTACTGATTACACACACCATTGTTACTTGATTTAGTTTACTTTAGCTAATAAATATATATTTTGGGTACTCCTTGTCTCCACGTATCTCCCTTTTGTTACGAACTTGAGCCGGTTCGTGACAGGGGGCACCGGCTAGTTGAAGTAATATGTACATTTCATTCCCCAACTTCTGTTTCTATAATCCTACAGGCTCGTTATCATTCTCCAGACCTTCTAGTCCATCCAACATGATGTCCACCATGGTACTGGGCAGCTGCTGGAGAACTCATCTGGTTTAACATTTTAACGCAGAGCACATTGTACAACTGTTTTTTTTTAGAGAAGATTGTATTGTAAGGTATGCTAGGCTATGCCGTATGTATTGGCTAATATGTATATGCAGCTGTCGTTTTTAAACCTATATCCTAGCATACATGACAGACACATTTCTATCTAGATGCTTTTATTTGGATTTCTATGCAAAGTATATAATGGAATGTTTCTTTAAGCCTGCAGCTAGTTACTTGTAATTAGACATATAATGCCAAAACATGATTCAAAAATGGAATTCACTGACAGAGAGATGAGTAGCTAATGAAACACAAATGGACATTTACAGCAGCTGGCTAGGCTAGTCAAACTGTAACGCTGGCTAACTTTCAATATATTTGCTAAATAGTCAACGGAGTTACCTCTTCACGCGATCAAGACAATTCGTGCTGCATATTTCAAGTGCACAGCAAAAACAGATACTTATCTTATTTCAGTCTTTGCGCTTAGCTATATCTGTTCCACTTTATCAGAGAGCAGCGCACATTTTCTTCTTCTTCGGTGGGGTTTATCGGCGGTTTGCATCCAACGTTATGGTGCATCACCGCCACCTGTTGTACAGGGAGAAACTACATCCTACCGGACAGCCCCGTTTCTCTTTAAAAATATAACATATTTGAGACTATATCTAATTACGTTCTACTTTGTATACTCTTTAAACTAATCTCCTGTATCCCCTTCTCCCTCATACTGGATCTCAGCCTCTCTCTTTCCCTCTCATACTGACCACACAGTATCAGTACATGCTTCACTGTCTCTGTTTCCCGGCAATAATCACACTTTCCTGTTGGATGCTTTGCTATCACATTTAAAGTCTTACTCAACTGGCTGTGTCCCACCCTTAATCTTGTAAAAAAAAATAGCCTCCTCTCTTCCTGCAGTCCTCCCCTCACCGACTTTCCTCTGTACTTGGAATAGATTCCTGCCCAAGAAATCTGTCATTAAATTTGGACTTTTTTCCACAGGAGATCTTAGTAGCGCCATTTTGCATCTGACTAGGCTGTTTGGTGCCTCTGACTGGGCTGTTTGGTGCCTCTGACTAGGCTGTTTGGTGCCTCTGACTAGGCTGTTTGGTGCCTCTGACTAGGCTGTTTGGTGCCTCTGACTAGGCTGTTTGGTGCCTCTGACTAGGCTGTTTGGTGCCTCTGACTAGGCTGTTTGGTGCCTCTGACTGTTTGGTGCCTCTGACTAGGCTGTTTGGTGCCTCTGACTAGGCTGTTTGGTGCCTCTGACTAGGCTGTTTGGTGCCTCTGACTAGGCTGTTTGGTGCCTCTGACTAGGCTGTTTGGTGCCTCTGACTAGGCTGTTTGGTGCCTCTGACTAGGCTGTTTGGTGCCTCTGACTAGGCTGTTTGGTGCCTCTGACTAGGCTGTTTGGTGCCTCTGACTAGGCTGTTTGGTGCATCTGACTAGGCTGTTTGGTGCCTCTGACTAGGCTGTTTGGTGCCTCTGACTAGGCTGTTTGGTGCCTCTGACTAGGCTGTTTGGTGCATCTGACTAGGCTGTTTGGTGCATCTGACTAGGCTGTTTGGTGCCTCTGACTAGGCTGTTTGGTGCCTCTGACTAGGCTGTTTGGTGCCTCTGACTAGGCTGTTTGGTGCCTCTGACTAGGCTGTTTGGTGCCTCTGACTAGGCTGTTTGGTGCCTCTGACTAGGCTGTTTGGTACATCTGACTAGGCTGTTTGGTGCAGTATCTCAAGTGTAAAAATGTGAATGAGGATAAGTTGTCTCTGGTTGACAACAGGCACTTAACTGAAGAATCCCTACTGTTGACCAATCACCTGATGAACGGCTCCGAACTTCCGCTTGCCTCAAGAAAAAATGTGTGCCCAAACAGCTGAAAAAACCCTTACTGAAATCAAAAATGTCACAAAATGTTGTCATAATATATGCACGAACGCTTCCAAACGGTTTTGGCTGGGAAGCATGCGGATGCCTTTAACCTTGCCATGGGTTTGTAGTAGATCATAAAGCAGGTCTGCTCCGTGAGCTAAAGTACTGCAGACTCATCAACACTCCACATGAATCAGCAGTTTGCGCTTTCTTCTTTTATGACATCATGGCGTCCGCAAAAATAAACATTTAAAGCCGCCACCAACTGTGCTAGAATGTACTACCATGAAAATAACATTCAAACCAAATAAATCCCTACTAATGTCAACCACACCCCCTCCCCAAAAAAACCTTTCTATATCATTCTGAAACATTCCACCCTTAGGTTTGTTCAGCATGTCAACAACCATTTCAACAGTAACATCTGTTACCCTCAAAATCCTATTTTGCCGTCTCCACAATAACCTTCAACCTGGCATTTCTGCTTTCAACAACCCGAGTCGTGTTGATAACCTTACCAATGAAATGTATTGATAACCTTACCAATAACAGCTATGAGGTCAACTTTATTCATTATCAAAGTGTCCCACATCAAAGACACCCCACATTCATGAGCACAAGATTTCTAAACAGGCCTCGCAAACCATGCCAGGACCATCAGAAACACCAGCCCCGACATTAGGTCCACTAAGTACAGGAGCAGCCATGGAAGACGCTCCATCTTTCCACACTGTAGTTCCATCAATCTGTTTTACAGCCTCTGCATACGATACATCATGACTGATTCTATATCTCTGAGCCTCTCTCTACACCTGGCATCCACAAAATGCTTCACTATGTTCCCCCTCACAATTACAGCACTTAACCTTCACATTGCTTCCACATTCATCGTAGTCATGTGCTCCTCCACACTTGGCACATCTTTTCTTTCCTTTACACTGAGTAGCTACATGTCCCATTCTTTGGCATTTAAAATCACCACAGGGCATAGGGGACAAATTCTTTAACATTGAAACTAAGGAATCCTATCTGTCCTTTTCTCAGCAAGACATTCTCAAACCTCAGCATCACTGATAAGCTTTCACTTCTTTGACCCTCTTTCCTACTGATCAACCTTTAGGCCTCAATCACTCTGCCTCCCGTCACATTGTCTTTAATATCATCTGTGGACATAGACATTGGGACCCCAGTGATGACTCCCCTCAATCTAGCATAACCACCAGGGACATGGCTTTTAATCTTCTTCCCATTAAGCTTTTCCATTTCCAGAATCTTCTCTTGCTGAGCCTGGCTACCACACAATATTAACAATCTACCATTTCCAATGAACCAAGCTAATTTGACTTCACCTACCTCTTTCTCTGCGGCATTAGTTAGTCGGATAGGGTGTAAGTGAAGCTCAGTCCTATGTAGCTCAGTTGGTAGAGCATGGCATTTGCAATGCCAGGGTTGTGGGTTCGATTCCCACGGGGGGCCAGTATGAAAATGTATGCACTCACTAACTGTAAGTCGCTCTGGATAAGAGCGTCTGCTAAATGACTAAAATGTAAATGTAGCCCTGTGGTCTCAAACACTATCACCACTTTCCACTCCAACACATCACTACTCTTGCTTCCTACCTTGACCCTCTTTATGATTTCTTTACTAGATGCTCCACTGCTTTCTGTATCATGACCTCTCTTCTTCCTATGTCTTTGCACTACTAACCATTCCGGTCCTTGACCCTCATCCTCCCTCTCAAACCATCAGAACTGACACCCATACAGCTCCTCCCTCACATTTTTACATTTACATTTTAGTCATTTAGCAGACGCTCTTATCCAGAGCGACTTACAGTTAGTGATTACATTATTTTTTTATACTGGCCCCCCGTGGGAATCGAACCCACAACCCTGGCGTTGCAAACGCCATGCTCTATCAACTGAGCTACATCCCTGCCGGCCATTCCCTCCCCTACCCTGGACGACGCTGGGCCAATTGTGCGCCGCCCATGAGTCTCCCGGTCGCGGCCGGCTGCGACAGAGCCTGGATTCGAACCAGGATCTCTAGTGGCACAGTTAGCACTGCGATGCAGTGCCTTAGACCACTGCGCCCTCGACGGGGGCTTCGACCCGCCACCTACCGGTCTGAAACCCGATGCCCCTCAAGCTGCTCGCTGGTGGACCTGGAACGTGCCCAGACGGTCCTCCTACCGGCTGGCTGCTGGTGGTCCTGGAACGTCCCCAGACGGTCCTCCTACCGGCTGGCTGCTGGTGGACCTGGAACGTGCCCAGACGGTCCTCCTACCGGCTGGCTGCTGGTGGACCTGGAACGTGCCCAGACGGTCCTCCTACCGGCTGGCTGCTGGTGGACCTGGAACGTGCCCAGACGGTCCTCCTACCGGCTGGCTGCTGTAGCACTCCACGGCAGAGAGGCTAGCTGACTGGAGAGTCAGGTAAGTGGTGCAATAGAGCTAGAATCGGTGGCTTTAGTCGGGAAAACACGGAACAACGTTATAGGTGACCACATAGCTGGTTCTACCTACTAACGTGGCTATCATTAAATCCGTGTTTCTGCAATATACGGTCAGAACAAATTTGCGTCCTGATCAGACCTTGAAATGTCAGCTAGCTACTGTTAACTAACGTTAGCTGTCTCGTTTGCTTTATGAATTAGATAGCTTAACTATATAGCACATGGCTAGTTATGAACCCGTTTTCTATCAAACTGCTTGTTTTAGTTGCCTAGCTACCCGTAGAGCTTTGATTTCTTATCTATACAATCTCCGTTTCTGGATATCGTCACTTGTAAGGAACCGCAATTTTTCTGAAGCGAGGGAAATTCAAGTGTAGCCAGCTAGCTACCATTAGCAGCGAATAACTCAACCAAGCTGTCGTTCCTTTAAATATTTTCATTTGTGGTACTTACATTTGACGAAAAAATGTACCGAATACTCAATCATAAATGATTTCCACCTTGTTAGTTACTTGGCTTACGTTAGCTACATGCTAGTTAACATGGATATGAAGTATTGCTGTCCGACTGCAGGTAAAGCCTTTGCTAGTTAGCTAGCTAGCTAACATTAGCCATTCAGCTAACAAACGTTGGGTGGCAACCAGTTAGCAGATAACCCTAGTTAGCCTCCACTAATGGCTTATTTTGAACCAGAGACGGCCCTCTAGTTATGTGTATTGTTTAATGTAGCTAGGTTGGCTAGCTATCTTGGGTGTTAGTTAGTTAGCGTGGATCCCGTATTATCGCCGTGTTCAACAGTGTTAGTTATCCTGTGATCAAGCCGTCAATGTTTTGTTATTATTGGTGTCGTAAAAATGTTAGCTAACCGCTTAGCAATTAGCATGATTGACATTTCAGTGGAAATACTACTTATCAGCTTTTGATAAGCGGTTTAGCTCAAAAATACGTCCCCAGTTGTTGCCCACCTTACTATTTTGTTCAATTAAAATATATCCGTTTAAAGAAAGACACCAAGCTAGTCTCCAAAGTGATAACCTGGATAGTTGACTAGCCTTCCGGTTGAAAAAAGAATGACTGGCCCATCAACATTGCTTATCCCGGTGCGCCGTCCTGTGGACTGGTTAAAATGGTTATTGACCAAACTCTTTTTCAGTGTTACGACCTGAGGGTGAGTTCGTAAATTCACATCTACTCCGATTTCAGAGGACTCTCGTCTGAGTTGTGCCAGAGCGCAGAATAACTGATTAATTTACGAACGCCCAACACCCGTTGAATATGCCCGATGTCAGTAAACGTTGGCAAAAAAAGCGTAATTAAATTGTTGCCAGCAGCACAGTTACAGTCACCAACGCTCTGCATAACATGAAAACCAGCTCTGCTGGGGCGAGTAAAATGGTCAGAGTGAGGTGTTCTCTCAGTTGTCTGGAAGTAGCTAGCCAACGTTAGCCAGTTAGCTTGGGTGTTTGACTGTTGTTAGGTCAGAAGGTTCGGATCAACCCTACTCCTCGGCCAGAGAGTCCAGTGTCGCTCTGAACGCTCAGATCAACCCTACTCCTCGGCCAGAGAGTCCAGTGTCGCTCTGAACGCTCAGATCAACCCTACTCCTCGGCCAGAGAGTCCAGTGTCGCTCTGAACGCTCAGATCAACCCTACTCCTCGGCCAGAGAGTCCAGTGTCGCTCTGAACGCTCAGATCAACCCTACTCCTCGGCCAGAGAGTCCAGTGTCGCTCTGAACGCTCAGATCAACCCTACTCCTCGGCCAGAGAGTCCAGTGTCGCTCTGAACGCTCAGATCAACCCTACTCCTCGGCCAGAGAGTCCAGTGTCGCTCTGAACGCTCAGATCAACCCTACTCCTCGGCCAGAGAGTCCAGTGTCGCTCTGAACGCTCAGATCAACCCTACTCCTCGGCCAGAGAGTCCAGTGTCGCTCTGAACGCTCAGATCAACCCTACTCCTCGGCCAGAGAGTCCAGTGTCGCTCTGAACGCTCAGATCAACCCTACTCCTCGGCCAGAGAGTCCAGTGTCGCCCTGAACGCTCAGATCAACCCTACTCCTCGGCCAGAGAGTCCAGTGTCGCCCTGAACGCTCAGATCAACCCTACTCCTCGGCCAGAGAGTCCAGTGTCGCCCTGAACGCTCAGATCAACCCTACTCCTCGGCCAGAGAGTCCAGTGTCGCTCTGAACGCTCAGATCAACCCTACTCCTCGGCCAGAGAGTCCAGTGTCGCCCTGAACGCTCAGATCAACCCTACTCCTCGACCAGAGAGTCCAGTGTCGCCCTGAACGCTCAGATCAACCCTACTCCTCCGCCAGAGAGTCCAGTGTCGCTCTGAACGCTCCGAGAGCGAAATGCCCAGAGCGCACACTGAGTGCAGTCTCCAGATTGAATTTATGAACACACCCAATTGGCTCAATTTGTGTTACAGATTAATTTTATGTTTTGAGAAAGTAGATACATTTCATACTAAAATATAAATGAGTATGAATAATTTACATCAAGTAAAACTTAAATTTCAGTGATGTGCATTGACATCAACAATGAAAACACTGTGTTGGAGTTTGTGTTGCAGTGATGCACTTGGAAAGATGGGTTGAATATATATATATATATATATATATATAATATTTTACACATATATATATATATATATATATATATATATATATATATATATATATATATATATATATATATATATACACAGTGGGGAAAAAAAGTATTTAGTCAGCCACCAATTGTGCAAGTTCTCCCACTTAAAAAGATGAGAGAGGCCTGTAATTTTCATCATAGGTACACGTCAACTATGACAGACAAAATGAGAATTTTTTTTCCAGAAAATCACATTGTAGGATTTTTTATGAATTTATTGGCATATGATGGTGGAAAATAAGTATTTGGTCAATAACAAAAGTTTCTCAATACTTTGTTATATACCCTTTGTTGGCAATGACACAGGTCAAACGTTTTCTGTAAGTCTTCACAAGGTTTTCACACACTGTTTGCTGGTATTTTGGCCCATTCCTCCATGCAGATCTCCTCTAGAGCAGTGATGTTTTGGGGCTGTCGCTGGGCAACACAGACTTTCAACTCCCTCCAAAGATTTTCTATGGGGTTGAGATCTGGAGACTGACTGGGCCACTCCAGGACCTTGAAATGCTTCTTACGAAGCCACTCCTTCGTTGCCCGGGCGGTGTGTTTGGGATCATTGTCATGCTGAAAGACCCAGCCACGTTTCATCTTCAATGCCCTTGCTGATGGAAGGAGGGTTTCACTCAAAATCTCACGATACAAGGCCCCATTCATTCTTTCCTTTACACGGATCAGTCGTCCTGGTCCCTTTGCAGAAAAACAGCCCCAAAGCATGATGTTTCCAACACCATGCTTCACAGTAGGTATGGTGTTCTTTGGATACACTCAGCATTCTTTGTCCTCCAAACATGACGAGTTGAGTTTTTACCAAAAAGTTATATTTTGGTTTCATCTGACCATATTACATTCTCCCAATCATCTTCTGGATCATCCAAATGCACTTCAGACGGGCCTGGACATGTACTGGCTTAAGCAGGGGGACACGTCTCGCACTGCAGGATTTGAGTCCCTGGCGGCATAGTGTGTTACTGATGGTTGGCTTTGTTACTTTGGTCCCAGATCTCTGCAGGTCATTCACTAGGTCCCCCCGTGTGGTTCTGGGATTTTTGCTCACCGTTCTTGTGATCATTTTGACCCCACGGGGTGAGATCTTGCGTGGAGCCCCAGATCGAGGGAGATTATCAGTGGTCTTGTATGTCTTCCATTTCCTAATAATTGCTCCCACAGTTGATTTCTTCAAACCAAGCTGCTTACCTATTGCAGATTCAGTCTTCCCAGCCTGGTGCAGGTCTACAATTTTGTTTTTGGTGTCCTTTGACAGCTCTTTGGTCTTGGCCATTGTGAAGTTTGGAGTGTGACTGTTTGAAGTTGTGGACAGGTGTCTTTTATACTGATAACAAGTTCAAACAGGTGCCATTAATACAGGTAACGAGTGGAGGACAGAGGAGCCTCTTAAAGAAGAAGTTACAGGTCTGTGAGAGCCAGAAATCTTGCTTGTTTGTAGGTGACCAAATACTTATTTTCCACCATAATTTGCAAATAAATTCATTAAAAATCCTACAATGGGATTTTCTGGATTTTTTTTTCTCTATTTGTCTGTCATAGTTGATGTGTACCTATGATGAAAATTACAGGCCTCTCTCATGTTTTTAAGTGGGAGAACTTGCACAATTGGTGGCTGACTAAATACTTTTTTCCCCCACTGTATATATATATATATATAATATTTTACACGTTATATATTTATATTTTTAAAAATAATGGCATATTAAAACGACCAAAACAAACAATGAAATCTTGACTTCCATCCCTATATTGTCACATAAATAGCAGTAAAAGTCCAGCTCCACCGCCACCTCGGGATCCCACAGCACACACACCTGCAATGGAACCAGTGCTGGCAGAAATCACAGCACAACCATGGCACCTCGGATCTACACTCCTCCGGGGAGGTGGATCACGCTCCCCGCAGCCAGCACAGCAGGTGGTGTGTTCTTTTGTAAAAAATAAAATAAAAAGAACAATCATTGATTAACATGGTTTGCAAATGTAGAAGTACTACAGCAACAATAGTAATTGATACAACTGAGAGAGAGAAAAACACAGTACCTGAGGGTGGTGCCAGGGGGGGCTGAAGGTGGTGCCAGGGGGGGCTGAAGGTGGTGCCAGGGGGGGCTGAAGGTGGTGCCAGGGGGGGCTGAAGGTGGTGCCAGGGGGGGCTGAAGGTGGTGCCAGGGGGGGCTGAAGGTGGTGCCAGGGGGGGCTGAGGGTGGTGCCAGGGGGGGCTGAAGGTGGTGCCAGGGGGGGCTGAAGGTGGTGCCAGGGGGGGCTGAAGGTGGTGCCAGGGGGGGCTGAAGGTGGTGCCAGGGGGGGCTGAGGGTGGTGCCAGGGGGGGCTGAAGGTGGTGCCAGGGGGGGCTGAAGGTGGTGCCAGGGGGGGCTGAGGGTGGTGCCAGGGGGGGCTGAAGGTGGTGCCAGGGGGGGCTGAAGGTGGTGCCAGGGGGGGCTGAAGGTGGTGCCAGGGGGGGCTGAAGGTGGTGCCAGGGGGGGCTGAGGGTGGTGCCAGGGGGGGCTGAGGGTGGTGCCAGGGGGGGCTGAAGGTGGTGCCAGGGGGGGCTGAGGGTGGTGCCAGGGGGGGCTGAGGGTGGTGCCAGGGGGGGCTGAGGGTGGTGCCAGGGGGGGCTGAGGGTGGTGCCAGGGGGGGCTGAGGGTGGTGCCAGGGGGGGCTGAGGGTGGTGCCAGGGGTGGCTGAGGGTGGTGCCAGGGATGGCTGAAGGTGGTGCCAGGGGGGGCTGAAGGTGGTGCCAGGGGGGGCTGAAGGTGGTGCCAGGGGGGGCTGAGGGTGGTGCCAGGGGGGGCTGAAGGTGGTGCCAGGTGTGGCTGAAGGTGGTGCCAGGGGGGGCTGAGGGTGGTGCCAGGGAGGGCTGAGGGTGGTGCCAGGGGGGGGCTGAGGGTGGTGCCAGGGGGGGGCTGAGGGTGGTGCCAGGGGGGGCTGAGGGTGGTGCCAGGGGGGGCTGAGGGTGGTGCCAGGGGGGGGCTGAGGGTGGTGCCAGGGGGGGCTGAAGGTGGTGCCAGGGGTGGCTGAAGGTGGTGCCAGGGGGGGCTGAAGGTGGTGCCAGGGGGGGCTGAAGGTGGTGCCAGGGGGGGCTGAAGGTGGTGCCAGGGGTGGCTGAAGGTGGTGCCAGGGGGGGCTGAAGGTGGTGCCAGGGGGGGCTGAAGGTGGTGCCAGGGGGGGCTGAGGGTGGTGCCAGGGGGGGCTGAGGGTGGTGCCAGGGGGGGCTGAGGGTGGTGCCAGGGGGGGCTGAGGGTGGTGCCAGGGGGGGCTGAGGGTGGTGCCAGGGGTGGCTGAGGGTGGTGCCAGGGGTGGCTGAGGGTGGTGCCAGGGGGGGCTGAGGGTGGTGCCAGGGATGGCTGAAGGTGGTGCCAGGGGGGGCTGAAGGTGGTGCCAGGGGGGGCTGAGGGTGGTGCCAGGGGGGGCTGAGGGTGGTGCCAGGGGGGGGCTGAGGGTGGTGCCAGGGGGGGGCTGAGGGTGGTGCCAGGGGGGGCTGAGGGTGGTGCCAGGGGTGGCTGAAGGTGGTGCCAGGGGGGGCTGAAGGTGGTGCCAGGGAGGGCTGAAGGTGGTGCCAGGGGGGGCTGAAGGTGGTGCCAGGGATGGCTGAAGGTGGTGCCAGGGGGGCTGAAGGTGGTGCCAGGGGGGCTGAAGGTGGTGCCAGGGGGGGCTGAAGGTGGTGCCAGGGGGGGCTGAAGGTGGTGCCAGGGGTGGCTGAGGGTGGTGCCAGGGGGGGCTGAGGGTGGTGCCAGGGATGGCTGAAGGTGGTGCCAGGGATGGCTGAAGGTGGTGCCAGGGGTGGCTGAGGGTGGTGCCAGGGGGGGCTGAGGGTGGTGCCAGGGATGGCTGAAGGTGGTGCCAGGGATGGCTGAAGGTGGTGCCAGGGGGGGCTGAAGGTGGTGCCAGGGGTGGCTGAAGGTGGTGCCAGGGGGGGCTGAGGGTGGTGCCAGGGGGGGCTGAGGGTGGTGCCAGGGGGGGCTGAGGGTGGTGCCAGGGGTGGCTGAGGGTGGTGCCAGGGGGGGCTGAGGGTGGTGCCAGGGATGGCTGAGGGTGGTGCCAGGGATGGCTGAAGGTGGTGCCAGGGGGGGCTGAAGGTGGTGCCAGGGGGGGCTGAGGGTGGTGCCAGGGGGGGGCTGAGGGTGGTGCCAGGGGGGGCTGAGGGTGGTGCCAGGGGGGGGCTGAGGGTGGTGCCAGGGGGGGCTGAGGGTGGTGCCAGGGGGGGGCTGAAGGTGGTGCCAGGGGGGGCTGAAGGTGGTGCCAGGGGGGGCTGAAGGTGGTGCCAGGGGTGGCTGAAGGTGGTGCCAGGGGGGGCTGAAGGTGGTGCCAGGGGGGGCTGAAGGTGGTGCCAGGGGTGGCTGAGGGTGGTGCCAGGGGGGGCTGAGGGTGGTGCCAGGGATGGCTGAAGGTGGTGCCAGGGGGGGCTGAAGGTGGTGCCAGGGGGGGCTGAAGGTGGTGCCAGGGGGGGCTGAGGGTGGTGCCAGGGGGGGCTGAGGGTGGTGCCAGGGGTGGCTGAGGGTGGTGCCAGGGGGGGCTGAGGGTGGTGCCAGGGATGGCTGAGGGTGGTGCCAGGGGGGGCTGAAGGTGGTGCCAGGGGGGGCTGAAGGTGGTGCCAGGGGGGGCTGAGGGTGGTGCCAGGGGGGGGCTGAGGGTGGTGCCAGGGGGGGCTGAGGGTGGTGCCAGGGGGGGCTGAGGGTGGTGCCAGGGGGGGGCTGAGGGTGGTGCCAGGGGGGGCTGAGGGTGGTGCCAGGGGTGGCTGAAGGTGGTGCCAGGGGGGGCTGAAGGTGGTGCCAGGGGGGGCTGAAGGTGGTGCCAGGGGGGGCTGAGGGTGGTGCCAGGGGGGGCTGAGGGTGGTGCCAGGGATGGCTGAAGGTGGTGCCAGGGGGGGCTGAAGGTGGTGCCAGGGGTGGCTGAGGGTGGTGCCAGGGGGGGCTGAGGGTGGTGCCAGGGATGGCTGAAGGTGGTGCCAGGGGGGGCTGAAGGTGGTGCCAGGGGGGGCTGAAGGTGGTGCCAGGGGGGGCTGAAGGTGGTGCCAGGGGTGGCTGAGGGTGGTGCCAGGGGGGGCTGAGGGTGGTGCCAGGGATGGCTGAAGGTGGTGCCAGGGGGGGCTGAAGGTGGTGCCAGGGGTGGCTGAGGGTGGTGCCAGGGGGGGCTGAGGGTGGTGCCAGGGATGGCTGAAGGTGGTGCCAGGGGGGGCTGAAGGTGGTGCCAGGGGTGGCTGAAGGTGGTGCCAGGGGGGCTGAGGGTGGTGCCAGGGATGGCTGAAGGTGGTGCCAGGGGGGGCTGAAGGTGGTGCCAGGGGTGGCTGAAGGTGGTGCCAGGGGGGGCTGAGGGTGGTGCCAGGGGGGGCTGAAGGTGGTGCCAGGTGTGGCTGAAGGTGGTGCCAGGGGGGGCTGAGGGTGGTGCCAGGGAGGGCTGAGGGTGGTGCCAATGGCATATTAAAACGACCAAAACAAACAATGAAATCTTGACTTCCATCCCTATATTGTCACATAAATAGCAGTAAAAGTCCAGCTCCACCGCCACCTCGGGATCCCACAGCACACACACCTGCAATGGAACCAGTGCTGGCAGAAATCACAGCACAACCATGGCACCTCGGATCTACACTCCTCCGGGGAGGTGGATCACGCTCCCCGCAGCCAGCACAGCAGGTGGTGTGTTCTTTTGTAAAAAATAAAATAAAAAGAACAATCATTGATTAACATGGTTTGCAAATGTAGAAGTACTACAGCAACAATAGTAATTGATACAACTGAGAGAGAGAAAAACACAGTACCTGAGGGTGGTGCCAGGGGGGGCTGAAGGTGGTGCCAGGGGGGGCTGAAGGTGGTGCCAGGGGGGGCTGAAGGTGGTGCCAGGGGGGGCTGAAGGTGGTGCCAGGGGGGGCTGAAGGTGGTGCCAGGGGGGGCTGAAGGTGGTGCCAGGGGGGGCTGAAGGTGGTGCCAGGGGGGGCTGAGGGTGGTGCCAGGGGGGGCTGAAGGTGGTGCCAGGGGGGGCTGAAGGTGGTGCCAGGGGGGGCTGAAGGTGGTGCCAGGGGGGGCTGAAGGTGGTGCCAGGGGGGGCTGAGGGTGGTGCCAGGGGGGGCTGAAGGTGGTGCCAGGGGGGGCTGAAGGTGGTGCCAGGGGGGGCTGAGGGTGGTGCCAGGGGGGGCTGAAGGTGGTGCCAGGGGGGGCTGAAGGTGGTGCCAGGGGGGGCTGAAGGTGGTGCCAGGGGGGGCTGAAGGTGGTGCCAGGGGGGGCTGAGGGTGGTGCCAGGGGGGGCTGAGGGTGGTGCCAGGGGGGGCTGAGGGTGGTGCCAGGGGGGGCTGAGGGTGGTGCCAGGGGGGGCTGAGGGTGGTGCCAGGGGGGGCTGAGGGTGGTGCCAGGGGGGGCTGAAGGTGGTGCCAGGGGGGGCTGAAGGTGGTGCCAGGGGGGGCTGAAGGTGGTGCCAGGGGGGGCTGAAGGTGGTGCCAGGGGGGGCTGAGGGTGGTGCCAGGGGGGGCTGAGGGTGGTGCCAGGGGGGGCTGAGGGTGGTGCCAGGGATGGCTGAAGGTGGTGCCAGGGGGGGCTGAAGGTGGTGCCAGGGGGGGCTGAAGGTGGTGCCAGGGGGGGCTGAGGGTGGTGCCAGGGGGGGCTGAAGGTGGTGCCAGGTGTGGCTGAAGGTGGTGCCAGGGGGGGCTGAGGGTGGTGCCAGGGAGGGCTGAGGGTGGTGCCAGGGGGGGGCTGAGGGTGGTGCCAGGGGGGGCTGAGGGTGGTGCCAGGGGGGGCTGAGGGTGGTGCCAGGGGGGGGCTGAGGGTGGTGCCAGGGGGGGCTGAAGGTGGTGCCAGGGGTGGCTGAAGGTGGTGCCAGGGGGGGCTGAAGGTGGTGCCAGGGGGGGCTGAAGGTGGTGCCAGGGGGGGCTGAAGGTGGTGCCAGGGGTGGCTGAAGGTGGTGCCAGGGGGGGCTGAAGGTGGTGCCAGGGGGGGCTGAAGGTGGTGCCAGGGGGGGCTGAGGGTGGTGCCAGGGGGGGCTGAGGGTGGTGCCAGGGGGGGCTGAGGGTGGTGCCAGGGGGGGCTGAGGGTGGTGCCAGGGGGGGCTGAGGGTGGTGCCAGGGGTGGCTGAGGGTGGTGCCAGGGGTGGCTGAGGGTGGTGCCAGGGGGGGCTGAGGGTGGTGCCAGGGATTGCTGAAGGTGGTGCCAGGGGGGGCTGAAGGTGGTGCCAGGGGGGGCTGAGGGTGGTGCCAGGGGGGGCTGAGGGTGGTGCCAGGGGGGGGCTGAGGGTGGTGCCAGGGGGGGGCTGAGGGTGGTGCCAGGGGGGGCTGAGGGTGGTGCCAGGGGTGGCTGAAGGTGGTGCCAGGGGGGGCTGAAGGTGGTGCCAGGGGGGGCTGAAGGTGGTGCCAGGGGTGGCTGAGGGTGGTGCCAGGGGGGGCTGAGGGTGGTGCCAGGGGGGGCTGAGGGTGGTGCCAGGGGTGGCTGAGGGTGGTGCCAGGGGTGGCTGAGGGTGGTGCCAGGGGGGGCTGAGGGTGGTGCCAGGGATGGCTGAAGGTGGTGCCAGGGATGGCTGAAGGTGGTGCCAGGGGGGGCTGAAGGTGGTGCCAGGGGTGGCTGAAGGTGGTGCCAGGGGGGGCTGAGGGTGGTGCCAGGGGGGGCTGAGGGTGGTGCCAGGGGGGGCTGAGGGTGGTGCCAGGGGTGGCTGAGGGTGGTGCCAGGGGGGGCTGAGGGTGGTGCCAGGGATGGCTGAGGGTGGTGCCAGGGATGGCTGAAGGTGGTGCCAGGGGGGGCTGAAGGTGGTGCCAGGGGGGGCTGAGGGTGGTGCCAGGGGGGGCTGAGGGTGGTGCCAGGGGGGGCTGAGGGTGGTGCCAGGGGGGGGCTGAGGGTGGTGCCAGGGGGGGCTGAGGGTGGTGCCAGGGGGGGGCTGAAGGTGGTGCCAGGGGGGGCTGAAGGTGGTGCCAGGGGGGGCTGAAGGTGGTGCCAGGGGTGGCTGAAGGTGGTGCCAGGGGGGGCTGAAGGTGGTGCCAGGGGGGGCTGAAGGTGGTGCCAGGGGTGGCTGAGGGTGGTGCCAGGGGGGGCTGAGGGTGGTGCCAGGGATGGCTGAAGGTGGTGCCAGGGGGGGCTGAAGGTGGTGCCAGGGGGGCTGAAGGTGGTGCCAGGGGGGGCTGAGGGTGGTGCCAGGGGGGGCTGAGGGTGGTGCCAGGGGTGGCTGAGGGTGGTGCCAGGGGGGGCTGAGGGTGGTGCCAGGGATGGCTGAAGGTGGTGCCAGGGGGGGCTGAAGGTGGTGCCAGGGGGGGCTGAAGGTGGTGCCAGGGGGGGCTGAGGGTGGTGCCAGGGGGGGGCTGAGGGTGGTGCCAGGGGGGGCTGAGGGTGGTGCCAGGGGGGGGCTGAGGGTGGTGCCAGGGGGGGCTGAGGGTGGTGCCAGGGGTGGCTGAAGGTGGTGCCAGGGGGGGCTGAAGGTGGTGCCAGGGGGGGCTGAAGGTGGTGCCAGGGGGGGCTGAGGGTGGTGCCAGGGGGGGCTGAGGGTGGTGCCAGGGATGGCTGAAGGTGGTGCCAGGGGGGGCTGAAGGTGGTGCCAGGGGTGGCTGAGGGTGGTGCCAGGGGGGGCTGAGGGTGGTGCCAGGGATGGCTGAAGGTGGTGCCAGGGGGGCTGAAGGTGGTGCCAGGGGGGGCTGAGGGTGGTGCCAGGGGGGGCTGAGGGTGGTGCCAGGGGGGGCTGAGGGTGGTGCCAGGGGGGGCTGAGGGTGGTGCCAGGGGGGCTGAGGGTGGTGCCAGGGGGGGCTGAGGGTGGTGCCAGGGGGGGCTGAGGGTGGTGCCAGGGGTGGCTGAAGGTGGTGCCAGGGGGGGCTGAAGGTGGTGCCAGGGGGGGCTGAAGGTGGTGCCAGGGGTGGCTGAAGGTGGTGCCAGGGGGGGCTGAAGGTGGTGCCAGGGGGGGCTGAAGGTGGTGCCAGGGGGGGCTGAAGGTGGTGCCAGGGGTGGCTGAGGGTGGTGCCAGGGGGGGCTGAGGGTGGTGCCAGGGATGGCTGAAGGTGGTGCCAGGGGGGGCTGAAGGTGGTGCCAGGGGTGGCTGAGGGTGGTGCCAGGGGGGGCTGAGGGTGGTGCCAGGGATGGCTGAAGGTGGTGCCAGGGGGGGCTGAAGGTGGTGCCAGGGGTGGCTGAAGGTGGTGCCAGGGGGGGCTGAGGGTGGTGCCAGGGATGGCTGAAGGTGGTGCCAGGGGGGGCTGAAGGTGGTGCCAGGGGTGGCTGAAGGTGGTGCCAGGGGGGGCTGAGGGTGGTGCCAGGGGGGGCTGAAGGTGGTGCCAGGTGTGGCTGAAGGTGGTGCCAGGTGTGGCTGAAGGTGGTGCCAGGGGGGGCTGAGGGTGGTGCCAGGGAGGGCTGAGGGTGGTGCCAGGGGGGGCTGAAGGTGGCTGAGAGTGGTGCCAGGGGTGGCTGAGGGTGGTGCCAGGGGGGGCTGAAGGTGGCTGAGAGTGGTGCCAGGGGTGGCTGAGGGTGGTGCCAGGGGGGGCTGAAGGTGGCTGAGAGTGGTGCCAGGGGTGGCTGAGGGTGGTGCCAGGGGGGGCTGAGGGTGGTGCCAGGGGTGGCTGAGGGTGGTGCCAGGGGTGGCTGAAGGTGGCTGAGAGTGGTGCCAGGGGTGGCTGAGGGTGGTGCCAGGGGGGGCTGAAGGTGGCTGAGAGTGGTGCCAGGGGGGGCTGAGGGTGGTGCCAGGGGGGGCTGAGGGTGGTGGCTGAAGGTGGCTGAGAGTGGTGCCAGGGGTGGCTGAGGGTGGTGCCAGGGGGGGCTGAAGGTGGCTGAGAGTGGTGCCAGGGGTGGCTGAGGGTGGTGCCAGGGGGGGCTGAAGGTGGCTGAGAGTGGTGCCAGGAGTGGCTGAGGGTGGTGCCAGGAGTGGCTGAGGGTGGTGCCAGGAGTGGCTGAGGGTGGTGCCAGGGATGGCTGAGGGTGGTGCCAGGAGTGGCTGAAGGTGGTGCCAGGGGTGGCTGAGGGTGGTGCCAGGGGGGGCTGAAGGTGGCTGAGAGTGGTGCCAGGGGTGGCTGAGGGTGGTGCCAGGGGGGGCTGAAGGTGGTGCCAGGGGTGGCTGAAGGTGGCTGAGAGTGGTGCCAGGGGTGGCTGAGGGTGGTGCCAGGGGGGGCTGAAGGTGGCTGAGGGTGGTGCCAGGAGTGGCTGAGGGTGGTGCCAGGAGTGGCTGAGGGTGGTGCCAGGAGTGGCTGAGGGTTGTACCATTTTCTACTTATTTACATCAATACCTCTGGAGGAAGCTGCAGAGGTTTTGGAGGAGGTGGACATGCCTGTTGGGCTGTAGATATGTAAAGAGAGAAAAATAATGTGTTAAACATAGCAGTTTTGTAGAACACAGAACAAACAGCAACTTTTTCATAATTTGTTTACCGGTGGAGGTGGCTGTATTTGAATTGCAGGGGGCAGGAACACCAGACGAGGTTGCTGTGGTGGTGTGACCAGGGGAGACGGAGGAGGCAGTTGGTCCAGAGGAGGCCGTGTTGGTGGTGACAGACAGGGGGGGTGTTGTGCATCGTGGTGGTGGTGGCCGATGATGGCTTGGAGGAGCTGGTGTTGGTAGTGGTGGGGTTGAGGGGCCGAAGATGGTGTGGCCGGGAGAGCAGGCATGTCTCCACCTTCTGCAGCTGGGGGCCCTGGCGGCTCCTACAGTGTTTTGCACACTGGGGGCCCTGGCAGCTCCTACAGGTGTTGCACACTGGGGGCCCTGGCGGCTCCTACAGGTGTTGCACACTGGGGGCCCTGGCAGCTCCTACAGGTGTTGCACACTGGGGGCCCTGGCGGCTCCTACAGGTGTTGCACACTGGGGGCCCTGGCGGCTCCTACAGGTTTTGCACACTGGGGGCCCTGGCGGCTCCTACAGGTGTTGCACACTGGGGGCCCTGGCGGCTCCTACAGGTGTTGCACACGGGGGGCCCTGGCGGCTCCTACAGGTGTTGCACACTGGGGGCCCTGGCGGCTCCTACAGGTGTTGCACACTGGGGGCCCTGGCGGCTCCTACAGGTGTTGCACACTGGGAGCCACTGGCGGTGGTGATGCAGCCAGGAGTGGTTCCAGCGGTGGGTCCAGAAGAGTGGTGCCAGGTGTGGCTGAGGGTGGTGCCAGGGGGGGCTGAGGGTGGTGCCAGGGGGGGCTGAGGGTGGTGCCAGGGGGGGCTGAAGGTGGCTGAGAGTGGTGCCAGGGGTGGCTGAGGGTGGTGCCAGGGTGGGCTGAAGGTGGCTGAGAGTGGTGCCAGGGGTGGCTGAGGGTGGTGCCAGGGGGGGCTGAGGGTGGTGCCAGGGGGGGCTGAGGGTGGTGCCAGGGGGGGCTGAGGGTGGTGCCAGGGGTGGCTGAAGGTGGCTGAGAGTGGTGCCAGGGGTGGCTGAGGGTGGTGCCAGGGGGGGCTGAAGGTGGCTGAGGGTGGTGCCAGGAGTGGCTGAGGGTGGTGCCAGGAGTGGCTGAGGGTGGTGCCAGGAGTGGCTGAGGGTTGTACCATTTTCTACTTATTTACATCAATACCTCTGGAGGAAGCTGCAGAGGTTTTGGAGGAGGTGGACATGCCTGTTGGGCTGTAGATATGTAAAGAGAGAAAAATAATGTGTTAAACATAGCAGTTTTGTAGAACACAGAACAAACAGCAACTTTTTCATAATTTGTTTACCGGTGGAGGTGGCTGTATTTGAATTGCAGGGGGCAGGAACACCAGACGAGGTTGCTGTGGTGGTGTGACCAGGGGAGACGGAGGAGGCAGTTGGTCCAGAGGAGGCCGTGTTGGTGGTGACAGACAGGGGGGGTGTTGTGCATCGTGGTGGTGGTGGCCGATGATGGCTTGGAGGAGCTGGTGTTGGTAGTGGTGGGGTTGAGGGGCCGAAGATGGTGTGGCCGGGAGAGCAGGCATGTCTCCACCTTCTGCAGCTGGGGGCCCTGGCGGCTCCTACAGTGTTTTGCACACTGGGGGCCCTGGCAGCTCCTACAGGTGTTGCACACTGGGGGCCCTGGCGGCTCCTACAGGTGTTGCACACTGGGGGCCCTGGCAGCTCCTACAGGTGTTGCACACTGGGGGCCCTGGCGGCTCCTACAGGTGTTGCACACTGGGGGCCCTGGCGGCTCCTACAGGTTTTGCACACTGGGGGCCCTGGCGGCTCCTACAGGTGTTGCACACTGGGGGCCCTGGCGGCTCCTACAGGTGTTGCACACGGGGGGCCCTGGCGGCTCCTACAGGTGTTGCACACTGGGGGCCCTGGCGGCTCCTACAGGTGTTGCACACTGGGGGCCCTGGCGGCTCCTACAGGTGTTGCACACTGGGAGCCACTGGCGGTGGTGATGCAGCCAGGAGTGGTTCCAGCGGTGGGTCCAGAAGAGTGGTGCCAGGTGTGGCTGAAGGTGGTGCCAGGGGGGGCTGAGGGTGGTGCCAGGGGGGGCTGAGGGTGGTGCCAGGGGGGGCTGAAGGTGGCTGAGAGTGGTGCCAGGGGTGGCTGAGGGTGGTGCCAGGGGGGGCTGAAGGTGGCTGAGAGTGGTGCCAGGGGTGGCTGAGGGTGGTGCCAGGGGGGGCTGAAGGTGGCTGAGAGTGGTGCCAGGGGTGGCTGAGGGTGGTGCCAGGGGGGGCTGAGGGTGGTGCCAGGGGGGGCTGAGGGTGGTGCCAGGGGGGGCTGAGGGTGGTGCCAGGGGTGGCTGAAGGTGGCTGAGAGTGGTGCCAGGGATGGCTGAGGGTGGTGCCAGGGGGGGCTGAAGGTGGCTGAGAGTGGTGCCAGGGGTGGCTGAGGGTGGTGCCAGGGGGGGCTGAGGGTGGTGCCAGGGGTGGCTGAGGGTGGTGCCAGGGGTGGCTGAAGGTGGCTGAGAGTGGTGCCAGGGGTGGCTGAGGGTGGTGCCAGGGGGGGCTGAAGGTGGCTGAGAGTGGTGCCAGGGGTGGCTGAGGGTGGTGCCAGGGGGGGCTGAAGGTGGCTGAGAGTGGTGCCAGGGGTGGCTGAGGGTGGTGCCAGGGGGGGCTGAGGGTGGTGCCAGGGATGGCTGAGGGTGGTGCCAGGGATGGCTGAGGGTGGTGCCAGGAGTGGCTGAAGGTGGTGCCAGGAGTGGCTGAAGGTGGCTGAGAGTGGTGCCAGGGGTGGCTGAGGGTGGTGCCAGGGGGGGCTGAAGGTGGCTGAGAGTGGTGCCAGGGGTGGCTGAGGGTGGTGCCAGGGGGGGCTGAAGGTGGCTGAGAGTGGTGCCAGGGGTGGCTGAAGGTGGTGCCAGGGGTGGCTGAAGATGGCTGAGAGTGGTGCCAGGGGTGGCTGAGGGTGGTGCCAGGGGGGGCTGAAGGTGGCTGAGAGTGGTGCCAGGGGTGGCTGAGGGTGGTGCCAGGGGGGGCTGAGGGTGGTGCCAGGGATGGCTGAGGGTGGTGCCAGGGATGGCTGAGGGTGGTGCCAGGAGTGGCTGAAGGTGGTGCCAGGAGTTGCTGAAGGTGGTGCCAGGAGTGGCTGAAGGTGGTGCCAGGAGTGGCTGAGGGTGGTGCCAGGAGTGGCTGAAGGTGGTGCCAGGAGTGGCTGAGGGTGGTGCCAGGAGTGGCTGAGGGTGGTGCCAGGAGTGGCTGAGGGTGGTGCCAGGAGTGGCTGAGGGTGGTGCCAGGAGTGGCTGAGGGTGGTGCCAGGAGTGGCTGAGGGTGGTGCCAGGAGTGGCTGAGGGTGGTGCCAGGAGTGGCTGAGGGTTGTACCATTTTCTACTTATTTACATCAATACCTCTGGAGGAAGCTGCAGAGGTTTTGGAGGAGGTGGACATGCCTGTTGGGCTGTAGATATGTAAAGAGAGAAAAATAATGTGTTAAACATAGCAGTTTTGTAGAACACAGAACAAACAGCAACTTTTTCATAATTTGTTTACCGGTGGAGGTGGCTGTATTTGAATTGCAGGGGGCAGGAACACCAGACGAGGTTGCTGTGGTGGTGTGACCAGGGGAGACGGAGGAGGCAGTTGGTCCAGAGGAGGCCGTGTTGGTGGTGACAGACAGGGGGGGTGTTGTGCATCGTGGTGGTGGTGGCCGATGATGGCTTGGAGGAGCTGGTGTTGGTAGTGGTGGGGTTGAGGGGCCGAAGATGGTGTGGCCGGGAGAGCAGGCATGTCTCCACCTTCTGCAGCTGGGGGCCCTGGCGGCTCCTACAGTGTTTTGCACACTGGGGGCCCTGGCAGCTCCTACAGGTGTTGCACACTGGGGGCCCTGGCGGCTCCTACAGGTGTTGCACACTGGGGGCCCTGGCGGCTCCTACAGGTGTTGCACACTGGGGGCCCTGGCATCTCCTACAGGTGTTGCACACTGGGGGCCCTGGCGGCTCCTACAGGTGTTGCACACTGGGGGCCCTGGCAGCTCCTACAGGTGTTGCACACTGGGGGCCCTGGCGGCTCCTACAGGTGTTGCACACTGGGGGCCCTGGCGGCTCCTACAGGTTTTGCACACTGGGGGCCCTGGCGGCTCCTACAGGTGTTGCACACTGGGGGCCCTGGCGGCTCCTACAGGTGTTGCACACGGGGGGCCCTGGCGGCTCCTACAGGTGTTGCACACTGGGGGCCCTGGCGGCTCCTACAGGTGTTGCACACTGGGGGCCCTGGCGGCTCCTACAGGTGTTGCACACTGGGAGCCACTGGCGGTGGTGATGCAGCCAGGAGTGGTTCCAGCGGTGGGTCCAGAAGAGGCGATGGCGTCGATGGTCTCATCCATGGCAGCCCTCTCCTGTGCCCTCTGTGTTCTGAGGGCTGCCCGACGATCTTTCTCCTCTGCCTCGGCCCTCTCCTGCCACTGGCGCGTGTATTCCTCCCCGGTGAGGCATGTGGTGACCACAGGGAGTCTTCTGTATCGGTCCAGCCGATACTTCAGGACAGTAAGGATGTGCCCCAGGTCCTTCACTATCAGCCCCTTCCTCTTTATTTTTCTTTTTTTTCTTTTTTTTTCTTTCACCTTTATTTAACCAGGTAAGAAGCCAGTTGAGAACAAGTTCTCATTTACAACTGCGACCTGGCCAAGATAAAGCAAAGCAGTGCGATAAAAACAACAACACAGAGTTACATATGGGGTAAAACAAAACAAAGTCAAAAATACAACAGAAATACATATATATACAGTGCTCCTCTATTAGGGGGTGTTCTGCTAGGGCTGGAGCATGGACTGGGGCTGGAGCATGGACTGGGGCTGGAGCAGGGGCTGGGGCTGGAGCATGGACTGGGGCTGGAGCTGGGGCTGGAGCAGGGGCTGGAGCAGGGACTGGGGCTGGAGCAGGGACTGGGGCTGGAGCATGGACTGGAGCTGGGGCTGGAGCAGGGACTGGGGCTGGAGCATGGACTGGGGCTGGAGCAGGGACTGGGGCTGGAGCATGGACTGGGGCTGGAGCATGGACTGGGGCTGGAGCATGGACTGGGGCTGGAGCAGGGACTGGGGCTGGAGCAGGGACTGGGGCTGGAGCAGGGACTGGGGCTGGAGCAGGGGCTGGGGCTGGAGCATGGACTGGGGCTGGAGCATGGACTGGGGCTGGAGCAGGGACTGGAGCTGGGGCTGGAGCAGGGACTGGGGCTGGAGCATGGACTGGGGCTGGAGCATGGACTGGGGCTGGAGCAGGGACTGGGGCTGGAGCAGGGACTGGGGCTGGAGCAGGGACTGGGGCTGGAGCAGGGGCTGGGGCTGGAGCATGGACTGGGGCTGGAGCATGGACTGGGGCTGGAGCAGGGACTGGAGCTGGGGCTGGAGCAGGGACTGGGGCTGGAGCATGGACTGGGGCTGGAGCAGGGGCTGGAGCAGGGACTGGGGCTGGAGCAGGGACTGGGGCTGGAGCATGGACTGGGGCTGGAGCAGGGACTGGGGCTGGAGCAGGGACTGGGGCTGGAGCATGGACTGGGGCTGGAGCTGGGGCTGGAGCAGGGGCTGGAGCAGGGACTGGGGCTGGAGCAGGGACTGGGGCTGGAGCATGGACTGGGGCTGGAGCAGGGACTGGGGCTGGAGCATGGACTGGGGCTGGAGCAGGGGCTGGGGCTGGAGCATGGACTGGGGCTGGAGCAGGGACTGGGGCTGGAGCATGGACTGGGGCTGGAGCAGGGACTGGGGCTGGAGCATGGACTGGGGCTGGAGCAGGGGCTGGGGCTGGAGCATGGACTGGGGCTGGAGCAGGGACTGGGGCTGGAGCATGGACTGGGGCTGGAGCTGGGGCTGGAGCAGGGGCTGGAGCAGGGACTGGGGCTGGAGCATGGACTGGAGCTGGGGCTGGAGCAGGGGCTGGAGCAGGGGCTGGAGCAGGGACTGGGGCTGGAGCAGGGACTGGGGCTGGAGCATGGACTGGGGCTGGAGCTGGGGCTGGGGCTGGAGCATGGACTGGGGCTGGAGCTGGGGCTGGAGCAGGGGCTGGAGCAGGGACTGGGGCTGGAGCATGGACTGGGGCTGGAGCTGGGGCTGGAGCAGGGGCTGGAGCAGGGACTGGGGCTGGAGCATGGACTGGAGCAGGGACTGGGGCTGGAGCAGGGACTGGGGCTGGAGCATGGACTGGAGCATGGACTGGGGCTGGAGCAGGGACTGGGGCTGGAGCAGGGACTGGGGCTGGAGCAGGGGCTGGAGCAGGGACTGGGGCTGGAGCAGGGACTGGGGCTGGAGCAGGGACTGGGGCTGGAGCATGGACTGGGGCTGGAGCAGGGTCTGGAGCAGGGACTGGGGCTGGAGCAGGGGCTGGAGCAGGGGCTGGGGCTGGAGCAGGGACTGGGGCTGGAGCAGGGGCTGGAGCAGGGACTGGGGCTGGAGCAGGGGCTGGAGCAGGGACTGGGGCTGGAGCAGGGGCTGGAGCTGGGGCTGGAGCAGGGGCTGGAGCAGGGACTGGGGCTGGAGCAGGGACTGGGGCTGGAGCATGGACTGGGGCTGGAGCAGGGACTGGGGCTGGAGCTGGGGCTGGAGCAGGGACTGGAGCAGGGGCTGGAGCAGGGACTGGGGCTGGAGCAGGGACTGGGGCTGGAGCAGGGACTGGAGCAGGGACTGGGGCTGGAGCAGGGGCTGGAGCATGGACTGGAGCAGGGACTGGGGCTGGAGCATGGACTGGGGCTGGAGCATGGACTGGGGCTGGAGCAGGGGCTGGAGCAGGGGCTGGGGCTGGAGCTGGGGCTGGAGCAGGGGCTGGAGCAGGGACTGGGGCTGGAGCATGGACTGGGGCTGGAGCTGGGGCTGGAGCAGGGGCTGGAGCAGGGACTGGGGCTGGAGCATGGACTGGGGCTGGAGCTGGGGCTGGAGCTGGGGCTGGAGCATGGACTGGGGCTGGAGCTGGGGCTGGAGCAGGGGCTGGAGCAGGGACTGGGGCTGGAGCAGGGGCTGGAGCAGGGACTGGGGCTGGAGCAGGGACTGGGGCTGGAGCATGGACTGGGGCTGGAGCTGGGGCTGGAGCAGGGGCTGGGGCTGGAGCATGGGCTGGGGCTGGAGCAGGGACTGGAGCAGGGACTGGGGCTGGAGCAGGGACTGGAGCAGGGGCTGGAGCAGGGACTGGGGCTGGAGCAGGGACTGGAGCAGGGACTGGGGCTGGAGCAGGGACTGGGGCTGGAGCATGGTCTCTGGGGAGGAGGTGCTGGTGGACGGCACAGTGCTGCTGGTTCCAGGAGAGGCAGTGCTGGCACCTGGTAGGGACCAAGACGGCATTAAACGGGAAGAGGCCACACTTCATAAACCCTTCCAGCACATAGATCATGTCTGGCAGCGCTGATACAGGGAGCCGGATACTCTCCCTTCCACCACATAGATCATGTCTGTCAGCGCTGGTACAGGGAGCCGGATACTCTCCCTTCCACCACATAGATCATGTCTGGCAGCGCTGGTACAGGGAGCCGGATACTCTCCCTTCCACCACATAGATCATGTCTGGCAGCGCTGGTACAGGGAGCCGGATACTCTCCCTTCCAGCACATAGATCATGTCTGGCAGCGCTGGTACAGGGAGCAGGATACTCTCCCTTCCACCACATAGATCATGTCTGGCAGCGCTGGTACAGGGAGCGGGATACTCTCCCTTCCACCACATAGATCATGTCTGGCAGCGCTGATACAGGGAGCCGGATACTCTCCCTTCCACCACATAGATCATGTCTGGCAGCGCTGATACAGGGAGCAGGATACTCTCCCTTCCACCACATAGATCATGTCTGGCAGCGCTGGTACAGGGAGCGGGATACTCTCCCTTCCACCACATAGATCATGTCTGGCAGCGCTGATACAGGGAGCCGGATACTCTCCCTTCCACCACATAGATCATGTCTGGCAGCGCTGGTACAGGGAGCGGGATACTCTCCCTTCCACCACATAGATCATGTCTGGCAGCGCTGATACAGGGAGCCGGATACTCTCCCTTCCACCACATAGATCATGTCTGGCAGCGCTGGTACAGGGAGCCGGATACTACATACATAGAACACCAGATACCTGCGTATTTTGTTGGCATATTCCATCAGCCTCTGTCTGGTGAAGGGGAACCCATGGCTGGCGCAGTAAATAGATACAGTACTGCCCCGGACCATTTTCATCCTCTGGTGCAAGCAATGTGGGTGGTCCATGGGTCACCTGGCCGCTCAGCCTGCCGCCAGGGTCATGCACCTTGGTAGATCAGAATAAACTGTTACTAGCAGATGAAATTCACATACATGTGGTAATCTCCTAAAAACAAAAGATGCCTAACCTTGGCAGCCTGGTGGATAGCCATCCCTGCCCCTCAGCCTGGTGGATAGCCATCCCTGCCCCTCAGCCTGGTGGATAGCCATCCCTGCCCCTCAGTCCTCCATGACATGGAACATGTCCACCTGACTAACCTTGGCAGCCTGGCGGATAGCCATCCCTGCCCCTCAGTCCTCCATGGCATGGAACATGTCCACCTGACTAACCTTGGCAGCCTGGTGGATAGCCATCCCTGCCCCTCAGTCCTCCATGGCATGGAACATGTCCACCTGACTAACCTTGGCAGCCTGGTGGATAGCCATCCCTGCCCCTCAGCCTGGTGGATAGCCATCCCTGCCCCTCAGCCTGGTGGATAGCCATCCCTGCCCCTCAGTCCTCCATGGCATGGAACATGTCCACCTGACTAACCTTGGCAGCCTGGTGGATAGCCATCCCTGCCCCTCAGTCCTCCATGACATGGAACATGTCCACCTGACTAACCTTGGCAGCCTGGTGGATAGCCATCCCTGCCCCTCAGCCTGGTGGATAGCCATCCCTGCCCCTCAGTCCGGTGGATAGCCATCCCTGCCCCTCAGTCCTCCATGACATGGAACATGTCCACCTGACTAACCTTGGCAGCCTGGTGGATAGCCATCCCTGCCCCTCAGCCTGGTGGATAGCCATCCCTGCCCCTCAGTCCTCCATGGCATGGAACATGTCCACCTGACTAACCTTGGCAGCCTGGTGGATAGCCATCCCTGCCCCTCAGCCTGGTGGATAGCCATCCCTGCCCCTCAGTCCTCCATGGCATGGAACATGTCCACCTGACTAACCTTGGCAGCCTGGTGGATAGCCATCCCTGCCCCTCAGTCCTCCATGACATGGAACATGTCCACCTGACTAACCTTGGCAGCCTGGTGGATAGCCATCCCTGCCCCTCAGTCCTCCATGGCATGGAACATGTCCACCTGACTAACCTTGGCAGCCTGGTGGATAGCCATCCCTGCCCCTCAGTCCTCCATGACATGGAACATGTCCACCTGACTAACCTTGGCAGCCTGGTGGATAGCCATCCCTGCCCCTCAGTCCTCCATGGCATGGAACATGTCCACCTGACTAACCTTGGCAGCCTGGTGGATAGCCATCCCTGCCCCTCAGCCTGGTGGATAGCCATCCCTGCCCCTCAGTCCTCCATGACATGGAACATGTCCACCTGACTAACCTTGGCAGCCTGGCGGATAGCCATCCCTGCCCCTCAGTCCTCCATGGCATGGAACATGTCCACCTGACTAACCTTGGCAGCCTGGTGGATAGCCATCCCTGCCCCTCAGTCCTCCATGGCATGGAACATGTCCACCTGACTAACCTTGGCAGCCTGGTGGATAGCCATCCCTGCCCCTCAGCCTGGTGGATAGCCATCCCTGCCCCTCAGCCTGGTGGATAGCCATCCCTGCCCCTCAGCCTGGTGGATAGCCATCCCTGCCCCTCAGTCCTCCATGACATGGAACATGTCCACCTGACTAACCTTGGCAGCCTGGTGGATAGCCATCCCTGCCCCTCAGCCTGGTGGATAGCCATCCCTGCCCCTCAGCCTGGTGGATAGCCATCCCTGCCCCTCAGTCCTCCATGACATGGAACATGTCCACCTGACTAACCTTGGCAGCCTGGTGGATAGCCATCCCTGCCCCTCAGCCTGGTGGATAGCCATCCCTGCCCCTCAGCCTGGTGGATAGCCATCCCTGCCCCTCAGTCCTCCATGGCATGGAACATGTCCACCTGACTAACCTTGGCAGCCTGGTGGATAGCCATCCCTGCCCCTCAGCCTGGTGGATAGCCATCCCTGCCCCTCAGTCCTCCATGGCATGGAACATGTCCACCTGACTAACCTTGGCAGCCTGGTGGATAGCCATCCCTGCCCCTCAGCCTGGTGGATAGCCATCCCTGCCCCTCAGTCCTCCATGACATGGAACATGTCCACCTGACTAACCTTGGCAGCCTGGTGGATAGCCATCCCTGCCCCTCAGCCTGGTGGATAGCCATCCCTGCCCCTCAGCCTGGTGGATAGCCATCCCTGCCCCGCAGTCCTCCATGACATGGAACACGTCCACCTCACTCCACTGCTTCCTCTTGACTTTCTCCATGTTGTGGTGGGAAATACATGTAGCTAAATAACTTGGCATACTATACACATTTTAGAGAGATATCTCCATCTGAATATGTATAAACATTTACATTTCAGAGCTAAGGCATTGAAAGGTGGTGATGAAAGTTTTCACAATAACTGAAAGAATATCCACGTTCTTTGTTTGATGTTATCTGTTATGAAAATTAGTGTCCAAATCAGTTTAATATTGATGCATACATTGTAACATTTGACTAAAAACTGCCTCTATGTAGCTGTTGTAAGATGAAACATAGCCAACAGTGATGGGTGTCAAAAAGTTCATGGTTCAAAATTATTTTTTGCAGATTGTGCAAAACGCACCCGTCAGACGACTCCAATTTTGATACGGTAAAGCTTGACAACATGCAGCTGTTTTGGTGTATTATCTAACACAATGTCTTTCCTTTTTGGTTACTAAGCAGTTCTATCAACATTTAGCAACTAAGCTAGCAACATTAGCTGTATTTCAGAGGTTAAAAGTTGGATAATAAAAGTTGAATTTTAAAATATGCAGCATGTCCCACAAAATTTCAATATTACTTTTTAAAAACTCATAACTTAACTTACATAAAGTGTAATGACAATCGATGGTCAGCTGACTAAAGGGTGCATTTAGTCGCAAAACGTACCGTTATTTTCCAGTCTGTTAAAAGTTTGAGATCAAGGTGATTTAGTCCTCCAGCCAATAGAGGGCGTCCGTAATTAGGGGGAAAGTTTAGGGGAAATTAGCTAACGTTACTCATTTTGTCGGAACCATGGCATTTGGCAAACTAGTGGAGGTAGTTAGCTATGTGTTAGTGATTGCTTACATACATTTACATTACATTTTAGTCATTTAGCAGACGCTCTTATCCAGAGCGACTTACAGGAGCAATTAGGGTTAAGTGCCTTGCTCAAGGGCACATCGACAGATTTTTCACCTAGTCGGCTCGGGGATTAGAACCAGCGACCTTTCGGTGGTAAAGGTCTCTCCAGTGATTTCACAGTCTAGCTACGGAGCTCCGTTTGTGTCGCGTTCCAACAATTAAGCCGCGCTAAAGTGCATAGAACTACGTAGAGAGCTACGCACACAAAGCTCCGTCGGATCCATTGTGGAAACGTTGCTTAGAGTGTGTGGAGCCTTTAAGAAGGATAGCTAGCTGGCTACCCTGGATCAGTGGTTTGGGGGAGAAACTTCTGCCTATCATAGGCTATTCCTGTCAGTGGAGGCTGCTGAGGGGAGGACGGCTCATAATAATATCTGGAATGGAGTCAATGGAATGGCATCAAAGATGTGGTTTCCATGTGGTTGGTGGTTTCCATGTGCCTGATACCATTCCAGTGACTCCATTCCAGCCATTTACTATGAGCCTTCCTCCCCTTAGCAGCCTCCACTGATTCCTATAAATTGTATTCTCCAGCCACAGTGCCGCACCCCTGGAGCAGTTCATGGGTTAAGTGCCTTGCTCAAGAGCACAAAGGCTGCTGGCCAAGTCATTCAGCTAGAAAACGTTAGAAAAACAACTCTAGGTTAGAAACTGTCCTCTGCTGGGTCACTTCCCATCAGACTGGAGATTCGAACCAGCAACCAAGGGAGAGGCCTCTCATTTAAGAACAGTAAGGTGTGAGAGTGGCAGAACCTGTTTCTGTCTGATCATGACTGGGCTGGCTAATTGAACAGCAGACTCCCATGGGGGATTCATTGTGAAAGAGAGGAGATTACCAGGGTCGTATTTACAAGGAAACAAACGGGCCGAAGTGGGAGGGCCTGAATTTATCCAATAAGAAATGCTTTTTGCGTTGCAAAACGTTTGCTACGGTGTGCACTAATGAATACGACCCAGACTAAAGCTCATTCTCTGGCTCAGTCCTGTTTGGTATATGGGCAATACTACAGCAGCTCACTCACTCACTGACTGACAGACAGACAGACACAGACAGACAGACAGACAGACAGACACATACATGCATTCTCACTGTTTTTACGACAGGTCTCATTTATAACGGGAAACATGCATATGTATGGCGTGCGCCAACTTAATACATCTCTATATTTTGTGCGTGCGCAGTCTTTTCAGAAATGGTGCACGCAGATATTTATTTTAAAAACTATGAAAACGTTGTAAATGAGGCCCCAGGCCCGGCTTGATCCAGGGTTGATCCCTCTCTCCTCGTCGCACTCGTTCTCTGTGTCCCAAATGGCACCCTATTCCCTATATAATCCACTACTTTTGCCCAGAGTGCACTGCGTAGGTTAATGGGGGCTATTTAGGATCCACCCTGGCTCTGTCTGACTGCCCTGTGGAATACTAATGTCCCCTCTCTCCTTGTCTGGTCTTCAGTGTGTGATAAGACTTAACGATTAGTGATGGGAAGTTCTACTCTTTTCAACTCGTTCAGTCAAAAGAACAAATCTTTCGACTCATTTGATTCAGTAATGCCCAGAGCATGCAGGACCCCCTACCGGCGAAAGATGAACTGAAAACGGGAAAGACTCATGATTCTACAAGCCTCTCGTTCACCACAGGAGGCTTATTGGAGCTGTCAAAAAGGTTCAAGCAATGTACATGTATGATAGCTAGGCCTACAAATACCAGGATTTATTGTACCTTTGAAATGAGGACTAGATTGTGAATGACTTGACTACTGGGTGGAAGAGAAAATACATCGTTCCAAATGCAGCACCCCCACAAACGAGTCGTTCTCGAGTTCGATTTTGGTTGAGCAGAGGCAGGCTATGTGGGCTATGTTTTGGTTGAGCAGAGGCAGGCTATCTGGGCTATGTTTTGGTTGAGCAGAGGCAGGCTATGTGGGCTATGTTTTGGTTGAGCAGAGGCAGGCTATGTGGGCTATGTTTTGGTTGAGCAGAGGCAGGCTATGTGGGCTATGTTCTGGTTGAGCAGAGGCAGGCTATGTGGGCTATGTTTTGGTTGAGCAGAGGCAGGCTATCAGGGCTATGTGGGCTATGTTTTGGTTGTATAAAGCTGTCTCTATCGATTTAACATTCAATAATCAATTCATTCTTGCACCATGAGATCAATTGTCAGTTGTGAACAAGTATTTTTCTCCTCTGTGCTCATGATCTGTTTCCCTGCGGACATATGACAGACAGTTGGTCATGATCTATTTCCCTGCGGACATATGACAGACAGTTGGTCATGATCTATTTCCCTGCGGACATATGACAGACAGTTGGTCATGATCTGTTTCCATATGACAGACAGTTGGTCATGATCTATTTCCCTGCGGACATATGACAGACAGTTGGTGGTGGGAGCACGTCTCTGGAGTCGCTGAGCTGGAGGACCGTGTATTAATCCTGCTGTAGGAGTCATAGCAGGTCAAACCAACCACTAACATGAACGAGTCACTCGGAAACATTAGTCATGACTCGAGTCAGTAAGTCAGTAAGTCAGAATGGTCTGAGTGCCTTGGGACCACCACGACACGGCCCAAACAATAATCCTTAATATTTAGCTAAACAGGCAGCTGGGTGACACTACAGTGTCTGGACCAACGGGTTTCTCTCGTAGTAATCAGGGGGTTGATCTGTTCTCTCGTAGTAATCAGGGGGTTGATATGTTTAAGAACACTTTGTTTGTTTGCAGTATGTATGTTTGTTTTGTTCAAGACAAATGATTGATGTCTGAAGACAGACAATGGCTTTCTAGGCTTTGCGGTTCTGTAAAGACTTTTCTATAAGTCAAATCACCTGGATTTAAAACTGTTTCAAACCTGCAACGAACAAACAGGTCCGGTTTTAGTAGACAGACAAGATGGCGGCCTGCGGGTGGCGGAGGAAACGAAGTCGGCCAGGGGAAACAGAACGAGAAAGTTTCTCTTAGCAACCTGTCCTGTTCTCTGGCCGGTTTACAGGCGTGTCGGGCTAAAAGAAAAGAGACATAACTCTGGAGTGGGTCTGACTGGGCTGAGGGCATTCATCTGTACTGAGGTGTTAGCAACTAGGCTAACAGGCAGTGACTAGGCTGAGGGCATTCATCTGTACTGAGGTGTTAGCAACTAGGCTAACAGGCAGTCAGTTAGCAGGCCAGTGAGGCAGGCAGTTGGCTAGCTGGTAGAGGGAGGTACAATAACAATATGGCGTCTGTCGTGCTGCAGGGCAGTGCCTCCATCTTACTGCGTCACCACCTGAGGCGGACTGAACCATACAGAAAGAGCCCTACGCTGGGAAGCCTCCCTACCGCCTCGCAAAGCAAACTCACATTTTCTGAAAGTTCCCAACCTTGATGTTGTTTCTTGTGATGGTTTTGGTATTATTATAAAGTCTCTCCGCAGGTGCTGTGACGTCAGGGCTCAAGGCTCTCCAGAGATGCTGTGACGTCAGGGCTCAAGGCTCTCCAGAGATGCTGTGACGTCAGGGCTCAAGGCTCTCCAGAGATGCTGTGACGTCAGGGCTCAAGGCTCTCCGCAGATGCTGTGACGTCAGGGCTCAAGGCTCTCCACAGATGCTGTGACGTCAGGGCTCAAGGCTCTCCGCAGATGCTGTGATGTCAGGGCTCAAGGCTCTCCAGAGATGCTGTGACGTCAGGGCTCAAGGCTCTCCAGAGATGCTGTGACGTCAGGGCTCAAGGCTCTCCGCAGATGATGTGACGTCAGGGCTCAAGGCTCTCCGCAGATGCTGTGACGTCAGGGCTCAAGGCTCTCCAGAGATGCTGTGACGTCAGGGCTCAAGGCTCTCCAGAGATGCTGTGACGTCAGGGTTCAAGGCTCTCCAGAGATGCTGTGACGTCAGGGCTCAAGGCTCTCCAGAGATGATGTGACGTCAGGGCTCAAGGCTCTCCAGAGATGCTGTGACGTCAGGGCTCAAGGCTCTCCGCAGATGCTGTGACGTCAGGGCTCAAGGCTCTCCAGAGATGCTGTGACGTCAGGGCTCAAGGCTCTCCAGAGATGATGTGACGTCAGGGCTCAAGGCTCTCCGCAGATGCTGTGACGTCAGGGCTCAAGGCTCTCCAGAGATGCTGTGACGTCAGGGCTCAAGGCTCTCCAGAGATGCTGTGACGTCAGGGCTCAAGGCTCTCCAGAGATGCTGTGACGTCAGGGCTCAAGGCTCTCCGCAGATGCTGTGACGTCAGGGCTCAAGGCTCTCCGCAGATGCTGTGATGTCAGGGCTCAAGGCTCTCCAGAGATGCTGTGACGTCAGGGCTCAAGGCTCTCCAGAGATGCTGTGACGTCAGGGCTCAAGACTCTCCAGAGATGCTGTGACGTCAGGGCTCAAGGCTCGGCCTGTGGTTCAGGTGTCAGGTGGATCCTGGACTGTTCCCTGAGCCACTCCAGTAGTCTGGTCTGCACAGTGGGATGAGGTAGTATGTTGTATAGTTTTAGGGTCACACCCACACTGGGAGATAACTATACAACCTACTGTCTTTTTCAATGTGACAAGAATACTTTCATCAAGTCGTAACCAATAATATTCTGATCACAGTTGATGCAGCAGCAAGGAGGCCTCAAAAGGTTGTCATGTCTGAAGTGCATTAAAGCTGAACCAGTCTCTGCAGAGGCGGTGTGAGGTAGTAGATTGTATAGTTGTGGGGGAGTGATATTACCCTGATCAGAAGATAACTATACAATCTATTGCCTTCCCTGACCAGCAGAACAACATCTACACTCAACCACATTGTTCCATAACGGCTTCTGATTGTTTCTGTAACTTGTTCCATAAATGTACCAGACCTGATGGATAGCTGATTGAGTGAGTGAATAATCACTCACCGTGATATGTACTGTTCTGTGGTGTGCTTGTCATATGAAAGGTTAAATCCCAACTCCTAGCCTTTCCCTATAGCGTCTACCTGTCCAGGGGTTGGTTTGGGACAGGTACGCCAGGGCAGAGGCTGTTGGGACAGGTACGCCAGGGCAGAGGCTGTTGGGACAGGTACGCCAGGGCAGAGGCTGTCTGTAGAGGTAGCAGATTGCATAGTGGTAAGGCAGGTGTTTTGTCTGGGTGGAGATTCATATGCAACCTGCTGCCTTTCCTTGGACCTCACCTTTCATACTCCTGCTTGTATGGCTCCAATTCAACTCTTGCTATGGTTCTATTCTACTCATGATTGGTATTCAACTACTGGTACAGTTCACACATGGAAGCAGGAGGAAATGGGTCTGTTTTATATGATGTACAGTATGTATTTTAATTACTTATACTTCAGCAGGACGTCTTGAAGAATTATCACGAATAAATTGCTAATAAATTGTGTTTTGTGCGATCATGTGACATGCCTGGATTGTAACCAGTTAAATGTAATCTAAAATGTAATCTACGAAATCCCCCAAAATAATGATTCATTGTGAGAGAGCCATAAACTATAACTAGCAATACAGCATACTCCCAGAAAGGTTACAGAGCGACTGCCCCTAAAAAGCAATTCATCCCTTTAAAAACGGCCTATGTGGAAGGGATTCATATTTTCCCGAAAATCTACCAAATTTCAATACCAATAATTCATGTTCATACTGAGCGTCCCGGAAATGCCCATTTTAAAGCGTTTAAAGCAGCTATGGTCACTGACAGGGAGGCACTGCACCAACGTGTCGGCTTGGCTGACAGGGAGGCACTGCACCAACTTGTCGGCTTGGCTGTGCCACGATGTAAAGATTTCCGAGCAGGGGTGAAAGTAAGGTGCGTCACGGCAAAGTAAATAGTTCCGGTAAAACATCACAACTGCAGGCCATTGTTTATCATTACCGTCACGGCCGGCCCGCTCATTGGGCAGGATTAGGACGCCTCCTTTGGCGTCAGATTGATGAGGGCAGCATTTTCTGAGCTGAACTGAATAAGACCCACCTCCAACAACACAAAAAAAAAAAAAAATCACATTATTCAAGTTTGTATCCGTCAATTTTTGACAAGCTGATCATAGCGAAAAATTAAATACTTCTGCATTTCCTGCTGTGTAAACACAAATGCAAATAGGCTGACGATAACTCCTGATAAAGTGTGGTAGCTAATATTCAGAGCTTAAATAGCCAAATTGATTAGTCACAGGAACCAGGACTAATAAAGCCAATACAGCCTGTTCTGTCTGTAGCCAATAGAGACCAAATATATTGCAATGGCAGACACTTTCAATCATTAACATATTCATGAGTAGAGCGAGTGCAGCAGAAAGGCCTGGCTCGCAGTCGGCGTTCCAATTCATCCCAAAGGTGTTCAATGGGGTTGAGGTCAGGGCTCTGTGCAGGCCAGTCAAGTTCTTCCCCAAACTGTTGCCACAAAGTTGGAAGCACAGAATCCTCTAGAATGTCATTGTATGCTGTAGCGTTAAGATGTCCCTTCACTGGAACTAAGGGGCCTAGCCCGAACCATGAAAAACAGCCCCAGACCATTATTCCTCCTCCACCAAACATTACAGTTGGCAGTATGCATTCGGGCAGGTAGCGTTCTCCTGGCATCTGCCAAACCCAGATTTGTCCGTCAGACTGCAAGATGGTGAAATGTGATTCATCACTCCAGAGAACGCGTTTCCAAGAGTATGCAAAGCTGTCATCAAGGCAAAGGGTGTAGCTATTTGAAGAATCTCAAATATAAAATATATTTAGATTTGTTTAACACTTTTTTGGTTCCTACATGATTCCATATGTGTTATTTCATACTTTTGATGTCTTCACTATTATTCTACAATGTAAAAATAAAGAAAAACCCTTGAATGAGTAGGTGTGTCCAAACCTTTGACTGGTAGTGTATATATATACACATATCTTTAAAAATATATATACAGTGGGGAGAACAAGTATTTGATACACTGCCGATTCTGCAGGTTTTCCTACTTACAAAGCATGTAGAGGTCTGTAATTTTTATCATAGGTACACTTCAACTGTGAGAGATGGAATCTAAAACAAAAATCCAGAAAATCACATTGTATGATTTTTAAGTAATTAATTTGCATTTTATTGCATGACATAAGTATTTGATACATCAGAAAAGCAGAACTTAATATTTGGTACAGAAACCTTTGTTTGCAATTACAGAGATCATACGTTTCCGGTAGGTCTTGACCAGGTTTGCACACACTGCAGCAGGGATTTTGGCCCACTCCTCCAGACAGACCTTCTCCAGATCCTTCAGGTTTCGGGGCTGTCGCTGGGCAATACGAACTTTCAGCTCCCTCCAAAGATTTTCTATTGGGTTCAGGTCTGGAGACTGGCTAGGCCACTCCAGGACCTTGAGATGCTTCTTACGGAGCCACTCCTTAGTTGCCCTGGCTGTGTGTTTCGGGTCGTTGTCATGCTGGAAGACCCAGCCACGACCCATCTTCAATGCTCTTACTGAGGGAAGGAGGTTGTTGGCCAAGATCTCGTGAAACATGGCCCCATCCATCCTCCCCTCAATACGGTGCAGTCGTCCTGTCCCCTTTGCAGAAAAGCATCCCCAAATAATGATGTTTCCACCTCCATGCTTCACGGTTGGGATGGTGTTCTTGGGGTTGTATTCATCCTTCTTCTTCCTCCAAACACGGCGAGTGGAGTTTAGACCAAAAAGCTCTATTTTTGTCTCATCAGACCACATGACCTTCTCCCATTCCTCCTCTGGATCATCCAGATGGTCATTGGCAAACTTCAGACGGGCCTGGGCATGCGCTGGCTTGAGCAGGGGGACCTTGCGTGCGCTGCAGGATTTTAATCCATGACAGCGTAGTGTGTTACTAATGGTTTTCTTTGAGACTGTGGTTCCAGCTCTCTTCAGGTCATTGACCAGGTCCTGCCGTGTAGTTCTGGGCTGATCCCTCATCTTCCTCATGATCATTGATGCCCCACGAGGTGAGATCTTGCATGGAGCCCCAGACCGAGGGTGATTGACCGTCATCTTGAACTTCTTCCATTTTCTAATAATTGCGCCAACAGTTGTTGCCTTCTCACCAAGCTGCTTGCCTATTGTCCTGTAGCCCATCCCAGCCTTGTGCAGGTGTACAATTTTATCCCTGATGTCCTTCCACAGCTCTCTGGTCTTGGCCATTGTGGAGAGGTTGGATTCTGTTTGATTGAGTGTGTGGACAGGTGTCTTTTATACAGGTAACGAGTTCAAACAGGTGCAGTTAATACAGGTAATGAGTGGAGAACAGGAGGGCTTCTTAAAGAGAAACTAACAGGTCTGTGAGAGCCGGAATTCTTACTAGTTGGTAGGTGATCAAATACTTATGTCATGCAATGAAATGCAAATTAATTACTTAAAAATCATACAATGTGATTTTCTGGATTTTTGTTTTAGATTCCATCTCTCACAGTTGAAGTGTACATATGATAAAAATTACAGACCTCTACATGCTTTGTAAGTAGGAAAACCTGCAAAATCGGCAGTGTATCAAATACTTGTTCTCCCCACTGTATATATTTTGCTTTATTACTTTCTAACCCTACCACCCCTCCCCTAATTGGAGTAAACTAGTGAACAACCATGCTTAGGCCTCTACTTCATGCTTATACATACTATATACATTTTATGGACAGTCTATTTTACAATAGTTCTATACAGTTTGTTTTTACTCCTGTCCTTCCTCTACCCAACCTCTCCCATCTATTTCTGATGTCCATCCGGTTTGATTTCTATTTGCCATATCTTTCAAACTGTGCTCGTTCACAAAAGTTCTTAACTTATAACCTAAATACGTTTTACGGACACAGTATGTTTTATATGAGTTATCTTGTTATTAGTCCCAACTTTCAGCTCCATTCGACCTCTCCCATTTATCTCTTAACACCATCCATATTGGATTTTTGGTTACTACATGATTCCATGTGTGTTATTACATAGCTTTCATGTCTTCACTATTATTCTACAATGTAAAAATAAAGAAAAACCATGGAATGAGTAGCTGTGTCCAAACTTTTGACTGGTACTGTACATTATCAAGCATTTCACACATTATCCAGATACTGACTGTTAGAACTTGGTCTATAGCAGCTTCCCAGAAGAATGGGCTTTAGGTGAGGCAGATGAACCTGTAGCCATATTACTTCAACAGTTTTTAACATGACAGGAATGTGGTTCTGAATGTAAACAGCAACACCTCCACTATTGGCATTTTTGTATTTTCTGTAGATGTTGTAACCATGTCTTGCTACCGCTGCATCATCAAAGGTATTATCTAAGTGAGTTTCAGAGATGGTCAGAATATGAATGTCATCTGTTACTAGCAAGTTATTGATTTCATGAACCTTGTTTCTTAAGCTACATATGTTAAAGTGGACTATTTGTAGCACTTTTCTGGGATTCTTGATTGTTTACATTTCTTTACTGGGAAGCTTAGCAGAAGTAGACATGCTCAGGTTATTTATGTTCGTGCAGGGTGCTTCCTACTAGGGCACACCGGCTCAGTGCTAACAGTGTAACTCTGGTTCTTAGGCACATGATTACTGCATCCAATAGCTGTAGGATCAGCAGAGGCATTCAGGGCAGTTAGAGGGACATAAATTAGTTTACTTGCATAGTGTCTACCGACGCCCCTGGTATAATGTACATTTGCTGAAGCATTATGACAACCCAGCAACACAATGGTAGGGATTAACTGAGTTTAGATTGGGTCATTGTCTCAACGCAGCCTTTTAATGCTGTGAAAGGATCCAGGAACCCAAATTATTCGGGTGGATCCCATCTTCCTTATAAAACGTGTTTGGTTTCCAAAAGGTATCTAAATTGTAAAAAGTTACACCCATTGAGCTGCAGTAATCGCGTAGCCAGTTGTGAAGAGAGAGAATCCTACTAAAACATTCAATACCATGATTCAGAGAGGGCACAGGGCCAGATATGATGCCATGATTCAGAGAGGGCACAGGGCCAGATATGATGCCATGATTCAGAGAGGGCACAGGGCCAGATATGATGCCATGAATCAGAGAGGGCACAGGGCCAGATATGATTGGTCTTTTATTAGTGTCTAGCAGAGAGTCAATCAGCTCTTTAAAATCCAGTTTCAACTGTTCAAAACTGCACTTCATCATTTCATTAAAACCCACATAGACTACGATAGAATCGATTTCCATGTCCTGGCGTAGTACATTCAGGAACAGCTTAGTAATGTAATTTACTCGAGCTCCGGGATAGGACATTGTTTTTGCACCAGGAACAATGACATTTCTTACCATGGAGCTGCCCAAAATCAAGGCTGGTGAGAAGGACGAGGATATCCGCCCACTCCCACTCTTCACAGGATTCGGACAACCCTTTTAAGGACGTGTGAGAGGCAAGATAACTTGAGCCCCTAGCTCCTGGTGCAGGCCTCCAACAGATGGAGAGTTGGAAGTGTAGACTGCTTTGCGGGAGGCCGCTGTCTTCGGCTTCCACGACTCGTGATATGCGATCATCGTTGATTGCCTTGCTCCTCTTGCTGTGCTCCTTTGACTCCACTATCAGATGAGGGAGGAAAGGCAGGAGATGGCTCCCCTTGCGAACGAACTCCGGGTAACACTGACCAGTTGGACAACGACAAACGGCAAGGCGGCAATGCATCCAACAAGCATGAACGCCGTCCAGCCACCGGCGTAGAGAAGGTAAAGATTCCACTCTGCGTTTTCCCCAGTTTCTTACGTGGGCTGGCGACCTGCTTGATCAAGGAAGCCTCCTCAAGCCTATAATCCTCGACAAGCAAACAATTTCCGCATTGGAACTCTGAGTGATCCGGTTTGTCCTGAAACAAAGCATAGTAATACAGCTCCTACAGCGCTGGAACCGTTCATTTATTTCTCCAGACAAAGAGGGCTCCATTGGAAAACTCAACTGGGACTAACTTTGTTAGCTTGATGGCTAGAAGCTTAGCTAGCTAGCTAAGGTTAGTGGCTCTGTTAAGCAGGCTTCAACCTATCTGTTAAGCGGGATTCCATGACAAGAAATAGTGGTCCTAGCTGTTAAAAGCTAACCACGTTGTGGAATCCATTCAAAAACAAACAAGTTCTGTATTTATATCTAACGAACATTGGTTATTTTTTGTCAAAAACAACAAACCAAGTGTTTCCAGCATGCAGTGTTCAGCTGCACACTCTGATGTCATCTCTGCATCTTCAGAAGAGACAGGAATGCCAAAGGTGGAGGTGTTGCCGTGTATGTTCAGTCATCTCTGCATCTTCAGAAGAGACAGGAATGCCAAAGGTGGAGGTGTTGCCGTGTACGTTCAGAGTCATATTCCTGTAAAGTTTAGAGAGGATCTCATGTTAAATACTGTTGAAGTAATATGGCTACAGGTTCACCTGCCTCACCTAAAGGGATCATAATATAGTAGCCATATCTAGGAAAACTAAAATTCCTAAGGCAGGGCCTAATATAGAGTATAAGAGATCATACAATAAGTTTTGTAGTGATTCTATGTTGATGTAAAGAATATTTGCTGGTCTGTGGTGTGTAATGAGGAGCAACCAGATGCTGAACTTGACACTTTCATGAAATTGCTTATTTTATTACTAATAAGCATGCAACCATTAAGAAAATGACTATAAAAACTGTTGATCTCACCTTTTTGGTAAAAATAGTTATAAATTGCTGAGGTGTAGACACTTTTGAGGACACAAGCCCATGTACACAGTACAAATATTATGAAAATATGCAATATTTTATGATGTATGTCCTATTCAACAAAACTCTATAAGACTTGAATTGACTTATATGCTTTCTAAATATAGTATAATCACATTATAAAACGACTAACTATAAGATTTCACCTTCCTTATAACTGTAAAATACATATGTGTATGTTAAGTGTTAGAGAAAATGTGCATATTTTCTAAAGGTCTCTCTTGAGCAGAACGTCTGCCCCCATCGCTGTGAACACCACACAGAGCTCTAGCCTGGCTTCCTGGACTCGTTAGGGACTGGCCTTTCAGTTCATATTAATCTTGTCCGTCTATGACAAACATAAATGTATTTTTTTGTTTAAGATCTATACATTATTTTAGATTACTTTGATAAAGTTGACTATAAATCGATCTCAATGTGCTAGTGACGAAACCACTCTCTCCTGCTGCGATATGAGGCATGTGCTTTGTCAGCGGCTGTGATATGGGGTTCAGCCAGGAGGTGATGGACAGGTCGAAGGTAGGAGGGATATCCCAGCTTCAAGTCGTGTCAGATTTCACATCCTACTTCACACAGGTGGAAGAACAATACTCGGGTGTCAGTGAGAATCAGGGCTACCGTTCAATGCAATCCATTTTGATGATGGTGTCCACAGAGCAGAAATGTCAGTCAGAACCAGTACCAGAACCACACAGGTCCTCTAAACAGGGGACTTTAAAGCGTTTTCATCAAACTGTCCCTTTCCTTTTCATGTCAGAAGGTCCAGCACCATCGGTCCAGCTCCATCGGTCCAGCTCCATCGGTCCAGCACCATCGGTCTAGCTCCATCGGTCCAGCACCATCGGTCCAGCTCCATCGGTCCTGCACCATCGGTCCAGCTCCATCGGTCCAGCTCCATCGCTCCAGCTCCATCGGTCCAGCACCATCGGTCCAGCTCCATCGCTCCAGCTCCATCGGTCCAGCACCATCGGTCCAGCTACATCGCTCCAGCTCCATCGGTCCAGCACCATAGGTCCAGCACCATCGGTCCAGCTCCATCGGTCCAGCACCATCGGTCCAGCTCCATCGGTCTAGCTCCATCGGTCCAGCACCATCGGTCCAACTCCAACGGTCCAGCTCCATCGGTCCAGCACCATCGGTCCAGCTCCATCGGTCCAGCTCCATCCTTATTCCTCATTTTTTGTGTAATTCTCATTTCTAGATTAGGCTTAAAACACAGGATAAAATCTGTTACGTGATTGTGCAAAATACAGGGCCCTACCCATAAGACTTGGCGTTGCTGGGGACAATAAGACAAGCCCATAATAGCATCTGATGATGTCTACACTAGCCACCTAATAAGACTGAAGATTTGGTTGAAGCATAAACTTGTCTAAGCCGTGTGGTAGAGTTGATGCAGTAGATCATCTCTTCTGCTGGACAGCCTCTTGGTCATCAGCCCTGATATAGCATGTCCTTGCCTGTAGATAGAGCTATTGTAAAAGCATTAGAAGGCCTCAAATCACATCATTGTTATGAACTCGTAGAGCTGTGCCGTGTCCAAGTCCCGTAGCTCATAGCTAACCCCACTGGAAGTTTAGGGAACAATCTGGAAGCAATAAGTTGTCCCAGGGGAAATGTCTGTTGTTTTCTGTGGAACGTTAGGGAAGCAATAGGTTGTCCCAGGGCAGATGTGGTCTGTTATTCCCAGGCCCTCTAGCTGGGCCGGTCCACAGCATGGAAACTACACCACCTGGGAGGAATAGAACGGCCGTGTGTGAGAGAGAGAGACCAGGAGTAGTCCTAGCCTATCTCTGGACTATATTCGGGAGCAACAGCAGCCGTGGTTGTGTCGTCGTCCTATCTGTTGTATTGAGGGGTTCAATACTGTAGTTGTGACATTTACAGCCATGGATGGAACTTAAGGATTTTTGGCACTGGCCAGCCACTTTTACTAGCCCTGGACCAGAATCTGCAATATTTAAAAATACCAAATGTCACTAGCCAGTGGACTAGTTTGGCACATTTTCTACTAGCCCGGTCTGAAAAGTTCTATTCACGGGCAGGTTAACTTAATATCCATCTCTCTTCCAGCAGTATATGAACATGTTGCCCACTATCTCACTACATGGCAACAACAGACGTTTTCATCTGCATGCGTGTGAAACACGGCACTATGTCAGTGAAGAGTGAGGAGGATGGTCAGGTCATGATGACGTGAGGGAGACGTGAGGGTTCCACCATCAAAAGACATCTCTTCTAGAGACATCTGATCTCTGATGGGGATAAACACTGTGTGATGGGGATAAACACTGTGTGTCCGATGGGGATAAACACTGTGTGTCCGATGGGGATGAACACTGTGTGTCTGATGGGGATAAACACTGTGTGATGGGGATAAACACTGTGTGTCCGATGGGGATAAACACTGTGTGTCCGATGGGGATAAACACTGTGTGTCCGATGGGGATAAACACTGTGTGTCCGATGGGGATAAACACTGTGTGTCCGATGGGGATAAACACTGTGTGTCCGATGGGGATAAACACTGTGTGTCTGATGGGGATAAACACTGTGTGATGGGGATAAACACTGTGTGTCCGATGGGGATAAACACTGTGTGTCCGATGGGGATAAACACTGTGTGTCCGATGGGGATAAACACTGTGTGTCCGATGGGGATAAACACTGTGTGTCCGATGGGGATAAACACTGTGTGTCCGATGGGGATAAACACTGTGTGTCCGATGGGGATAAACACTGTGTGTCCGATGGGGATAAACACTGTGTGTCCGATGGGGATAAACACTGTGTGTCCGATGGGGATAAACACTGTGTGTCCGATGGGGATAAACACTGTGTGTCCGATGGGGATAAACACTGTGTGTCCGATGGGGATAAACACTGTGTGTCCGATGGGGATAACCACTGTGTGTCCGATGGGGATAAACACTGTGTGTCCCATGGGGATAAACACTGTGTGTCCGATGGGGATAAACACTGTGTGTCCGATGGGGATAAACACTGTGTGTCCGATGGGGATAAACACTGTGTGTCCGATGGGGATAAACACTGTGTGTCCGATGGGGATAAACACTGTGTGTGATGGGGATAAACACTGTGTGTCCGATGGGGATAAACACTGTGTGTCCGATGGGGATAAACACTGTGTGTCCGATGGGGATAAACACTGTGTGTCCGATGGGGATAAACACTGTGTGTCCGATGGGGATAAACACTGTGTGTCCGATGGGGATAAACACTGTGTGTCCGATGGGGATAAACACTGTGTGTCCGATGGGGATAAACACTGTGTGTCCGATGGGGATAAACACTGTGTGTCCGATGGGGATAAACACTGTGTGTCCGATGGGGATAAACACTGTGTGTCCGATGGGGATAAACACTGTGTGTCCGATGGGGATAATCACTGTCTGATGGGGATAAACACTGTGTGTCCGATGGGGATAAACACTGTGTGTCCGATGGGGATAACCACTGTGTGTCCGATGGGGATAAACACTGTGTGTCCGATGGGGATAAACACTGTGTGTCCGATGGGGATAAACACTGTGTGTCCGATGGGGATAAACACTGTGTGTCCGATGGGGATAAACACTGTGTGTCCGATGGGGATAATCACTGTGTGTCCGATGGGGATAAACACTGTGTGTCCGATGGGGATAATCACTGTGTGTGATGGGGATAAACACTGTGTGTCCGATGGGGATAAACACTGTGTGTCCGATGGGGATAAACACTGTGTGTCCGATGGGGATAAACGATGGGGATAAACACTGTGTGTCCGATGGGGATAAACACTGTGTGTCCGATGGGGATAAACACTGTGTGTCTGATGGGGATAATCACTGTCCGATGGGGATAAACACTGTGTGTCCGATGGGGATAAACACTGTGTGTGATGGGGATAAACACTGTGTGTGATGGGGATAAACACTGTGTGTCCGATGGGGATAAACACTGTGTGTCCGATGGGGATAAACACTGTGTGTCCGATGGGGATAAACACTGTGTGTCCGATGGGGATAAACACTGTGTGTCCGATGGGGATAAACACTGTGTGTCCGATGGGGATAAACCTTCTGTCCCTGCTCTGGATCTAGCTGGGCTTCTCCATCTGTCAGAGGACTGCATCCTGTGAAGTGTGGGAGTGGGCGGATTTCCTCGTCCTTCTCGCCAGCCGTGATTTTGGGCAGCTCCATGGTAAGAAATGTGACTGTTCCCGGCAAAAACAATGTCCTATTTAGTAAATGACATTACTAAATTGCTCCCGAATGTACTATGCCAGGACATGGAAGTCGATTCTATCGTAGTCCATGTGGGTTTTAATGACATTATGAAGGGCAGCGCTGAACAGTTGAAACTGGATTTTAAAGAGCTGATTGACTCTCTGCTAGACACTAATAAAAAACCCATCATATCTGGCCCTGTTCCCTCTATGAATCGTGGCATTGAACGCTTTAGCAGGATTCTTGCTCTTCGCAACTGGCTACGTGATTATTGCAGCTTAATGCGTGTAACTTTTGTTGATAATTTCGATACCTTTTGGAAACAAAACACGTTTTATAAGGAGGATGGGATCCACCCAAATGTGGGTTCCTGGATCAATTCACAGCATTATAAGGCTGCATTGAGACAATGACTTATCAATGACCCAAGCCCAGCTCAGCTATTCCCTACCATTGTGACGCAGAGTTGTCAAAATGCTCCAGCAAATGTACATTATACCAGGGGCGTTGGAAGACACAATGTAAGTAACCTAATTTATGTCCCTCTAACTGCCCTGAATGCCTCTGCTGATCCTACAGCTATTGGATGCAGCAATCATGTGCCTAAGAACCAAATGTATACTGTTAGCACTGAGTCGGTGTGCCCTAGTAGGAAGTCCACTGTGTGCAGCTCACCCTGCACTAACATAAATAACATGAGCACATCTACTGCTGCTAAGCTTCCCAGTAAAGCAATGAAAACAAGCAAGCATCCCAGAAAAGTGCTCAAAATAGTCCACGTTAACATAGCCTAAGAAACAAGGTTCATTAAATTAATAACTAGAGTGACAGATGACATGTATATTCGGCGCAGTGGTCTAAGGCACTGCATCGCAGTGCTAGCTGTGCCACTAGAGATCCTGGTTCGAATCCAGGCTCTGTCGTAGCCGGCTGTGACCGGGAGACCCATGGGGCGGTGCACAATTGGCCCAGCATCGTCCAGGGTAGGGGAGGGAATAGCCGGCAGGGATGTAGCTCAGTTGGTAGAGCTTGGCGTTTGCAACGGCAGGGTTGTGGGTTCGATTCCCACGGGGGGCCAGTATGAAAAATTAAATAACAAGTAATGTATGCACTCACTAACTGTAAGTCGCTCTGGATAAGAGCGTCTGCTAAATGACCAAAAAAATGATGGACTGACTGGTTTAAATGTGTATGATGTGAGAATGTATGTGTATGCGATCCTTTTAATGAGCCTGAGAGGCTGACTTTCCCGTTGAACTCCTCATCTTTCTTCTCAAATCCGAAAGACATAAAACAATATAGAGATAACATAGATATTGATTTTGAGACATGACATGTAGTGTTGTCATATTAATTCGAAATTCCTGTTCTTTTTAGAAGATTTCTCACAAAAGCAGCGTATCTCTGTGAAATCAAATCAAATCAAATCAAATTTTATTGGTCACATGCGCCGAATACAACAGGTGCAGACATTATAGTGAAATGCTTACTTACAGCCCTTAACCAACAGTGCATTTATTTTAAACAAAAAAAGTAAGAATAAAACAACAACAAAAAAAGTGTTGAGAAAAAAAAGAGCAGAAGTAAAAATAAAGTGACAGTAGGGAGGCTATATATACAATAGAATAAAGTGACAGTAGGGAGGCTATATATACAGGGGGGTACCGTTGCATAGTCAATGTGCGGGGGCACCGGCTAGTTGAGGTAGTTGAGGTAATATGTACGGAAATGTCAACGAATGTCAACGAAGCGCTGAGTTTATACCAAGCGTTATATTTTCAAAGCCTTTTACATTTACAGTAATTCAGCTCGTGCGATGCTAATTTGCGACCAGCGGACTGGAGTCAACTGTCTGTCACGGGCTCTGTGTGTTTTCACTATGGAATAACGTCCCTTTCACATTGCTTACATTCAGACACCAAGTCAATCCAAAGTCAGAACATGAGACACAAATACCTAAAATATCTGTTAACAAAATGTGACTTTTTGCTAGAGCTCATTGTTAAACCACAAGTAACAGAGCCAACACTGATAACCTTTCTCCTGGATGGCAGATGGGTTGGGTTCACTTTCTGACTGGGGCAGTGAACCAACAGAATGACTGGGGCACCTTAGGGTATATAGTGCGCTGATGACATACTGTAGTCTCTCTCTCTCTCCCCCTCCCTCTCCCCCCTCCCCTCCCTCTCCCTCCTCCCTCTCCCTCCTCCCTCTCCCTCTCTCTCCCCCTCCCTCTCCCCCATCCCCTCCCTCTCCCTCCTCCCTCTCCCCCTCCCTCTCCCCCTCCCCTCCTCTCCCTCCTCCCTCTCTCACTCCTCCACCCTCTCCCCCTCCCTCTCCCCCTCCCCTCCTCTCCCTCCTCCCTCTCTCACTCCTCCACCCTCTCCCCCTCCCTCTCCCCCTCCCCTCCTCTCCCTCCTCCCTCTCTCACTCCTCCACCCTCTCCCCCTCCCCTCCCCTCCTCTCCCTCCTCCCTCCTCCCTCTCTCACTCCTCCACCCTCTCCCCCTCTCACTCCTCCACCCTCTCCCTCTCTCACTCCTCCACCCTCTCCCTCTCTCACTCCTCCACCCTCTCCCCCTCCCTCTCCCCCTCCCCTCCTCTCCCTCCTCCCTCTCTCACTCCTCCACCCTCTCCCCCTCCCCTCCCCTCCTCTCCCTCCTCCCTCCTCCCTCCTCCCTCTCTCACTCCTCCACCCTCTCCCCCTCTCACTCCTCCACCCTCTCCCCCTCTCACTCCTCCACCCTCTCCCCCTCTCACTCCTCCACCCTCTCCCCCTCTCCCTCCCCCTCCTCCTCTCGCTCGCTCGCTCTCTCTCCCCCTCGCCCTCCCTCTCCCCCTCTCCCTCCTCCCTCTCTCTCCCCCTCTCCCTTCACCCTCTCCCCCTCTCACTCCTCCACCCTCTCCCCCTCTCACTCCTCCACCCTCTCCCCCTCCCCTCCTCTCCCTCCACCCTCTCCCCCTCTCACTCCTCCACCCTCTCCCTCTCTCACTCCTCCACCCTCTCCCCCTCTCACTCCTCCTCCCTGTCCCCCTCTTCCTCCCCCTCCCCCTCCTCCTCTCGCTCCCTCTCTCTCCCCCTCTCCCTTCTCCCTCTCTCCCACTCCCTCTCCCCTCCTCCCTCTCTCTCTCGCTCTCGCTCTCTCGCTCTCGCTCTCACTCTCGCTCTCTCTCTCTCTCTCACAACTTTCCTCCAGTCTACAGATACCAAACAGTGAGTAGAGTTGAGTTGTTGTGGCCCTCAGTAACAAATCAGCATAGGAATGCATGTTGTCTTTTCTAAATGGATTCCAAGGTAATAAATTATCCTTCTGTGAGCAATGGGCAGAGAGAGTATAGGCTTGCCTCAGGAGAAACAGAGTTGTTGAAGCATTGAGTGGTTGGTTGTTATTACTAAAGGCATTTTCCTTCCTGAAGGTTGAATCTTGGTCAGGTTTCAGACATCACTGCAACACACCTGATAGGCTAATATTCCGAACTCCCGGACAATCAGGAGGAGACGATGTGTTTCCAAGGTGATTTACACCCCTGGAACTCTGGGGGAAAAAATTTGATGGTGTTACACCTACATGTATGATCCTCTACCTAGCACCATGTCATGTTACGTTACAGAAACATGTATGATCCTTTACCTAGCACCATGTCATGTTACGTTACAGAAACATGTATGATCCTCTACCTAGCACCATGTCATGTTACGTTACAGAAACATGTACCGGTATATAGGGGAGAGTGAGGTATGTTAAGACATGTTTTACATTCAGCATCACTCCGTCAAGGGAACTATAGTATTCTTTCTAACAAAGATATCTACATATAATTCAGGATGTTGTGTATCCCTGGAAATAGACAGAATTGATGTACAGTGGGGGAAAAAAAGTATTTAGTCAGCCACCAATTGTGCAAGTTCTCCCACTTAAAAAGATGAGAGAGGCCTGTAATTTTCATCATAGGTACACGTCAACTATGAAAGACAAATTAAGAAAAAAAAATCCAGAAAATCACATTGTAGGATTTTTAATGAATTTATTTGCAAATTATAGTGGAAAATAAATATTTGGTCACCTACAAACAAGCAAGATTTCTAGCTCTCACAGACCTGTAACTTCTTCTTTAAGAGGCTCCTCTGTCCTCCACTCGTTACCTGAATTAATGGCACCTGTTTGAACTTGTTATCAGTATAAAAGACACCTGTCCACAACCTCAAACAGTCACACACCAAACTCCACTATGGCCAAGACCAAAGAGCTGTCAAAGGACACCAGAAACAAAATTGTAGACCTGCACCAGGCTGGGAAGACTGAATCTGCAATAGGTAAGCAGCTTGGTTTGAAGAAATCAACTGTGGGAGCAATTATTAGGAAATGGAAGATATACAAGACCACTGATAATCTCCCTCGATCTGGGGCTCCACGCAAGATCTCACCCCGTGGGGTCAAAATGATCACAAGAACGGTTAGCAAAAATCCCAGAACCACACGGGGGGACCTAGTGAATGACCTGCAGAGAGCTGGGACCAAAGTAACAAAGCCTACCATCAGTAACACACTATGCCGCCAGGGACTCAAACCCTGCAGTGCCAGACGTGTCCTCCTGCTTAAGCCAGTACATGTCCAGGCCCGTCTGAAGATTGCTAGAGTGCATTTGGATGATCCAGAAGAGGATTGGGAGAATGTCATATGGTCAGATGAAACCAAAATATAACTTTTTGGTAAAAACTCAACTCGTCGTGTTTGGAGGACAAAGAATGCTGAGTTGCATCCAAAGAACACCATACCTACTGTGAAGCATGGGGGTGGAAACATCATGCTTTGGGGCTGTTTTTCTGCAAAGGGACCAGGACGACTGATCCGTGTAAAGGAAATAATGAATGGGGCCATGTATCGTGAGATTTTGAGTGAAAACCTCCTTCCATCAGCAAGGGCATTGAAGATGAAAGGTGGCTGGGTCTTTCAGCATGACAATGATCCCAAACACACCGCCCGGGCAACGAAGGAGTGGCTTCGTAAGAAGCATTTCAAGGTCCTGGAGTGGCCTAGCCAGTCTCCAGATCTCAACCCCATAGAAAATCTTTGGAGGGAGTTGAAAGTCTGTGTTGCCCAGCGACAGTCCCAAAACATCACTGCTCTAGAGGAGATCTGCATGGAGGAATGGGCCAAAATACCAGCAACAGTGTGTGAAAACCTTGTGAAGACTTACAGAAAACGTTTGACCTGTGTCATTGCCAACAAAGGGTATATAACAAAGTATTGAGTAACTTTTGTTATTGACCAAATACTTATTTTCCACCATAATTTTGCTAATAAATTCATTAAAAATCCTACAATGTGATTTTCTGGATTTTTTTTGTCATAGTTGACGTGTACCTATGATGAAAATTACAGGCCTCTCTCATCTTTTTAAGTGGGAGAACTTGCACAATTGGTGGCTGACTAAATACTTTCCCCCCCCACTGTATGTGGGAACTCCTTCAAGACTGTTGAAAAAGCATTCCAGGTGAAGCTGGTTGAGAGAATGCCAATAGTGTGCAAAGCTGTCATCAAGGCAAAGGGAGGCAACTTTGAAGAATCCCAAATATAACATATATTTTCATTTGTTTAACACTTCTTTGGTTACTCCATGATTCCATATGTGTTATTTCATAGTTTTAATGTCTTCACTATTATTCTACAATGTAGAAAATAGTAAAAATAAAGAAAAATACTTGAATGAGTAGGTGTTCTAAAACTTTTGACGGGTAGTGTACTTTGGTTTAGATACAAGCATCATGAAACCTCTAGCACAATACTAAGGCCCTCTAACCATTTGCACCATTATGTGTGACTTTCCACATTATTTGTAATTTATTTTGTGTTTCTGCCATCGTCTCTTATAACCAAAAAGAGCTTCTGGATATCAGGACAGCGATTCCTCACCTCGTATTGGACGAATATTTTTTCTTCAACGAGGCGGCCGCGAAGGATATCCTACAGACACCCGACAAGGCCCAAATCCCTGTCATTCGCATGAGAAAGAGACTGAGATATCGTGGACGTAGGTCGGGGTGCCTTGTAAGGATCCGACGGCGAGCGAGTAAACTGCCGCTCCCATCAATCCTATTAGCCAATCTTCAATCATTTGAGAATAAATAAATTGACCTAAGATTACGGTTATCCTACCAACGGGACATTAAAAACTGTAATATCTTATGTTTCACCGAGTCGTGGCTGAACGACGACATGGATAACATACAGCTAGCGGGCTATACGCTACATCGGCAGGATAGAACGGCTGACTCCGGTAAGACAAGGGGTGGCGGTCTGTGTATATTTGTAAACAACAGCTGGTGCACAAAATCAAATACTAAGGAAGTCTCGAGGTTTTGCTCGCCTGAGGTAGAGTATCTTATAATAAGCTGTAGACCACACTATTTACCAAGAGAGTTTTCATCTATATTTTTCATAGCTGTCTATTTACCACCACAAACCAATGCTGGCATTAAGATTGCACTGAATGAGCTGTATAAGGCCATACGTGAACAGGAAAACGCTCATCCAGAGGCAGCGCTCTTAGTGGCCGGGGACTTTAATGCAGGGAAACTTAAATCCGTTCTACCTAATTTCTACCAGCATGTTAAATGTGCAACCAGAGGAAAAAAAACTCTAGACCACCTTTACTCCATACATAGAGATGCATACAAACCTCTCCCTCGCCCTCCATTTGGCAAATCTGACCATAACTCTATCCTCCTGATTCCTGCTTATAAGCAAAAACTAAAGCAGGAAGCACCAGTGACTCGGTTAATAAAAAAGTGGTCAGATGCTAGCACAGACTGGAATATGTTCCGGGATTCTTCAGATAGCATTGAGGAGTACACCACATCAGTCACTGGCTTCATCAATAAGTGCATCGATGATGTCGTCCCCACAGTGACCGTACGTACATACCCCAACCAGAAGCCATGGATTACAGGAAACATTCACACTGAGCTAAAGGATAGAGCTGCCGCTTTCAAGGAGCGGGACTCTAACCCGGACGCTTATAAGAAATCCCGCTATGCCCTCCGACGAACCATCAAACAGGCAAAGAGTCAATACAGGACTAAGATTGAATCATACTACACCGGCTCTGACACTCGTCGGATCTATAGCAGGGCTTGAAAACTATTACAGACTACAAAGGGAAGCACAGCCGCGAGCTGCCCAGTGACACAAGACTTCCAGACGAGCTAAACCACTTCTATGCTCGCTGCGAGGCAAGCTACACTGAAGCATGCATGAGAGCACCAGTTGTTCCGGATGACTATGTGATCACGCTCTCCATAGCCGATGTGAGTAAAACTTTTAAGCAGGTCAACATTCACAAGGCCCCAGGGCCAGACGGATTACCAGGACGTGTACTCCGAGCATGTGCTGACCAACTGGCAAGTGTCTTCACTGGCATTTTCAACATGTCCCTGACTGAGTCTGTAATACCAACATGTTTCAAGCAGACCACCATAGTCCCCGTGCCCAAGGACACTAAGATAACCTGCCTAAATGACTACCGACCCGTAGCACTGACGTCTGTAGCCATGAAGTGCTTTGAAAGGCTGGTCATGGCTCACATCAACACCATTATCCCAGAAACTCTAGACCCACTCCAATTTGCATACCGCCCCAACAGATCCACAGATGATGCAATCTCTATTGCACTCCACACTGCCCTTTCCCACCTGGACAAGAGGAACACCTACTTGAGAATGCTATTCATTGACTACAGCTCAGCATTCAACACCATAGTGCCCTCAAAGCTCATCACTAAGCTAAGGATCCTGGGACTAAACACCTCCCTCTGCAACTGGATCCTGGACTTCCTGACGGGCTGCCCCCAGGTGGTAAGGGTAGGTAACAACACATCTGCCACACTGATCCTCAACACGGGGGCCCCTCAGGGGTGCGTGCTCATTCCCCTCCTGTACTCCCTGTTCACCCATGACTGCATGGCCAGGCAAGACTCCAACACCATCATTAAGTTTGCCGACGACACAACAGTGGTAGGCCTGATCACCGACAACAATGAGACAGCCTATAGGGAGGAGGTCAGAGAACTGGTCGTGTGGTGCCAGGATAACAACCTCTCCCTCAACGTGACTAAGACAAAGGAGATGATTGTGGACTACAGGGGAAAAAAGAGGACTGAGCACGCCCCCATTCTCATCGACGGGGCTGTAGTGGAACAGGTTGAGAGCTTCAAGTTCCTTGGTGTCCACATCACCAACAAACTATCATGGTCCAAACACACCAAGACAGTCGTGAAGAGGGCACGACAAAGCCTATTCCCCCTCAGGAGAATGAAAAGATTTGCCATGGGTACTCAGATCCTCAAAAAATTCTACAGCTGCACCATCGAGAGCATCCTGACTGGTTTTATCACCGCCTGGTATGGCAACTGTTCGGCCTTTGACCGCAAGGCACTACAGAGGGTAGTGCGTACGGCCCAGTACATCACTGGGGCCAAGCTTCCTGCCATCCAGGACCTCTATACCAGGCGGTGTCAGAGGAAGGCCCTCAAAATTGTAAAAGACTTCAGCCACCCTAGTCATAGACTGTTCTCTCTGCTACCACACGGCAAGCGGTACCGGAGTGCCAAGTCTAGGTCCAAAAGGCTTCTCAACAGCTTCTACCCCCAAGCCATAAGACTCCTGAACAGCTAATCATGGCTACCCAGACTATTTGCACTGCCCCCCCACCCCATCCTTTTTATGCTGCTGCTACTCTGTTAATTATTTATTCATAGTCACTCTAACTCTACCCACATGTACATATTACTTCAACTACCTCAACTAGCCGGTGCCCCCGCACATTGACTCTGCACCGGTACCCCCCTATATATATAGCCTCCCTACTGTTATTTTATTTTACTTCTGCTCTTTTTTTCTCAACACTTTTTTGTTGTTGTTTTATTTTACTTTTTTATTAAAAATAAATGCACTGGTAGTTAAGGGCTGTAAGTAGGCATTTCACTGTAATGTCTGCACCTGGCCAATAAAATGTGATTTGATTTGATTAATTTGACTTGACTTGGTGAAAATCCGTTTTTTTGGACCTAAGTTGCTTACAACTTTTTCCATGTGGTTTCTTCCTTCACAGACTCCATGAAATTATGACCTCTTCCTAAATATTTGGTCAAATTATTAATTTTGTGTATGATTTCCTAGAAGCAAGGGGTGGCTCAACTCACCATTTGGCTTAAGCCTGTCAATGAGGGAGTTCTATTAACCTGAACCAAGGGGCACCGGTCTATGGCCCATTACATTATTTGTCAAAAATGGCTAGGGGGGAGTGCCCTTCTTAAACCAAACAGTAATCTGCACCGCTGGGTCATGTCGTCAACAAGGCAGCATGGTCTATCACATTTTCAAACTAGTTTTCATTGGGAAGGCAGATAAGGTGTTTTTTGTCAAAAGCAATCACTTTTGCATGTGAAAACACAGAATCCTACTCCACATGCTTAATCTAGCCTACATCACTTTTATTTTGAGCCGACTTCACCGTGGGCTTTGAACGGGGCACCTGGCTCACACCCGGAGGTGGCCCTGTTCCAAAACGAATGGAATCACTTTTCACCCGGTGCAAACACCTCCCACCGGGATAACCCTGGCTGGATAATCGAACCCACTCAGGCAGACAGACAGACACACACAGACAGACTCAGTCAGACAGACACACACAGACAGACTCAGTCAGACAGACAGGCAGACAGAGACAGACAGTCAGGCAGACAGAGACAGACAGTCAGGCAGGCAGACAGACAGGCAGGCAGACAGACAGTCAGGCAGACAGACAGTCAGGCAGACAGACAGACAGTCAGGCAGACAGATAGACAGTCAGGTAGACAGACAGTCAGGCAGGCATTCAGACAGACAGACAGACAGACAGTCAGGCAGACAGACAGACAGACAGACAGACAGACAGACAGACAGACAGACAGACAGACAGACAGAGACAGACAGACAAAACAGTAACGCTGTGTGTGTGGAGGCGGGGACGTCCCATCAGTGACTGAGGGAGACACTAAGCAGGCGATTACAGATCTGTGAGGAAGCATGACCGCTTTCCGCTGTCTGTGTAGGTGCACCGCTGATAGTCTGTTTATACAGGGTCTTACACACCTCACTGGAACACAGGTAAGCACGCAAATACACACATCCTGTGTAAACTGAAATCTGTTTGACCTCATTTTAACCAGCAAGTCACCTGTTCAACTAAAGGAGACTCTGGATCACCTTTACTCCACGCACAGAGACGCATGGAAGGCCCTCCCTCGCCCTCCATTTGGCAAATCTGACCATGACTCTATCCTCCTGATTCCTGCTTACAAGCAAAAACTCAAACAGGAAGTATCAGTGACGCGCTCAATGCGGAAGTGGTCCGATGAAGTGGATGCTAAGCTACATGACTGTTTCGCTAGCACAGACTGGAAAATGTTCAGAGATTTATCCGATAACATTGAGGAGTTTACCACATCAGTCACCTAAGTACGTACCCCAACCAGAAGCCATGGATTACAGGCAACATCCGCACTAAGCTAAAGGCAAGAGCTGCTGCTTTCATGGAGCGGGACACTAATCTGGATGCTTATAAGAAATCCCGCTACGACCTCCGATAAGCCATCAAACTCTTTTAAATATGTCCACAGTTTCGGCCCCCCTCAGGTTCTCTGGCAGGCTATTCCAGAGGCTGGGGGCATAGTAACTATTTCTTGGGTAGACCAGACAGGAGAGCATTACAGTAGTCAAGCCTGCTTGTAATAAAAGCATGGATGAGTCTCTCTGTATCAGCCTGAGAAAGAAACAGACGCACCTTGGCAATGTTCCTCAGGTGGTAAAAAGCTGTTTTGGTCACATTCCTGATGTGTGATTCAAAATTTTGTTCAGAATCTAAAATAACACCTAGGTTTTTTACCTGGTGTTTTATCTTTATTGCCAGTGAATTAAAATGTGCGGCCAGATTCTCTCTCTGTGCTTTGGCTCCAACAATAAGTACCTCGGTCTAGTCTTGATTTAGCTGGAGGAGTTGTGAGCCATCCAAGTATTTAAATCACTAATACAGTCTAATAATTTATCCATGGAGCTGAAATCCTCTGGCGACACAGTAATGTAAAGTTGTGTATCGTCTGCGTAGCAGAGAAAATCAATGCTGTGCTTTCTGATAAAGCTGTCAAGTGGTAACAGTCAGAAATTTGGACACACCTACTCATTCCAGGGTTGCTATGGAGAGCCTAAATAAGTTCAGGAGTAAAAATGTACTTTAACAAGTCACAAAATAAGTTGCATGTGCAATAATAGTGTTTAACGTTATTTTTTTATGACTAAACTACCGGTCAAAAGTTTGGATACACCTACTCATTCCAGGGTTTTTCTTTATTTGTATTTATTTTCTACATTGTAGAATAATAGTGAAGACATCAAAACTATGAAGTAACACATATGTAATCATGTAGTAACCAAAAAAGTGTTTAACAAATCAAAATATATTTTTTATTTTTGAGATTCTTCAAAGTAGCCCCCCTTTGCCTTGATGACAGCTTTGCACACGCTTGGCATTCTCTCAACCAGCTTCATGAGGTAGTCACCTGGAATGCATTTCAATTAACAGGTGTGCCTTGTTAAAAGTTAATTTGTGGAATGTCTTTCCTTCTTAATGCATTTGAGCCAATCAGTTGTGTTGTGACAAGGTAGGGGTGGTATACAGAAGATAGCCCTGTTTGGTAAAATACCAAGTCCATATTATGGCAAGAACAGCTCAAATATGCAAAGAGAAACGACAGTCCATCATTACTTCAAGACATGAATGTCAGTCAATACGGAACATTTCAAGAACTTTGAACGTTTCTTCAAGTGCAGTCGCAAAAACCATCAAACGCTATGATGAAACTGGCTCTCATGAGGACCGCCACAGGAAAGGAAGACCCAGAGTTACCTCTGCTACAGAGGATAAGTTCTTTAGAGTTAACCGCACCTCAGATTGCAGCCCAAATAAATGCTTCACAGAGTTCAAGTAACAGACACATCTCAACATCAACTCTTCAGAGGATAATTGTTGCAAAGAAACCACTACTGAAGGACACCAATAATAAGAAGAGTCTTGCTTGGGCCAAGAAACACAAGCAATGGACATTAGACCAGTGGAAATCTGTCCTTTGGTCTGATGAGTCCAAATTTGATATTTTTGGTTCCAACCGCCGTGTCTTTGTGAGACGCAGAGTAGGTGAACGGATGATCTCCGTATGTGTGGTTCCCACCGTGAAGCATGCAGGAGGGTCTCCCGAGTGGCGCAGTGGTTTAAGGCACTGGGGGTTGGGATTTAAAAATATATATATAGGACAAAACAACATCACGCCAAGAGTGACACCACAACACTACATAAAGAGAGACCTAAGACAACAACATAGCATGGTAGCATCATATAACAACACAGCATGGTAGCAACACAACACAACAACATGGCAGCAACACAACATGGCAACATGGCAGCAACACATCACAACAACATGGTAGCAACACAACATGGCAGCAGCACAAAACATGGTACAGACATTATTAGGCACAGACAACAGCACAAAGGCAAGAAGGTAGAGACAACAATACATCACGCGAAGCAGCCACAACTGTCAGTAAGTGTCCATGATTGAGTCTTTTTGAATGAAGAGATGGAGATAAAACTGTCCAGTTTGAGTGTATTTTGCAGCTCGTTCCAGTCGCTAGCTGCAGCGAACTGAAAAGAGGAGCGACCCAGGGATGTGTGTGCTTTGGGGACCTTTAACAGAATGTGACTGGCAGAATGGGTGTTGTATGTGGAGGATGAGGGCTGCAGTAGGTATCTCAGATAGGGGGGAGTGTGGCCTAAGAAGGTTTTATAAATAAGCATCAACCAGTGGGTCTTGTGACGGGTATACAGACATGACCAGTTTACAGAGGAGTATAGAGTGCAGTGATGTGTCCTATAAGGAGCATTGGTGGTAAATCTGATGGCCAAATGGTAAAGAACATCTAGCCGCTCGAGAGCACCCTTACATGCCGAGCTATAAATTACGTCTTCGAAATCTAGCATGGGTAGGATGGTCATCTGAATCAGGGTTAGTTTGGCAGCTGGGGTGAAAGAGGAGCGATTACGATAGAGGAAACCAAGTCTAGATTTAACCTTAGCCTGCAGCTTTGATATGTGCTGAGAGAAGGACAGTGTACCGTCTAGCCGTACTCCCAAGTACTTGTATGAGGTGACTACCTCAAGCTCTAAACCCTCAGAGGTAGTAATCACACCGGTGGGGAGACGGGCATTCTTCTTACCAAACCACATTACCTTTGTTTTTGGAGGTGTTCAGAACAAGGTTAAGGGCAGAGAAAGCTTGTTGGACACTAAGAAAGCTTTGTTGTAGAGTGTTTAACACAAAATCCGGGGAGGGGCCAGCTGAGTATAAGACTGTATTATCTGCATATAAATGGATGGGAGAGCTTCCTACTGCCTGAGCTATGTTGTTGATGTAAATTGAGAAGAGCGTGGGGCCTAGGATCGAGCCTTGGGGTACTCCCTTGGTGACAGGCAGTGGCTGAGACAGCAGATGTTCTGACTTTATACACTGCACTCTTTGAGAAAGGTAGTTAGCAAACCAGGCCAAAGACCCCTCAGAGACACCAATACTCTATGGTAGAATGGAATGGTCTACCATATCAAAAGCTTTGGCCAAGTCAATAAAATTAGCAGCACAACATTGCTTAGAATCAAGGGCAATGGTGACATCGTTTAGGACCTTTAAGGTTGCATTGACACATCCATAACCTGAGCAGAAACCAGAGAGAATACTATAGAAAGCCAGTCAGTTGATTATTGACAAGTTTTTCTAACACTTTTGATAAACAAGGCAAAATAGAAATTGGCCAATAACAACGCAGTTCAAGAAATAGAGTTAAGAAAATATTTACTAAATAAAGTGAAGTAAAAAATTAAATAAAAAGTAACAGAATAAAATAACAATAATGAGGCTATATACAGGGGGTACCGGTACCGAGTCAATGTGCGGGGGTACAGGTTAGTCGAGGTAATTTGTACATTGAAGTAGGGGTAAAGGTGTCAATGTAAATAGTCCGGGTGGCCATTTCATTAATTGCTCAGCGGTCTTATGGCTTGAGGGTAGAAGCTGTGCTGCCATGCGGTAGCAGAGAGAACAGTCTGTGACTTGGGTGACTGGAGTCTTTGACAATTTGTTGGGCCTTCCTCTGACACCGCCTGGTATAGAGGTCCTGGATGGCAGGAAGCTTGGCCCCAGTGATGTACTGGGCCGTTCGCACTACCCTCTTAAAGAAGAAGTTACAGGTCTGTGAGATCCAGAAATCTTGCTTGTTTGTAGGTGACCAAATACTTATTTTCCACCATAATTTGCAAATAAATTCATTAAAAATCCTACAATGTGATTTTCTGGATTTTTTTTCTCTAAATTTGTCTGTCATAGTTGACATGTACCTATGATGAAAATTACAGGCCTCTCTCATCTTTTTAAGTGGGAGAACTTGCACAATTGGTGGCTGACTAAATACTTTTTTCCCCACTGTATGTCATGCAATAAAATGCAAATTAATTACTTAAAAATCATACAATATGATTTTCTGGATTTTTGTTTTAGATTCCGTCTCTCACAGTTGAAGTGTACCTATGATAAAAATTACAGACCTCTACATACTTTGTAAGTAGGAAAACCTGCAAAATCGGCAGTGTATCAAATACTTGTTCTCCCCACTGTATATATATTGTTTTTTTTAAATGAATGTTTTTTTTATCAATTAGTATATTTTAGTTTAACCAAAACTCCACCAGTCCTACCTATGATATTATTTATGAAGATTATAAATGTTACACATTTTATTTTTTAATGTTTTTTTATGAATTTGTATTTTTGAGTTTAACAACACTATTTGTTGCATTATTTGTTCTGTCCTTTCTGGTGGATTAAATAGAAATTGCAACCAACTTTCTATGGCTTGTTTTAAAAATAGCGATATTTGGGAGATTATTTCCTTTTCAAATAACTGAAAGTGAGAGGTTGTAATGAGCATAGGGTGAGACAATCTTACTAATCTGCTAGAGAACCAGTTCGGATTTAAATTCTTTGAGTCAGTCACTTTTGGATGCAATTAAAGACTTTAAATCCGGGAAAACTCCAGGGCTGGATGGCATACTAGTTGAGGTATACCAAACTTTTTTTGATATACTCAGAGGACCATTATTAGCATGTTTTAACCACTCCTATGTAAATGGTAGATTATCTGACACTCAACAAGAAGGTCTGAATTCATTATTACTGAAACAGGATCCAAGTGGGAAATATAAAGATCCAGTCCATAAAAAAAATTGGAGGCCCCTTACACTTCAGTGTCGTGATGAAAAAATTCTAGCAAAATATATTTTTTTTTACATGGACGATACATTGGAGATAATATAATGCAAGTAATGGAAACAACATAACACTATGAAAAATCAGGGATACCAGGCCTGCTATTGATAGCTGACTTTGAAGAGGCTTTTGATAAAGTACAACTAGAGTTTATATATAAATGCAAAGAATATTTCAATTTTGGTGAATCTCTTATAAAATGGGTTAAAATCATGTATAGTAACACTAGGTGTAAAATAGTAAATAATGTCTACTTCTCAGAAAGTTTTAAACTGTCAAGAGGAGTAAAACAAAGTTGTCCACTATCGGTATATCTATTTATTATGGCCATCGAAATGTTAACTATTAAAATCAGATCCAACAATAATATCAAGGGATTAGAAATCCAGGGATTAAAAACAGAGGTGTCATTGTACGCTGATGATTCATGTTTTGAATCCCTCCACAGCCTCATAGAGGATCTAGATACATTTTCTAACCTCTCTGGATTACAACCAAATTATGATAAGTGTACTATATTATGTATTGGATCACAAAAAAATACAATGTTTACATTACTATGTAGTTTACCAATAAAATGGTCTGATGGTGATGTGGATATACTCGGAATACATATCCCAAAGGAAATAAATGATCTCACTCCAATGAATATTAATAGAAAGTTAGCAAAAATACATAAGATCTTGCTACCATGGAAAGGTAAATACCTGTCTATTTGTGGAAAAATCACCCTGATTAAGTATAACTTTTGTATGACTGAAGCCTTTAGCGAGAGGTCTAATGCTTTAATATTTAACAATTTCTGCTCTCCGAATTCAAATTCATTATATAAATAGGCCCGTTTAATTTTGTCTGGCTTGCCGTTCCAAATAAAATTGAATATTTTTTTCTCATATAGTTTAAAAAACAGTTTGCTTGGTGTAGGCAAGACCCAAAGCAAATAGGTCAACTGGGATATTATTAAAGAGTTAATTGCATCAAGAATTTCCTCCTCTGTAATTTCGCCTTCACATGAGTCTTTCTGTACAGCTGTTAATTTTACATTATTTATAGCCAATTATATGATGGTCCGACCGCATTCTGTCCCCATCAACACTTTTTAAATGTATATATATATATATATATATATATATATATATATATATATCCATGACATTCATGATTTCCTTAAGAGCATGAGGGTGATAGTTTGTAGTATGATTTCTTTAACGGTCCATTGAGCTATCTAAAAAAGTACTATAATGTCTCACCATAATATTAGAGTCTTGTATTGCTTGCAGGGTTGATAATTTATTATATACAGTGCCTTGCAAAAGTATTCATCCCCCTTGGCGTTTTTCCTATTTTGTTGCATTACAACCTGTAATTTAAATTGATTTTTATTTGGATTTCATGTAATGGACATACACAAAATAGTCCAAATTGGTGAAGTGGAATGAACAAAAATAACTTGTTTCAAAACATTCAAAAAAATTAATGAGGGAAAAGTGGTGCGTGCATATGTATTCACCCCCTTTGCTATGAAGCCCCTAAATAAGATCTGGTGCAACCAATTACCTTCAGAAGTCACATAATTAGTTAAATAAAGTCCACCTGTGTGCAATCTAACTGTCACATGATCTCAGTATATATACACCTGTTCTGAAAGGCCCCAGAGTCTGCAGCACCACTAAGCAAGGGGCACCACCAAGCAAGCGGCACCATGAAGACCAAGGAGCTCTCCAAACAGGTCAGGGACAAAGTTGTGGAGAAGTACAGATCAGGGTTTGGTTATAAAAAAAAATCCAAAACTTTGAACATCCCACGGAGCACCATTAAATCCATTATTAAAAAATGGAAAGAATATGGCACCACAACAAACCTGCCAAGAGAGGGCCGCCCACTAAAACTAATGGACCAGGCAAGGAGGGCATTAATCAGAGATGCAACAAAGACACCAAACTTAATCCTGAAGGAGCTGCAAAGCTCTACAGTGGAGATTGGAGTATCTGTCCATGGGACCACTTTAAGCCGTACAGTCCACAGAGCTGGGCTTTACGGAAGAGTGGGCAGAAAATAGCCAATGCTTAAAGAAAAAAACAAGCAAACACATTTGGTGTTCGCCAAAAGCCATGTGGGAGACTCCCCAAACATATGGAAGAAGGTACTCTGGTCAGATAATACTATAATTGAGCTTTTTGGCCATCAAGGAAAACGCTATGTCTGGCGCAAACCCAACACCTCTCATCACCCCGAGAACACCATCCCCACAGTGAAGCATGGTGGTGGCAGCATGATGCTGTGCGGATGTTTTTCATCAGCAGGGACTGGAAAACTGGTCAGAATTGAAGGAATGATGGATGGTGCTAAATACAGGGAAATTCTTGAGGGAAACCTGTTTCAGTCTTCCAGAGATTTGAGACTGGGACGGCGGTTCACCTTCCAACAGGACAATGGCCCTAAGCATACTGCTAAAGCAACACTCAAGTGGTTTAAGGGGAAACATTTAAACGTCTTGGAATGGCCTAGTCCAGGGTTCTTCAATTCCGGTCCTGGAGGGCCGAAACACCTCTGTTTTTCATCCTCTCCTTCTAATCAGGGGCTAATTCAGACCTGGGACACCAGGTGAGTGCAATTAACTACCAGGTAGAAATAAAAAACAGAAGTGTTTCGGCCCTCCAGGACCGGAATTGAAGAACCCTGGCCTAGTCAAAGCCCAGACCTCCAATTGAGAATCTGTTTCCCCTTAAACCAGAAGATTGCTGTACACAAGCGGAATCCACTAGTTCTGCTGAATGTATATATTTATTTTCAAGTGTGTGTGCTGTGTGTGAATAATGTGCAAATATTTTACAATCCAGGTGTGAAAGCTCTTAGACAGTTACCCAGAAAGACTCACAGATGTAATCAGTGCCAAAGGTGATTCTAACATGTATTGACTCAGGGATGTGAATACTTAGGTTAATTAGATATTTGTTTCATTTTTGTTTCATTTTCAATACATTTGCAAAAATGTCAAAAAACATGTTTTCACTTTGTCATTATTGGGTATGTAGATGGGTGAGGAAAAATGATAATTTAATCATTTTTGAATTCAGGCTGTAACACAACAAAATGTGGAATAAGTACAGGGGTATGAACACTTTCTGAGGGCACTGTCTATACTGTCTATACTGTCCATTATTCATTTATACAGTACATTGTGAATATGTACATTATATATACACTACCAGTCAAAAGTTTGGACACACCTACTCATTCAAGGGTTTTTCTTTATTTTTACTATTTTCTACATTTTAGAATAATAGTGAAGACATCAAAACTATGAAATAACACATATGGAATCATGTAGTAACCAAAAAAGTGTTAAACAAATCAAAATATATTTTATATTTGAGATTCTTCAAATTGCCACACTTTGCCTTGATGACAGCTTTGCACACTCTTGGCATTCTCTCAACCAGCTTCATGAGGTAGTCACCTGGAATGCATTTTAATTAACAGGTGTGCCTTCTTAAAAGTTAAATTGTGGAATTTCTTTCCTTCTTAATGTGTTTGAGCCAATCAGCTGTGTTGTGACAAGGTAGGGGTGGTATACAGAAGATAGCCCTATTTGGTAAAAGACCAAGTCCATATTATGGCAAGAACAGCTCAAATAAGCAAAGAGAAACGACAGTCCATAATTACTTTAAGACTATTATTCTACAGTGTAAAAAATAGTTAAAATAAAGAAAAACCCTTGAATGAGTAGGTGTGTCCAAACCCTTGACTGGTAGTGTACGTTCCTCTCCCTCTTGGCTCTTTCCAGAACAGTTACCTTGTCCTTGAACCTCAGGAGCTTGACCACTATCGTCCTGGGCCTGTCACCTAGGCCTGTCACCTAGGCCTGTCACCTGGGCCTGTCACCTGGGCCTGGGCCTGGGCCTGTCTCCTAGGCCTGTCACCTGGGCCTGTCACCTGGCCTGTCACCTGGCCCTGTCACCTGGCCCTGTCACCTGGGCCTGTCACCTGGCCCTGTCACCTGGCCCTGTCACCTGGCCCTGTCACCTGGGCCTGTCAGCTGGGCCTGTCACCTAGGCCTGGGCCTGTCACCTGGCCCTGTCACCTGGCCCTGTCACCTGGCCCTGTCACCTGGCCCTGTCACCTGGCCCTGTCACCTGGCCCTGTCACCTGGGCCTGTCACCTGGGCCTGGGCCTGGGCCTGTGCCGGTGGTGGGTTTTCCACCCCAATCTTCCTGTGGTCCATCTTCAATTTCTCAGAGATCAGTCCCTCACTTTGTCCTCAGACTCCGTCCAGGTCTCATGTGGAGATTCTGCAATTCCATCACAACCATGTTGTTCTGCCTTGATTGTCCCTCTGATTTCTCCGTCATTGTTATCATGGATTCACACACAGAACTGATGTCCTTTCTCAATAACTTACAGATTGCTGTCATCTTGCCGTTCTCCTGTTTATACTCATCGAGCTGATCCTGGGAGAACTGCAAACTGTTCTTCAGGTCCTGGACCTCTCTGGTCAGGTCGTCCATTATTTTATTAGTTGAATCCACGGACGAGGTGAGGGATCTGTGCAGGCCAGTCAAGTTCTTCCACACCGATCTTGTCAAACCATTTCTGAATGGACCTCGCTTTGTGCACAGGGGCATTTTAATGCTGAAACAGGAAAGGGCCTTCCCCAAACTCTTCCAACAAAGTTGAAAGCACAGAATCGTCTAGAATGTCATTGTATGCTGTAGTGTTAACATTTCTCTTCAATGGAACTAAGGGGCCTAGCCGAACAATGAAAAACAGCCTCAGACCATTATTCCTCCTCCACCAAACTTTACAGTTGGCACTATGCATTTGGGCTGGTAGCGTTCTCTTGGCATCCGCCAAACCCAGATTCGTCCGTCGGACTGCCAGATCGTGAAGTGTGATTCATCACTCCAGAGAACGCATTTCCACTGCTCCAGAGTCCAATGGCGGCGAGCTTTACACCACTCCAGCCATCGCTTGGCATTGCGCATGGTATCTTAGGCTTGTGTGCGGCTGCTCGGCCATGGAAACCCATTTCATGAAGCTCCCGAGGAACAGTTATTGTGCTGACGTTGCTTCCAGAGGCAGTTTGGAACTCCGTAGTGAGTGTTGCAACCAAGGACAGATTATTTTTAAACGCTACGCGCTTCAGCACTCTGCATTCCCGTTCTGTGAGCTTGTGTGGCCTACCACTTTGCAGCTGAGCTGTTGTTGCTCCTAGACGTTTCCACTTCACAATAACAGCACTTACAGTTGACCGGGGCAGCTCTAGCAGTGCAGAAATTTGACGAACTGACTTGTTGGAAAGGTGGCATCCTATGACAGTTGTACGTTGAAAGTCACTGAGCTCTTCAGTAACTCTACTGCCAATGTTTGTCTATGGATATTATATGCTTCCATCTCCTTCGTGAATATAGGTCTCCTCTCTGGAATAGTCCTGGTGGCAGGACTGGCTTTGCTTTCAGATGAAGCAGATGGTTCGAAGTAAGGGGTTCTAGATCATTAGGGTCATTTGTCAAAGTTGTGATTGGTCTGTCTTTTTTGATTGCCTCAACATCACACAAGGCTGCCTGCAAAGCCTCATCATCCAGTACTTGTTCGTTAAGGACTGACCAGTCAGATCAACCTCCCAACCTCTCCCATATTCCCCCATTGTGGGCTCCAGAGGGAGGGTTGAATGACCATTTCACTCCTTCCTTCAGTAATGCATTTTTAATCTCCTAGCTTCTCCTAGCTCTCTCTGTGTTCCAATGAAGTTAGTTCCGTTGTCTGTTCTGATACTTGTTCCTGGGCCTCTTCGACAGATGAATCTGCGCAGGGCATTGATGCAGGAATCAGTATCCAGATAACTAGCAATTTTAATGTGGACAGCTCGTCTCACAAGGCAAGTAAAGATCACACCATACCGCTTCACATGAACGCGGCCTTGTTTCACCTCTATGACCCCAAAGTAATCTAAGCCCACATGGGTAAAAGGTGACAAATCGGTTGACACCCGATCTTGTGGAAGGTCGGCCATCTTCTCTTCTCCATCTCTGCCTGCAGAAGACACAGCTCTTAAGGATCTTCCTAACATCGCTGCCGAAGTCTGGAAAGCATGTGACCTCTCCCAGACCTGCTCATGGATGTGTAGTAAGGTCAGTCTGGAGATGTGTGATCCTTTGGGCAGGATCGTAGGATTCTTTAGTTCCGTAGGCATAGCAGCTTTGCTTAACCTTCCTCCAACTCTCAGAATGCCATTGTCAACAATTGGGTCAAACTTACAGATTGAGATGCTTCCCATGGCACATTGTTTTTCTTTCACCACGATGGCGATTTCTTGTTTAAAGTGTTGTCCTTGCTCAAATCAAATGATGACCTCTTCTGCTTCATCTAGGTCATCCACAGACAAACTTTCATTTCTACACATCAGCTTGAACTTATTCATTGTTTCCTTCAGTTCGTTTTTTAGACTCTGATCTGATCCTGGATCAGTTTTTGTGAGAACATTCCTTTTCTGGCTTAACTGTAGAAGAAGTCTCTTCAGTTTCAGCATCCAGGCTACTGCTTTCTTCAAGCCATTCCATGTCGAGTAGTACTCAATCAGTTTGCTGGTCGGACTCTTTTCTTCCACACTTATACTGTTCATGATGACATCTTTCGTCACCTCTGGATCATCCAGAGGGATAGAGCCAAGCTCCTCAGGGACTTTAGGCCATTGTGTTCCTGCTTTCTCCAGGAAGTATTGTCCTTTGAGCCATCTCTTTGAGTTCAGGAAAGTTTCAACATGTAACCCTCTAAAGATGTCCTCGGCTGGGTTCTGTTTGGAATTCAGACACCTCCACTGTTTTCCTTTTGATAGGTCACAGATCACAGCAACCCTATTAGCCACAAAGGTATGGAATCTTATAACAACACAGGATGAGACCCAGATGCAGACACAGGAGGCAGATAGTTTGAGTCTCTGACATTTATTAAAATACAAGGGGCAGGCAAGAGGCAGGTCGAGGACAGGCAGAAGTTCGTAAACCAGGTCTGAGTCCGAAAGGTACAGGGCGGCAGGCAGGCTCGAGGTCAGGGCAGGCTGAATGGTATGGCAGGAAGAAAATGTCGGAACCTGGAGGACTAGAAAACAGGGACTAGGAAAAAACAGGAGTACGGAACAACACGCTGGTAGGCTTGACGAGACAAGATTAACTGGCAACAGGCCGACAGAAAACTCTGGTATAAATACACAGGGGATAATGGGAACAAATGGGAGACACCTGGTGGGGGGTGGAGACAAGCACAAGACAGGTGAAACAGATCAGGGTGTGACAGAATCTCTTGGTATCGTTGCGGATGTATTTTAGCACAGACTGGCTGTCTGTCCAGAAAATCGACTCCTCAAGATCAATCTGGAGCTCCAACCTCCACTCGCACTGCCAATGTTGCCGCAGCAAGTTCCAGTCTGGGGATCGTCATCTGCTTGAGTGGAGTCACCCTTGATATCCCCAGCATGAATGCAAAGTGGACCTTTTCCATACTGTTTGTGAACCTAAGGTAACTTGCTGTGCCGTAGCCTTGTTCACGTGCTTCACCAAAGTTCTCAGGATTCATGCACCTGTCATGCTGGTCCAGCTGGTCCAGCTCTGTCTCTCAATCTCTTCCATGAAATGGAGTGTTCTTCAGGAATGACTTTGTCCCATCCACAATTTAACTTGCAGAGCTCTTGAAGAATTTGCTTTGCCTTTAAGATGAATGGGGCGAGGAAACCCAATGGATCGTAAACCGAACTGACAGTCCAGAGAACACCTCTTCTTGTAAGATGTCTGTTCTTGACAGTGACTCGGAAGGTAAATGCATCACTTTCAATGTTCCATCGGATTCCAAGTGCTCTTTCAACAGGCAGCTTTTCTCTGTCCAGATCCAGTTCTTTCATCTGCTTGGCTTTGTGTTCATCAGGGATAGAAGCCAGCCATCATAGCAATGTGCTCGTGCCAAAATCTTAGCAAGACACTGATGAGCGTGTTTGCCAGGTCAGGGCCTTAACACTAGAACCGCCTGGCCTTTCAGCCTGTCAGTACCCGCTAGAGAACGTTGCCGGGCATCCCCTTTAGCATCAGATGCATATCAACCCCTCAAGGAGCAGCAAACCTAAGCATCAAGGCTTGATAAATAGCGAATCAACTATTGTAAAGGAGTAATTGCATGATTAAATATTTGTGGAAATATAAATAAATAAAAAAATAACAACAATAGTGATTTGTTTAGACTGAGTCAAGGATATGTTTTGTATAATTCTACAAAGTCCTAGAAAAAATGTTTGTATATATAGTGTAGCATAGCTTGGTGATAGCTGAAGCCGGCTATCCTATCTAGCTGATATTTCTCTGTCAAATCAGTTATGGCAAGATAGCAAGAGCCAGTGTCTGGAATGTGTTTCATAAGACACTCGTTCTACCACACGTTGCTACAAAAGTAGCTTGCAAATTAGTTTCAATGTTTCATCACGTCATGTAAATACATGTTACCGTGGAAATGATATTGCGAGTTGAACGCCAACGCTCTTCAGTCAGCTCAGCAACCCAGTGTTCTATAACTGGCTAGTTTTGTCTCATCTCTCCTGATGTCCGCTGTGAGATCTTTCCCGGGAGACAAATCCCAAAACCAATATCCCTACAGGTGTAGGCTACATGTGGACATTGCACAAACATCGGCCAGCTTGAGTGTAGATACATCAACAACAAAAAATAATGTGTTCTAGTTACAAAGATAAAATATTTTCTGCTGTAAATATCATATTGATTATAAAGACAGTATTCCTACTGTAGTGACTTCCATTTGAACATAGCCACTGCCCTGAAGCGGGGTTGTTTCGGAATATATCCAGCGCCTTCGGAAAGTATTCAGACCCCCTGACTTTTCCACATTTTGTTACATTACAGCCTTATTCTAAAATTGATGTAAAAAATAATAATAACATCAGCAATCTACACCGCATAAAGTGAAAAAAGGTTTTTAGAAAGTTTTTGCAAGTTTTTGCAAATGTATAACAAATAAAAAACAGAAATACCTTATTTACAGAAGTATTCAGACCCTTTGCTATGAGACTCAACATTGAGCTCAGGTGCATCGTGTTTCCATTGATCATCCTTGAGATGTTTCTACAACTTGATTGGAGTCCACCTGTGGTAAATTCAATTGATTGGACATGATTTGGAAAGGCACACACCTGTCTATATAAGGTCCCACAGTTGACAGTGCATGTCAGAGCAAAAACCATGCCATGAGGTCGAAGGAATTGTCCGTAGAGCTCAGAGACAGGATTGTGTTGAGGCACAGATCTGTGGAAGGGTACCAAAACAATTCTGCAGCATTGAAATTCCCCAAGAACACAGTGGCCTCCATCATTCTTAAAAGGAAGAAGTTTGGAACCACCAAGACTCTTCCTAGAGCTGGCAGGATTACTTTATCCTATCCCAGGTATTCCTTAAAGAGGTGGGGTTTCAAATGTCTCCGGAAGGTGGTAAGTGACTCCGCTGTCCTGGCGTCGTGAGGAAGCTTGTTCCACCATTGGGGTCCAGAGCAGCGAACAGTTTTGACTGGGCTGAGCGGGAACTATGCTTCCGCAGATGAAGGGGAGCCAGCAGGCCAGAGGTGGATGAACGCAATGCCCTCGTTTGGGTGTAGGGACTGATCAGAGCCTGAAGGTACGGAGGTGCCGTTCACCTCACTGCTCCATAGGCAAGCACCATGGTCTTGTAACGGATGCGAGCTTCAACTGGAAGCCAGTGGAGTGTGCGGAGGAGCGGGGTGACGTGAGAGAACTTGGGAAGGTTGAACACCAGACGGGCTGCGGCATTCTGGATGAGTTGTAGGGGTTTAATGGCACAGGCAGGGAGCCCAGCCAACAGCGAGTTGCAGTAATCCCGACGGGAGATGACAAGTGCCTGGATTAGGACCTGTGCCGCTTCCTGTGTAAGGCAGGGTCGTACTCTCCGAATGTTGTAGAGCATGAACCTACAGGATCGGGTCACCGCCTTGATGTTAGCGGAGAACGACAGGGTGTTGTCCAGGGTCACGCCAAGGCTCTTCGCACTCTGGGAGGAGGACACAACGGAGTTGTCAACCGAGATGGCGAGATCATGGAACGGGCAGTCCTTCCCCGGGAGGAAGAGCAGCTCCGTCTTGCCGAGGTTCAGCTTGAGGTGGTGATCCGTCATCCATACTGATATGTCTGCCAGACATGCAGAGATGCGATTCGCCACCTGGTTATCAGAAGGGGGAAAGGAGAAGATTAGTTGTGTGTCGTCAGCGTAGCAATGATAGGAGAGGCCATGTGAGGATATGACAGAGCCAAGTGACTTGGTGTATAGCGAGAATAGGAGAGGGCCTAGAACTGAGCCCTGGGGGACACCAGTGGTGAGAGCACGTGGTGCGGAGACAGCTTCTCGCCACGCCACTTGGTAGGAGCGACCGGTCAGGTAGGACGCAATCCAAGAGTGAGCCGCTCCGGAGATGCCCAGCTCGGAGAGGGTGGAGAGGAGGATCTGATGGTTCACAGTATCAAAGGCAGCAGACAGTGGTTATCCCACTGGCTATAGGGTGAATGCACCAATTTGTAAGTCGCTCTGGATAAGAGCGTCTGCTAAATGACGTAAATGTAATGTAAATGTAATGTCGTCAACCTTCTTTTCAAAGTGGTTGACGAAGTCATCCACAGAGAGGGAGGATGGGGGGGGGGGGGGGATTCAGCAGGGAGGAGAATGTGGCAAAGAGCTTCCTAGGGTTAGAGGCAGATGCTTGGAATTTAGCGTGGTAGAAAGTGGCCTTAGCAGCAGAAACAGATGAAGAAAATGTAGAGAGGAGGGAGTGAAAAGATGCCAGGTCCGCAAGGAGTCTAGTTTTCTTCCATTTCCGCTCAGCTGCCCGGAGCTCTGTTCTGTGAGCTCGCAATGAGTCATCAAGCCACGGAGCTCGAGGGGAGGACCGAGCCGGCCGGGAGGATAGGGGACATAGAGAGTCAAAGGATGCAGAAAGTGAGGAGAGGAGGGTTGAGGAGGCAGAATCAGGAGATTGGAGGGAGAAGGATTGAGCAGAGGGAAGAGATGATAGGATGGAAGAGGAGAGAGTAGCGGGAGAGAGAGAGCGAAGGTTGCGACGGCGCATTACCATCTGTGTAGGGGCAGAGTGAGTAGTGTTGGAGGAGAGCGAGAGAGAAAAGGATACAAAGTAGTGGTCAGAGACATGGAGGGGAGTTGCAGTGAGATTAGTAGAAGAACAGCATCTAGTAAAGATGAGGTCAAGCGTATTGCCTGCCTTGTGAGTAGGGGGGGACGGTGAGAGGGTGAGGTCAAAAGAGGGGAGGAGTGGAAAGAAGGAGGCAGAGAGAAATGAGTCAAATGTAGACGTAGGGAGGTTGAAATCCCCCAGAACTGTGAGGGGTGAGCCATCCTCAGGAAAGGAACTTATCAAGGCGTCAAGCTCATTGATGAACTCTCCAAGGGAACCTGGAGGGCGATAGATGACAAGGATATTAAGCTTAAATGGGCTAGTGACTGTGACAGCATGGAATTCAAATGAGGAGAGAGACAGATGGGTTAGGGGAAAAATTGAGAATGTCCACTTGGGAGAGATGAGGATTCCTGTGCCACCACCCCGCTGACCAGATGCTCTCGGGGTATGCGAGAACACATGGTCAGACGAGGAGAGAGCAGTAGGAGTAGCAGTGTTGTCAGTGGTAATCCATGTTTCCGTCAGCGCCAAGAAGTCGAGGGACTGGAGGGTAGCATAGGCTGGGATGAAGTCTGCCTTGTTGGCAGCAGAACAGCAGTTCCAGAGGCTGCCTGAGACCTGGAACTCCAGGTGGGTGGTGCGTGCAGGGACCACCAGGTTAGAGAGGCAGCAGCCACGCGGTGTGAGGCGTTTGTGTAGCCTGTGCGGAGAGGAGAGAACAGGGATAGGCAGAGGCATAGTTGACAGGCTGTAGCAGATGGCTACAATAATGCAAAGGAGATCGGAATGAAATGAACTAAACATCTGGGAAAGGAGAGAGCGGGGCCTCCCTCAGCACAACTCCCAAATATAACTCTCCCAACTTCCACCTCAGAAACTATAATTGTTGTAAACTACAGCGGTTCAATGTTTCTATGAATAGACTAACTCAGTTTATTCAGCTAGCTAACTAGGTGCAGTATTATTCCGTGAAAATCGTCCGGGCATCAAGTCATATGACGCCACAGCCAGCTAGCATGCCGGACTCCAGCAACACGGTTTAGCGCCAATACTCTGCCACAACAAACCACCAGTGTATCAACACGCAAGCAGATCGTTTGTGTCCGTGTCTAACGTTGTGGGTTAGTCCCGACAGCTTGAGTGAGTCCGTCGTCAACTTATTCAGCCAGTTAGTTAGCTAGAATAGTTAGCAAACTAGCTAGCCATTGCTTTCAGACAAAGAAGAACCCCTCCTTTCACAGCACTAACACACAGAGAGAGCCAAACTAACGTTAACTAGTCACCCATGTCCCAAATTCCTTGAACGACTCAGGCTATCAATATGTAAAAAACAAAACAAATGTAGGTTATGACTTACCCCTAGCAGCTACTGTTAGCTAGCCAAGTGCAAAGCTAGCCACTGAATTGACTCAGCCAGTTCGCGTCTGTTCACACGGTCGTTCCAGCTATTGTTTACTAGTAGCTATCCAGGTAGCAACAAGCTAGCTAATACTTCAAGCACAGTAGCCGCTTGCTACCTAACGTTAACGGTTCAGACAATGAGGTTAGGAAACAGCTGAATGTAGCGTCATACCCAAGAAGAATCGATGCTGTAATCGCTGCCAAAGGTGCTTCAACAAAGTACTGAGTAAAGGGTCTGAATACTTATGTGAATGTGACATTTCAGTTGTGATTTCTAAAATAAATTAGCCAAAAATTATAATAACCTGTTTTTGCTTTGTCATTATGGGGTATTGTGTGTAGATTGATAAGGGGGGGAAAAAACAATTAAATCAATTTTAGAATAAGGCTGTAACGTAACAAAATGTGGAAAAAGATTTCACAAGGGGTCTGAATACTTTCCACATTCGAAGTTCCCAAAAGCCAATCGGCAAAAAGCATTCACGGAGATCCAGGGTGCAACAATACAGGATTTATTTTCCTTTTTATCTAACAAAATAATGATTTGATCAACTTAAATCATAGATAACTGGAAATGAAAAGATGTAATGTGTCTATCTAGGACTCCTCCCCCCAAAGGTCCAACTTCCTGCCCTTATCCTAACTAACACACTTGCCACAGTCCAATGAATGGGCAAGAGGGGGAGCCATGAACACTAATACACTAATAACAAAGGAATATATACAATCAGGGAAGCATCAATCCTAAAGGTACACAACATTTCATTACATAAATTAATATTTACATTGACATTTTACATTTTATTTCATATACGGTACCAGTCAAAAGTTTGGACACACCTACTCATTAAAGGTTTTTTTCCTTTATTTTTACTATTTTCTACAGTGTAGAATAATAGTGAAGACATCAAAACTATTAAATAACACATATGGAATCATGTAGTAACCAAAAATTGTTAAACTAATCAAAATATATTTTATATTTGAGATTCATCAAAGGAGCCACCCATTGCCTTGATGACAGCTTTGCACATTCTTGGCATTCTCTCAACCAGCTTCATGAGGTAGTCACCTGGAATGCATTTCAATTAACAGTTGTGCCTTGTTAAAGTTAATTTGTGGAATTTCTTTCCTTCTTAATGCGTTTGAGCCAATCAGTTGTGTTGTGACAAGGTAGGGGTGGTATACAGAAGATTGCCCTATTTGGTAAAAGACCAAGTCCATATTATGGCAAGAACAGCTCAAATAAGCAAAGAGAAATGACAGTCCATCATTACTTTAAGACATGAAGGTCAGTCAATCAGGAACATTTCAAGGACTTTGAAAGATTCTTCAAGTGCAGTTGCAAAAACCAAGTGCTATGATGGAACTGGCTCTCATGAGGACCGCCACAGGAAAGGAAGACCCAGAGTTACCTCTGCTGCAGAGGATACGTTCATTAGAGTTAATTGCACCTCAGATTGCAGCCCAAAATAAATGCTTCACAGAGTTCAAGTAACAGACACATCTCAACATCAACTGTTCAGAGGAGACTGCGTGAATCAGGCATTCATGGTCGAATTGCTGCAAAGAAACCACTACTAAAGGACACCAATAATAAGAAGAGACTTGCATTGACCAAGAAACACGAGCAATGGACATTAGACTGGTGGAAATCTGTCCTTTGGTCTGATCAGTGGTCCTTTGGTTCCAACCGCCGTGTCTTTGTGAGACGCAGAGTAGGTGAATGGATGATCTCCGCATGTGTGGTTCCCCCCGTGAAGCATGGAGGTGGAGGTGTGAATGTGTGGGGGTGCATTGCTGGTGACACTGTAGAGACAGAGCAGTAGAGTAGAGGCATAGAGCAGTAGAGTAGAGACATAGAGCAGTAGAGTAGAGACATAGAGCAGTATAGTAGAGACATAGAGCAGTAGAGTAGAGGCATAGAGTAGTAGAGGCATAGAGCAGTAGAGTAGAGACATAGAGCAGTAGAGTAGAGGCATAGAGCAGTAGAGTAGAGGCATAGAGCAGTAGAGTAGAGGCATAGAGCAGTAGAGTAGAGGCATAGAGCAGTAGAGTAGAGACATAGAGCAGTAGAGGCATAGAGCAGTAGAGTAGAGGCATAGAGCAGTAGAGTAGAGACATAGAGCAGTAGAGTAGAGGCATAGAGCAGTAGAGTAGAGACATAGAGCAGTAGAGTAGAGGCATAGAGCAGTAAGGCATAGAGCAGTAAGGTAGAGGCAGTAGAGTAGAGACATAGAGCAGTAGAGTAGAGAAAGAGAGCAGTAGAGTAGAGACATAGAGCAGTAGAGTAGAGGCATAGAGCAGTAGAGTAGAGGCATAGAGCAGTAGAGACATAGAGCAGTAGAGACATAGAGCAGTAGAGTAGAGACATAGAGCAGTAGAGTAGAGGCATAGAGCAGTAGAGTAGAGGCATAGAGCAGTAGAGTAGAGACATAGAGCAGTAGAGTAGAGACATAGAGCAGTAGAGTAGAGGCATAGAGCAGTAGAGTAGAGGCATAGAGCAGTAGAGACATAGAGCAGTAGAGTATAGGCATAGAGCAGTAGAGTAGAGACATAGAGCAGTAGAGTAGAGGCATAGAGCAGTAGAGTAGAGACATAGAGCAGTAGAGTAGAGGCATAGAGCAGTAGAGTAGAGGCATAGAGCAGTAGAGTAGAGACATAGAGCAGTAGAGTAGAGGCATAGAGCAGTAGAGTAGAGACATAGAGCAGTAGAGTAGAGACATAGAGCAGTAGAGACATAGAGCAGTAGAGTATAGGCATAGAGCAGTAGAGTAGAGACATAGAGCAGTAGAGTAGAGGCATAGAGCAGTAGAGTAGAGGCATAGAGCAGTAGAGTAGAGGCATAGAGCAGTAGAGTAGAGACATAGAGCAGTAGAGTAGAGGCATAGAGCAGTAGAGTAGAGGCATAGAGCAGTAGAGTAGAGGCATAGAGCAGTAGAGTAGAGACATAGAGCAGTAGAGTAGATACATAGAGCAGTAGAGTAGAGGCATAGAGCAGTAGAGTAGAGACATAGAGCAGTAGAGTAGAGACATAGAGCAGTAGAGTAGAGACATAGAGCAGTAGAGTAGAGTCATAGAGCAGTAGAGTAGAGACATAGAGCAGTAGAGTAGAGACATAGAGCAGTAGAGTAGAGGCATAGAGCAGTAGAGTAGAGACATAGAGCAGTAGAGTAGAGACATAGAGCAGTAGAGTAGAGGCATAGAGCAGTAGAGACATAGAGCAGTAGAGTAGAGGCATAGAGCAGTAGAGACATAGAGCAGTAGAGTAGAGGCATAGAGCAGTAGAGACATAGAGCAGTAGAGTAGAGACATAGAGCAGTAGAGTAGAGACATAGAGCAGTAGAGTAGAGGCATGGAGCAGTAGAGTAGAGACATAGAGCAGTAGAGTAGAGACATAGCGCAGTAGAGACATAGAGCAGTAGAGTAGAGGCATAGAGCAGTAGAGACATTGAGCAGTAGAGTAGAGACATAGAGCAGTAGAGACATAGAGCAGTAGAGTAGAGACATAGAGCAGTAGAGACATAGAGCAGTAGAGTAGAGTCATAGAGCAGTAGAGTAGAGACATAGAGCAGTAGAGTAGAGGCATAGAGCAGTAGAGTAGAGGCATAGAGCAGTAGAGTAGAGACATAGAGCAGTAGAGTAGAGACATAGAGCAGTAGAGTAGAGGCATAGAGCAGTAGAGTAGAGGCATAGAGCAGTAGAGTAGAGACATAGAGCAGTAGAGGCATAGAGCAGTAGAGTAGAGACATAGAGCAGTAGAGTAGAGGCATAGAGCAGTAGAGTAGAGGCATAGAGCAGTAGAGTAGAGACATAGAGCAGTAGAGTAGAGACATAGAGCAGTAGAGTAGAGACATAGAGCAGTATAGACTTAGAGCAGTAGAGTAGAGACATAGAGCAGTAGAGTAGAGACATAGAGCAGTAGAGTAGAGACATAGAGCAGTAGAGTAGAGACATAGAGCAGTAGAGACATAGAGCAGTAGAGTAGAGGCATAGAGCAGTAGAGTAGAGACATAGAGCAGTAGAGTAGAGACATAGAGCAGTAGAGTAGAGACATAGAGCAGTAGAGTAGAGGCATAGAGCAGTAGAGTAGAGGCATAGAGCAGTAGAGTAGAGGCATAGAGCAGTAGAGTAGAGACATAGAGCAGTAGAGTATAGGCAGTAGAGTAGAGACATAGAGCAGTAGAGTAGAGGCAGTAGAGTAGAGACATAGAGCAGTAGAGGCATAGAGCAGTAGAGTAGAGGCATAGAGCAGTAGAGTAGAGACGTAGAGCAGTAGAGTAGAGACATAGAGCAGTAGAGTAGAGGCATAGAGCAGTAGAGTAGAGGCATAGAGCAGTAGAGACATAGAGCAGTAGAGTAGAGGCATAGAGCAGTAGAGTAGAGACATAGAGCAGTAGAGTAGAGGCATAGAGCAGTAGAGTAGAGACATAGAGCAGTAGAGTAGAGGCATAGAGCAGTAGAGTAGAGGCATAGAGCAGTAGAGTAGAGACATGGAGCAGTAGAGTAGAGGCATAGAGCAGTAGAGTAGAGGCATAGAGCAGTAGAGTAGAGACATAGAGCAGTAGAGTAGAGGCATAGAGCAGTAGAGTAGAGACATAGAGCATTAGAGTAGAGGCATAGAGCAGTAGAGTATAGGCATAGAGCAGTAGAGTAGAGACATAGAGCAGTAGAGTAGAGACATAGAGCAGTAGAGTAGAGACATAGAGCAGTAGAGTAGAGGCATAGAGCAGTAGAGTAGAGACATAGAGCAGTAGAGTAGAGACATAGAGCAGTAGAGTAGAGACATAGAGCAGTAGAGTAGAGGCATGGAGCAGTAGAGTAGAGACATAGAGCAGTAGAGTAGAGACATAGCGCAGTAGAGACATAGAGCAGTAGAGTAGAGGCATAGAGCAGTAGAGACATAGAGCAGTAGAGTAGAGACATAGAGCAGTAGAGACATAGAGCAGTAGAGTAGAGGCATAGAGCTGTAAAGTAGAGACATAGAGCAGTAGAGTAGAGGTATAGAGCAGTAGAGTAGAGACATAGAGCAGTAGAGTAGAGACATATAGCAGTAGAGTAGAGGCATAGAGCAGTAGAGTAGAGACATAGAGCAGTAGAGTAGAGACATAGAGCAGTAGAGACATAGAGCAGTAGAGTAGAGGCATAGAGCAGTAGAGTAGAGACATAGAGCAGTAGAGTAGAGACATAGAGCATTAGAGTAGAGGCATAGAGCAGTAGAGTAGAGACATAGAGCAGTAGAGTAGAGGCATAGAGCAGTAGAGTAGAGACATAGAGCAGTAGAGTAGAGACAGAGCAGTAGATTAGAGGCATAGAGCAGTAGAGTAGAGGCATAGAGCAGTAGAGTAGAGACATAGAGCAGTAGAGTAGAGGCATAGAGCAGTAGAGTAGAGACATAGAGCAGTAGAGTAGAGACATAGAGCAGTAGAGTAGAGGCATAGAGCAGTAGAGTAGAGGCATATAGCAGTAGAGTAGAGACATAGAGCAGTAGAGTAGAGGCATAGAGCAGTAGAGTAGAGACATAGAGCAGTAGAGTAGAGACATAGAGCAGTAGAGTAGAGACATAGAGCAGTAGAGTCATAGAGCAGTAGAGTAGAGGCATAGAGCAGTAGAGTAGAGGCATAGAGCAGTAGAGTAGAGACATAGCGCAGTAGAGTAGATGCATAGATCAGTAGAGTAGAGGCATAAAGCAGTAGAGTAGAGGCATAGAGCAGTAGAGTAGAGACATAGAGCAGTAGAGTAGAGACATAGAGCAGTAGAGACATAGAGCAGTAGAGTAGAGACATAGAGCAGTAGAGTAGAGACATAGAGCAGTAGAGTAGAGACATAGAGCAGTAGAGTAGAGGCATAGAGCAGTAGAGTAGAGGCATAGAGCAGTAGAGTAGAGACATAGAGCAGTAGAGTAGAGGCATAGAGCAGTAGAGACATAGAGCAGTAGAGTAGAGGCATAGAGCAGTAGAGACATAGAGCAGTAGAGTAGAGACATAGAGCAGTAGAGTAGAGACATAGAGCAGTAGAGTAGAGACATAGAGCAGTAGAGACATAGAGCAGTAGAGTAGAGACATAGAGCAGTAGAGACATAGAGCAGTAGAGTAGAGACATAGAGCAGTAGAGACATAGAGCAGTAGAGTAGAGACATAGAGCAGTAGAGACATAGAGCAGTAGAGTAGAGACATAGAGCAGTAGAGTAGAGGCATAGAGCAGTAGAGTAGAGACATAGAGCAGTAGAGTAGAGACTTAGAGCAGTAGAGTAGAGGCATAGAGCAGTAGAGTAGAGACATAGAGCAGTAGAGTAGAGACATAGAGCAGTAGAGTAGAGACATAGAGCAGTAGAGTAGAGACATAGAGCAGTAGAGTAGAGACATAGAGCAGTAGAGTAGAGACATAGAACAGTAGAGTAGAGACATAGAGCAGTAGAGTAGAGGCATAGAGCAGTAGAGTAGAGGCATAGAGCAGTAGAGTAGAGACATAGAGCAGTAGAGTAGAGGCATAGAGCAGTAGAGTAGAGACATAGAGCAGTAGAGTAGAGACATAGAGCAGTAGAGTAGAGGCATAGAGCAGTAGAGTAGAGGCATAGAGCAGTAGAGTAGAGGCATAGAGCAGTAGAGTAGAGGCATAGAGCAGTAGAGTAGAGGCATAGAGCAGTAGAGTAGAGGCATAGAGCAGTAGAGTAGAGACAGTAGAGTAGAGACATAGAACAGTAGAGTAGAGACATAGAGCAGTAGAGTAGAGGCATAGAGCAGTAGAGTAGAGACATAGAGCAGTAGAGTAGAGACATAGAGCAGTAGAGTAGAGACATAGAGCAGTAGAGTAGAGACATAGAGCAGTAGAGTAGAGACATAGAGCAGTAGAGTAGAGACATAGAGCAGTAGAGTAGAGACATAGAGCAGTAGAGTAGAGACATAGAGCAGTAGAGTAGAGACATAGAGCAGTAGAGTAGAGGCATGGAGCAGTAGAGTAGAGACATAGAGCAGTAGAGTAGAGGCATAGAGCAGTAGAGTAGAGACATAGAGCAGTAGAGTAGAGGCATAGAGCAGTAGAGTAGAGACATAGAGCAGTAGAGTAGAGACATAGAGCAGTAGAGACATAGAGCAGTAGAGTAGAGGCATAGAGCAGTAGAGACATAGAGCAGTAGAGTAGAGGCAGTAGAGTAGAGACAGTAGAGTAGAGACATAGAGCAGTAGAGTAGAGACATAGAGCAGTAGAGTAGAGACATAGAGCAGTAGAGTAGAGGCATAGAGCAGTAGAGTAGAGACATAGAGCAGTAGAGTAGAGACATAGAGCAGTAGAGTAGAGACATAGAGCAGTAGAGTAGAGACATAGAGCAGTAGAGACAGAGCAGTAGAGTAGAGACATAGAGCAGTAGAGTAGAGGCATAGAGCAGTAGAGTAGAGGCATAGAGCAGTAGAGTAGAGGCATAGAGCAGTAGAGTAGAGGTATAGAGCAGTAGAGTAGAGGCATAGAGCAGTAGAGTAGAGACATAGAGCAGTAGAGTAGAGACATAGAGCAGTAGAGGCATAGAGCAGTAGAGTAGAGACATAGAGCAGTAGAGTAGAGACATAGAGCAGTAGAGTAGAGGCATAGAGCAGTAGAGTAGAGGCATAGAGCAGTAGAGTAGAGACATAGAGCAGTAGAGCAGAGGCATAGAGCAGTAGAGTAGAGACATAGAGCAGTAGAGTTATAGAGCAGTAGAGTAGAGACATAGAGCAGTAGAGTAGAGGCATAGAGCAGTAGAGTAGAGACATAGAGCAGTAGAGTAGAGGCATAGAGCAGTAGAGTAGAGACATAGAGCATTAGAGTAGAGGCATAGAGCAGTAGAGTATAGGCATAGAGCAGTAGAGTAGAGACATAGAGCAGTAGAGTAGAGACATAGAGCAGTAGAGTAGAGACATAGAGCAGTAGAGTAGAGGCATAGAGCAGTAGAGTAGAGACATAGAGCAGTAGAGTAGAGACATAGAGCAGTAGAGTAGAGACATAGAGCAGTAGAGTAGAGGCATGGAGCAGTAGAGTAGAGACATAGAGCAGTAGAGTAGAGACATAGCGCAGTAGAGACATAGAGCAGTAGAGTAGAGGCATAGAGCAGTAGAGACATAGAGCAGTAGAGTAGAGACATAGAGCAGTAGAGACATAGAGCAGTAGAGTAGAGGCATAGAGCTGTAAAGTAGAGACATAGAGCAGTAGAGTAGAGGTATAGAGCAGTAGAGTAGAGACATAGAGCAGTAGAGTAGAGACATATAGCAGTAGAGTAGAGGCATAGAGCAGTAGAGTAGAGACATAGAGCAGTAGAGTAGAGACATAGAGCAGTAGAGACATAGAGCAGTAGAGTAGAGGCATAGAGCAGTAGAGTAGAGACATAGAGCAGTAGAGTAGAGACATAGAGCATTAGAGTAGAGGCATAGAGCAGTAGAGTAGAGACATAGAGCAGTAGAGTAGAGGCATAGAGCAGTAGAGTAGAGACATAGAGCAGTAGAGTAGAGACAGAGCAGTAGATTAGAGGCATAGAGCAGTAGAGTAGAGGCATAGAGCAGTAGAGTAGAGACATAGAGCAGTAGAGTAGAGGCATAGAGCAGTAGAGTAGAGACATAGAGCAGTAGAGTAGAGACATAGAGCAGTAGAGTAGAGGCATAGAGCAGTAGAGTAGAGGCATATAGCAGTAGAGTAGAGACATAGAGCAGTAGAGTAGAGGCATAGAGCAGTAGAGTAGAGACATAGAGCAGTAGAGTAGAGACATAGAGCAGTAGAGTAGAGACATAGAGCAGTAGAGTCATAGAGCAGTAGAGTAGAGGCATAGAGCAGTAGAGTAGAGGCATAGAGCAGTAGAGTAGAGACATAGCGCAGTAGAGTAGATGCATAGATCAGTAGAGTAGAGGCATAAAGCAGTAGAGTAGAGGCATAGAGCAGTAGAGTAGAGACATAGAGCAGTAGAGTAGAGACATAGAGCAGTAGAGACATAGAGCAGTAGAGTAGAGACATAGAGCAGTAGAGTAGAGACATAGAGCAGTAGAGTAGAGACATAGAGCAGTAGAGTAGAGGCATAGAGCAGTAGAGTAGAGGCATAGAGCAGTAGAGTAGAGACATAGAGCAGTAGAGTAGAGGCATAGAGCAGTAGAGACATAGAGCAGTAGAGTAGAGGCATAGAGCAGTAGAGACATAGAGCAGTAGAGTAGAGACATAGAGCAGTAGAGTAGAGACATAGAGCAGTAGAGTAGAGACATAGAGCAGTAGAGACATAGAGCAGTAGAGTAGAGACATAGAGCAGTAGAGACATAGAGCAGTAGAGTAGAGACATAGAGCAGTAGAGACATAGAGCAGTAGAGTAGAGACATAGAGCAGTAGAGACATAGAGCAGTAGAGTAGAGACATAGAGCAGTAGAGTAGAGGCATAGAGCAGTAGAGTAGAGACATAGAGCAGTAGAGTAGAGACTTAGAGCAGTAGAGTAGAGGCATAGAGCAGTAGAGTAGAGACATAGAGCAGTAGAGTAGAGACATAGAGCAGTAGAGTAGAGACATAGAGCAGTAGAGTAGAGACATAGAGCAGTAGAGTAGAGACATAGAGCAGTAGAGTAGAGACATAGAACAGTAGAGTAGAGACATAGAGCAGTAGAGTAGAGGCATAGAGCAGTAGAGTAGAGGCATAGAGCAGTAGAGTAGAGACATAGAGCAGTAGAGTAGAGGCATAGAGCAGTAGAGTAGAGACATAGAGCAGTAGAGTAGAGACATAGAGCAGTAGAGTAGAGGCATAGAGCAGTAGAGTAGAGGCATAGAGCAGTAGAGTAGAGGCATAGAGCAGTAGAGTAGAGGCATAGAGCAGTAGAGTAGAGGCATAGAGCAGTAGAGTAGAGGCATAGAGCAGTAGAGTAGAGACAGTAGAGTAGAGACATAGAACAGTAGAGTAGAGACATAGAGCAGTAGAGTAGAGGCATAGAGCAGTAGAGTAGAGACATAGAGCAGTAGAGTAGAGACATAGAGCAGTAGAGTAGAGACATAGAGCAGTAGAGTAGAGACATAGAGCAGTAGAGTAGAGACATAGAGCAGTAGAGTAGAGACATAGAGCAGTAGAGTAGAGACATAGAGGAGTAGAGTAGAGACATAGAGCAGTAGAGTAGAGACATAGAGCAGTAGAGTAGAGGCATGGAGCAGTAGAGTAGAGACATAGAGCAGTAGAGTAGAGGCATAGAGCAGTAGAGTAGAGACATAGAGCAGTAGAGTAGAGGCATAGAGCAGTAGAGTAGAGACATAGAGCAGTAGAGTAGAGACATAGAGCAGTAGAGACATAGAGCAGTAGAGTAGAGGCATAGAGCAGTAGAGACATAGAGCAGTAGAGTAGAGGCAGTAGAGTAGAGACAGTAGAGTAGAGACATAGAGCAGTAGAGTAGAGACATAGAGCAGTAGAGTAGAGACATAGAGCAGTAGAGTAGAGGCATAGAGCAGTAGAGTAGAGACATAGAGCAGTAGAGTAGAGACATAGAGCAGTAGAGTAGAGACATAGAGCAGTAGAGTAGAGACATAGAGCAGTAGAGACAGAGCAGTAGAGTAGAGACATAGAGCAGTAGAGTAGAGGCATAGAGCAGTAGAGTAGAGGCATAGAGCAGTAGAGTAGAGGCATAGAGCAGTAGAGTAGAGGTATAGAGCAGTAGAGTAGAGGCATAGAGCAGTAGAGTAGAGACATAGAGCAGTAGAGTAGAGACATAGAGCAGTAGAGGCATAGAGCAGTAGAGTAGAGACATAGAGCAGTAGAGTAGAGACATAGAGCAGTAGAGTAGAGGCATAGAGCAGTAGAGTAGAGGCATAGAGCAGTAGAGTAGAGACATAGAGCAGTAGAGCAGAGGCATAGAGCAGTAGAGTAGAGACATAGAGCAGTAGAGTTATAGAGCAGTAGAGTAGAGACATAGAGCAGTAGAGTAGAGGCATAGAGCAGTAGAGTAGAGACATAGAGCAGTAGAGACATAGAGCAGTAGAGTAGAGACATAGAGTAGTAGAGTAGAGGCATAGAGCAGTAGAGTAGAGACATAGAGCAGTAGAGTAGAGACATAGAGCAGTAGAGTAGAGACATAGAGCAGTAGAGTAGAGACATAGAGCAGTAGAGTAGAGACATAGAGCAGTAGAGACATAGAGCAGTAGATTAGAGGCATAGAGCAGTAGAGTAGAGGCATAGAGCAGTAGAGTAGAGACATAGCGCAGTAGAGTAGATGCATAGAGCAGTAGAGTAGAGACATAGAGAAGTAGAGACAGAGCAGTAGAATAGAGGTATTACAGAAGTTGCACACATAGGAAACATTTTGAGTGGCCTAATGTCCGGGAAAATGTTAGCCCTTTCATGCAATTCTACATCCTTTTACATGACTGAAACCTTTTGCATTATCTTTTTTAATGCTGCGTTCATAACAACTGGGAACTCGGAATTCGGACCTGGTAAATCTCTGACTTCAGTGCATTCACGACATCGTGGAACTCAGAAAAAAACTAGCACCGACTGGGCAAATTCCTTTTGAACGGTAATCCAACTCGGAACTCCAAGTCTGGAACTCAGGCCTCTTTCTAGAGTTCTGATTTCCCAACCTGCAGATCATTGACGTACGCTAATAGTTTTACCTCCCGTTTTTCTCAGTTCCCAGTTGTCTTGAAAGAACCATAATACTGCACAAATGATCGAAATGACAGGCTATTTTGACAAAGACAAACTGAGAATCTGAGATTTAAAAAAAACTGCTGTGAAGTCCAATGCTGGAGGTGTGTCTATCAGAGCAGAGAGAGGGAGGGAGGGAGATCATAGAAAGTGAATCTCATTCTAGTTCTGTGAGAGATACAGGCACGGTTTTCACACCGCCACGGCCACGCTTTGGTCTCAAACACAGGTTACAATGTTGCGCAAACCATAAACCCGGGCTGGCCCAACCCAAATCGACATGCCATAAGAGGTACCGGATCCGGCCACATAGGTTCCGGAACCAAACCGAAAACCGAGAGGCAAATTAAGCACTCTCTGTAGCGCCTTCCGATCAAGGGTTGTGCAGTTGCCATACCAGGCGGTGATGCAGCCAGTCAAGATGCTCTCAACGGTGCAGCTGTAGAAACTTTGGAGGATCTGAGAGCTAAATCTTTTCAGCCCATGTTAAGTCTTTAGTGATGTGGATACCGAGGAACTTGAAGCTGTCGACCCTCTCCACAAAATGCCCGTCGATGTGAATGGGGGCATGATCGCCCCTCCATAGTCCACGATCAGCTCCTTTGTCTTGCTGACGTTAGGGAGAGGTTGTTGTCCTGGCACCACACTGGCTGTCTCATTGTTGTTAATGAACTACAACCGTCGTGTCATCAGCAAACTTGATGATAGCATTGGAGTCATGCGTGGCCACGCAGTCATCAGTGAATAGGGAGTACAGGAGAGGATTAAGCGCACAACCGTGTTGAGGGTCAGCGTGGCGGATATGTCTGTCAGGAAGTCCAGGATCCAGTTGCAGAGGGAGGTGTTCAGTCCCAGGGTCCAGAGCTTGGTAATAAGCTTGGAGGGGAATATGTTGCTGAACTCTGAGCAGTAGTCTAAGAACAGCATTCTCACATAGGTATTTCCCCTCTTGTCCAGGTGGGAGAGGGCAGTGTGAAGTGCAATTGAGATTGCGTCATCTGTGGATCTGTTGGGGCGGTATGTGAATTGCAGTGGGTCTAATGTGTCTGAGATGATGGTGTTAATGTGAGCCATGACCAGCATTTCAAAGCATTTTATGGTTACAGATGTGATGCTACAGGACGATAGTGATTTATGCAGGTTACCTTTCAGTTCATGGGAACAAGGACAATGGTGGTCTGCTTGAAAGATGTTGGACAAAGAGACAAAGAGATGTTGAAAATGGGACAAAAAGAGGTTGAAAATGTCCTTGAAGACACTTGCCAGCTGAGAACATGCCCTGATATTCCAACTAGCCCAGCGGCCTTGCGACTGTTAACCTGTTTAAAAGTCCTACTCACATCAGCCACGGAGAGCGAGATCACACAGTCGTCCGAGACAGCAGTGTTTTCCTTTGTAATCAGTGATAGTCTGCAAGCCCTTTCACATCCGTCGAGCGTTGGAGCCGGTATAGTAGGATTCTTTCTTGGTCCTATATTGACCTTTTCCATGTTTGATGGCTCGTCGGTGGTCATAGCGGGCTTTCTTGTAAGCGCCCATGTCCGTGTCCCGTTCCTTGAAAGCGGTAACTATAGCCTTTAGCCCAGCGCGGTTTACTACCTGTAATCCATGGCTTTTGGTTTGGGAATCTACCGTCACTGTTGGGATGACGTTGTCAATGCACTTATTAATGAAGCTCGTGACTGAAGTGGTAAACTCCTCAATGTTAATGGATGAATACCGGAACATATTTCAATCTGTGCGATCGAAGCAGTCTTGTAGCTTAGCGTCCGCTTTGTCGGACCACTTCCATACTGAGTGCATCACTGGTACTTCCTGTTTGAGTTTTTGTTCGTAGACAGGAAGTCGGGAGGATAGAGTCATGGTTTGATTTGCATAGGGGAGGGCAAGGGAGGGCCTTGTTTGTAGAATAAAAGTGGTCCAGAGTATTAGTGCCTCTTGTGGCGCAGGAGTGGGGTGTTGGTAAAAGTGGGGTAAAACGCATTTCAGTCTCCCCGCATTAAAGTCTCCGCCCACTAGAAACACTGCATCTGGTGGGATATAAACAACAGTGATAAATATGAAAACTCTCTTGAAAAGGGTCTACAATTTACCTTTACTTACCATGAGTTATTCTAGTTCAGGTGAGCAATAGCTCAAGACTTCCTTCATGCTTGTAGTTTACAAAAAGGCACACCCCTCCCCTTTTGGTTTTGCCCCAGTCCGCTGTCTGGTCATTGCGAAGCATGGAGAAGCCCTAGAGTTTTATGTCCACATTGTCTGTCAGCCAAGTTTCTGAAAAGCATAGAATATTACAGCTATTCACGTCCCGTTGGTAGGAAACTCTCGAAACGGAGCTCGTCCATCTTTTTCTCCAGTGACTGGACATGGCTGCCGTTTTACAGCCCTCTAACCAATTGTACTATTATGTGTGTTTTTTCGCGTTATTTTTAATTGATTCTGTACATAATGTTTCTACCACTGTCTCTTATAACCAAAAATAGCTTTTGGATATCAGGACAGCGTTTACTCACCTCGTATTGGATGAAGATTTTTTCTTCAACGAGTCGGACGCAAAGGATATTCTACAGACACCCGACAAGGCCCAAATCCCGTCATTCGCATGAGAAAGAGACGGAGATAGCGTGGACGTAGGTCGGGGTGCCTTGTAAGGATCCGACGGCGAGCGAGTAAACTGCCTCTTCCATCAATCCTATTAGCCAACGTTCAATCATAGGAAAACAAAATGGACGACCTAATATCAAGAATGTCCTACTAACGGGACATTAAAAACTGTAATAACTTCTGTTTCACCGAGTCGTGGCTGAACGACGACATGGATAACATACAGTGCCTTGCAAAAGTATTCATCCCCCTTGGCGTTTTTCCTATTTTGTTGCATTACAACCTGTAATTCAAATGGATTTTTATTTGGCAACAGTTTGGGGAAGGCCCTTTCCTGTTTCAGCATGAAAATGCCCCTGTGCACAAAGCGAGGTATATACAGAAATGGTTTGTCGAGATTGCTGTTGAAGAACTTGACAGGCCTGCACAGAGCTCTGCCCTCAACCCCATCGAACACTTTTGGGATGAATTGGAACGCTGACTGCAAGCCAGGGCTAATCGCCCAACATCAGGGCCTGACCTCACTAATGCTCTTGTGGCTGAATGGAAGCAAGTCCCCGCAACAATGTTCCAACATCTAGTGGAAAGCCTTCCCAGAAGAGTGGAGGCTGTTATAGCAGCAAAGGGGGGACCAACTCCATATTAATGTCCATGATTTTGGAATGAGATGTTTGATGAGCAGGTGTCCACATCCTATTGGTCATGTAGTGTAGATCATAATCTATGGCTGCAGTCTGCTAGCAGCAGCAGGTACACGCAGGTATAAGCAGATAGCAAGATATAGAAGCAGGTAGCAGCAGAAACCAGAAGGTAGCGGCAGGTAGTAATAGGTAGCAGCAGGTAGCAGCAGGTAGCAGCAGGTAGCAGCAGGTAGCAGCTGGTAGAAATAGGTAGCAGAAGGTAGCAGCAGGTAGCAGTAGGTAGCAGCAGGTAGCAGCTGGTAGAAATAGGTAGCAGAAGGTAGCAGCAGGTAGCAGCAGGTAGTAATAGGTAGAAGCAGGTAGCAGCAGGTAGCAGCTGGTAGAAATAGGTAGCAGAAGGTAGCAGCAGGTAGCAGCAGGTAGCAGCAGGTAGCAGCTGGTAGTAATAGGTAGCAGCAGGTAGTAATAGGTAGCAGCAGGTAGCAGCAGGTAGCAGCAGGTAGCAGCAGGTACCAGAAGATAGGAGCAGGTAGTAATAGGTAGCAGCAGGTAGCAGCAGGTAGTAATAGGTAGCAGCAGGTAGTAATAGGTAGCAGCAGGTAGCAGCAGGTAGCAGTAGGTAGCAGCAGGTAGCAGCAGGTAGTAATAGGTAGCAGTAGGTAGCAGCTGGTAGCAGCAGGTAGTAATAGGTAGCAGCAGGTAGCAGCTGGTAGTAATAGGTAGCAGCAGGTAGTAATAGGTAGCAGCTGGTAGCAGTAGGTAGCAGCTGGTAGCAGCAAGTAGTAATAGGTAGCAGCAGGTAGCAGTAGGTAGCAGCTGGTAGTAATAGGTAGCAGCAGGTAGCAGCAGGTAGTAATAGGTAGCAGCAGGTAGCAGCAGGTAGCAGCAGGTAGCAGCTGGTAGCAGCAGGTAGCAGCTGGTAGTAATAGGTAGCAGCAGGTAGTAATAGGTAGCAGCAGGTAGCAGCTGGTAGTAATAGGTAGCAGCAGGTAACTGCAGGTAGCAGCTGGTAGTAATAGGTAGCAGCAGGTAGCAGCAGGTAGCAGCAGGTAGCAGCAGGTAGTAATAGGTAGCAGCTGGTAGCAGCTGGTAGTAATAGGTAGCAACAGGTAGTAATAGGTAGCAGCAGGTAACTGCAGGTAGCAGCTGGTAGCAGCTGGTAGTAATAGGTAGCAGCAGGGAGTAATAGGTAGCAGCTGGTAGCAGCATGTAGCAGCTGGTAGCAGCAAGTAGTAATAGGTAGCAGCAGGTAGCAGTAGGTAGCAGTTGGTAGTAATAGGTAGCAGCAGGTAGCAGCTGGTAGTAATAGGTAGCAGCAGGTAGCAGCAGGTAGCAGCAGGTAGCAGCTGGTAGCAGCAGGTAGCAGCTGGTAGTAATAGGTAGCAGCAGGTAGTAATTGGTAGCAGCAGGTAACTGCAGGTAGCAGCTGGTAGTAATAGGTAGCAGCAGGTAGCAGCTGGTAGCAGCAGGTAGTAATAGGTAGCAGCAGGTAGCAGTAGGTAGTAATAGGTAGCAGTAGGTAGCAGCTGGTAGTAATAGGTAGCAGCAGGTAGCAGCTGGTAGTAATAGGTAGCAGCAGGTAGCAGCTGGTAGTAATAGGTAGCAGCAGGTAGAAGCAGGTAGCAGCAGGTAGCAGCAGGTAGCAGCAGGTAGTAATAGGTAGAAGCAGGTAGTAATAGGTAGCAGCAGGTAGCAGCAGGTAGCAGCAGGTACCAGAAGATAGGAGCAGGTAGTAATAGGTAGCAGCAGGTAGCAGCAGGTAGTAATAGGTAGCAGCAGGTAGTAATAGGTAGCAGCAGGTAGCAGCAGGTAGCAGTAGGTAGCAGCAGGTAGCAGCAGGTAGTAATAGGTAGCAGTAGGTAGCAGCTGGTAGCTGCAGGTAGTAATAGGTAGCAGCAGGTAGCAGCAGGTAGCAGCTGGTAGTAATAGGTAGCAGCAGGTAGTAATAGGTAGCAGCTGGTAGCAGTAGGTAGCAGCTGGTAGCAGCAAGTAGTAATAGGTAGCAGCAGGTAGCAGTAGGTAGCAGCTGGTAGTAATAGGTAGCAGCAGGTAGCAGCAGGTAGTAATAGGTAGCAGCAGGTAGCAGCAGTTAGAAGCAGGTAGCAGCTGGTAGCAGCAGGTAGCAGCTGGTAGTAATAGGTAGCAGCAGGTAGTAATAGGTAGCAGCAGGTAACTGCAGGTAGCAGCTGGTAGTAATAGGTAGCAGCAGGTAGCATTAGGTAGCAGCTGGTAGCAGCAGGTAGTAATAGGTAGCAGCAGGTAGCAGTAGGTAGTAATAGGTAGCAGCAGGTAGAAGCAGGTAACTGCAGGTAGCAGCTGGTAGTAATAGGTAGCATCAGGTAGCAGTAGGTAGCAGCTGGTAGCAGCAGGTAGTAATAGGTAGCAGCAGGTAGCAGCTGGTAGTAATAGGTAGCAGTAGGTAGCAGCTGGTAGTAATAGGTAGCAGCAGGTAGCAGCTGGTAGTAATAGGTAGCAGCAGGTAGCAGCTGGTAGTAATAGGTAGCAGCAGGTAGCAGCTGGTAGTAATAGGTAGCAGCAGGTAGCAGCTGGTAGTAATAGGTAGCAGCAGGTAGCAGCAGGTAGCAGCTGGTAGCAGCAGGTAGCAGCTGGTAGTAATAGGTAGCAGCAGGTAGTAATAGGTAGCAGCAGGTAGCAGCTGGTAATAATAGGTAACTGCAGGTAGCAGCTGGTAGTAATAGGTAGCAGCAGGTAGCAGCAGGTAGCAGCAGGTAGCAGCAGGTAGTAATAGGTAGCAGCTGGTAGCAGCTGGTAGTAATAGGTAGCAGCAGGTAGTAATAGGTAGCAGCAGGTAACTGCAGGTAGCAGCTGGTAGCAGCTGGTAGTAATAGGTAGCAGCAGGTAGTAATAGGTAGCAGCTGGTAGCAGCAGGTAGCAGCTGGTAGCAGCAAGTAGTAATAGGTAGCAGCAGGTAGCAGTAGGTAGCAGCTGGTAGTAATAGGTAGCAGCAGGTAGCAGCAGGTAGCAGCAGGTAGCAGCTGGTAGCAGCAGGTAGCAGCTGGTAGTAATAGGTAGCAGCAGGTAGTAATTGGTAGCAGCAGGTAACTGCAGGTAGCAGCTGGTAGTAATAGGTAGCAGCAGGTAGCAGCTGGTAGCAGCAGGTAGTAATAGGTAGCAGCAGGTAGCAGTAGGTAGTAATAGGTAGCAGTAGGTAGCAGCTGGTAGTAATAGGTAGCAGCAGGTAGCAGCTGGTAGTAATAGGTAGCAGCAGGTAGCAGCTGGTAGTAATAGGTAGCAGCAGGTAGCAGCAGGTAGCAGCAGGTAGCAGCTGGTAGCAGCAGGTAGCAGATGGTAGTAATAGGTAGCAGCAGGTAGTAATAGGTAGCAGCAGGTAGCAGCTGGTAGTAATAGGTAGCAGCAGGTAGTAATAGGTAGCAGCAGGTAACTGCTGGTAGCAGCTGGTAGTAATAGGTAGCAGCAGGTAGCAGCAGGTAGTAATAGGTAGCGGCTGGTAGTAATAGGTAGCAGCAGGTAGCAGCAGGTAGCAGCAGGTAGTAATAGGTAGCAGCAGGTAGCAATAGGTAGCAGCAGGTAACTGCAGGTAGCAGCTGGTAGCAGCAGGTAGTAATAGGTAGCAGCTGGTAGCAGCTGGTAGCAGCTGGTAGCAGCAGGTAGTAATAGGTAGCAGCTGGTAGCAGCAGGTAGCAGCAGGTAGTAATAGGTAGCAGCTGGTAGCAGCTGGTAGCAGCTGGTAGTAATAGGTAGCAGCAGGTAGTAATAGGTAGCAGCAGGTAACTGCAGGTAGCAGCTGGTAGTAATAGGTAGCAGCAGGTAGCAGCTGGTAGCAGCTGGTAGTAATAGGTAGCAGCAGGTAGCAGCTGGTAGTAATAGGTAGCAGCAGGTAGCAGCAGGTAACTGCAGGTAGCAGCTGGTAGTAATAGGTAACAGCAGGTAGCAGCAGGTAGCAGCTGGTAGCAGCAGTCTATCACAGAGCAGCTAGGAGCCCTAAGGTACTGCAGAGTAGTATGAAGAGAACACTGTCTCCAGATAATGAAGTTTTTCTGCCTCCCTGACTAAACACTGACAAGACGTTACTAAGAAGCACGTTTCAGGGTGAAGGAGATGGTATATTGTAATGTTTTATTTATTTTGTGTTTTATGTAGTCTATAATGCATAGTCACTTTAACTCTACCCATATGTACATATTACTTCAACTACCTCTACTAGCCGGTGCACCCGCACATTGACTCTGCAACGGTACCCCCCTGTATATATAGCCTCCCTACTGTTATTTTATTTTACTTCTGTTCTTTTTTTCTCAACACTTTTTTGTTGTTGTTTTATTTTACATTTTTATTAAAAATAAATGCACTGTTGGTTAAGGGCTGTAAGTAAGCATTTCACTGTAATGTCTACACCTGTTGTATTCGGCGCATGTGGCCAATAAAATTTGATTTTATTTGATTTAATGTCACTGCAGCATTTTGCCACATTTTCTTTGTTTTGTTTGGTGTGTGTGTGTGCTTTGAGGTGGTACCATCAGAAACAACCAACCAACCCATCAACCGCAGCAGTCTGAACCTCTGCTTTGAGGTGGTACCATCAGAAACACCAACCAACCCATCAACCGCAGCAGTCTGAACCTCTGCTTTGAGGTGGTACCATCAGAAACACCAACCAACCCATCAACCGCAGCAGTCTGAACCTCTGCTTTGAGGTGGTACCATCAGAAACACCAACCAACCCATCAACCGCAGCAGTCTGAACCTCTGCTTTGAGGTGGTACCGTCAGAAACACCAACCAACCCATCAACCGCAGCAGTCTGAACCTCTGCTTTGAGGTGGTACCGTCAGAAACACCAACCAACCCATCAACCGCAGCAGTCTGAACCTCTGCTTTGAGGTGGTACCATCAGAAACACCAACCAACCCATCAACCTCCCTGAGTGTTCTTCATGTGATGTGTTCTTATTTCACATTTACATTTACGTCATTTAGCAACACTCTTATCCAGAGCGACTTACAAATTGGTGCATTCACCCTATGATAGCCAGTGGGACAACCACTTTACAATATATACAGTGGGGAAAAAAAGCATTTAGTCAGCCACCAATTGTGCAAGTTCTCCCACTTAAAAAAGATGAGAGAGGCCTGTAATTTTCATCATAGGTACACGTCAACTATGACAGACAAATTGAGATTTTTGTTTCCTGAAAATCACATTGTAGGATTTTTTATGAATTTATTTGCAAATTATGGTGGAAAATAAGTATTTGGTCACCTACAAACAAGCAAGATTTCTGGCTCTCACAGACCTGTAACTTCTTCTTTAAGAGGCTCCTCTGTCCTCCACTCGTTACCTGTATTAATGGCACCTGTTTGAACTTGTTATCAGTATAAAAGACACCTGTCCAAAACCTCAAACAGTCACACTCCAAACTCCACTATGGCCAAGACCAAAGAGCTGTCAAAGGACACCAGAAACAAAATTGTAGACCTGCACCAGGCTGGGAAGACTGAATCTGCAATAGGTAAGCAGCTTGGTTTGAAGAAATCAACTGTGGGAGCAATTATTAGGAAATGGAAGACATACAAGACCACTGATAATCTCCCTCGATCTGGGGCTCCACGCAAGATCTCACCCCGTGGGGTCAAAATGATCACAAGAACAGTGAGCAAAAATCCCAGAACCACACGGGGGGACCTAGTGAATGACCTGCAGAGAGCTGGGACCAAAGTAACAAAGCCTACCATCAGTAACACACTACGCCGCCAGGGACTCAAATCCTGCAGTGCCAGACGTGTCCCCCTGCTTAAGCCAGTACATGTCCAGGCCCGTCTGAAGTTTGCTAGAGTGCATTTGGATGATCCAGAAGAGGATTGGGAGAATGCCATATGGTCAGATGAAAACAAAATATAACTTTTTGGTAAAAACTCAACTCGTCGTGTTTGGAGGACAAAGAATGCTGAGTTGCATCCAAAGAACACCATACCTACTGTGAAGCATGGGGGTGGATACATCATGCTTTGGGGCTGTTTTTCTGCAAAGGGACCAGGACGACTGATCCGTGTAAAGGAAAGAATGAATGGACCATGTATCGTGAGATTTTGAGTGAAAACCTCCTTCCATCAGCAAGGGCATTGAAGATGAAACGTGGCTGGGTCTTTCAGCATGACAATGATCCCAAACACACCGCCCGGCCAACGAAGGAGTGGCTTCGTAAGAAGCATTTCAAGGTCCTGGAGTGGCCTAGCCAGTCTCCAGATCTCAACCCCATAGAAAATCTTTGGAGGGAGTTGAAAGTCCGTGTTGCCCAGCGACAGCCCCAAAACATCACTGCTCTAGAGGAGATCTGCATGGAGGAATGGGCCAAAATACCAGCAAGTGTGTGAAAACCTTGTGAAGACTTACAGAAAACGTTTGACCTGTGTCATTGCCAACAAAGGGTATATAACAAAGTATTGAGAGACTTTTGTTATTGACCAAATACTTATTTTCCACCATAATTTGCAAATAAATTCATAAAAAATCCTACAATGTGATTTTCTGGAAAAAATATGCGCATTTTGTCTGTCATAGTTGACGTGTACCTATGATGAAAATTACAGGCCTCTCTCATCTTTTTAAGTGGGAGAACTTGCACAATTGGTGGCTGACTAAATACTTTTTCCCCCCACTGTATATATATTTTTTTTTTCTTTTTGGGGGGGGTGGGGTAGGGGGAGGGTAGAAGGATTACTTTATCCTATCCCAGGTATTCCTTAAAGAGGTAGGGTTTCAAGTGTCTCCGGAAGGGGGTGTGTGACTCCGCTGTCCTGGCGTCGTGAGGGAGCTTGTTCCACCATTGGGGTGCCAGAGCAGCGAACAGTTTTGACTGGGCTGAGCGGGAACTGTGCTTCCGCAGAGGTAGGGGGGCCAGCAGGCCAGAGGTGGATGAATGCAATGCCCTCGTTTGGGTGTAGGGACTGATCAGAGCCTGAAGGTACGGAGGTGCCATTCCCCTCACAGCTCCGTAGGCAAGCACCATAGTCTTGTAGCAGATGCTGGCTTCAACTGGAAGCCAGTGGAGTGTGCGGAGGAGCGGGGTGACGTGAGAGAACTTGGGAAGGTTGAACACCAGACGGGCTGCAGCGTTCTGGATGAGTTGTAGGGGTTTAATGGCACAGGCAGGGAGCCCAGCCAACAGCGAGTTGCCGTAATCCAGACGAGAGATGACAAGTGCCTGGATTAGGACCTGTGCCGCTTCCTGTGTAAGGCAGGGTCGTACTCTCCGAATGTTGTAGAGCATGAACCTACAGGATCGGGTCACCGCCTTGATGTTAGCGGAGAACGACAGGGTGTTGTCCAGGGTCACGCCAAGGCTCTTCGCACTCTGGGAGGAGGACACAACGGAGTTGTCAACCGTGATGGCGAGATCATGGAGCGGGCAGTCCTTCACCGGGAGGAAGAGCAGCTCCGTCTTGCCGAGGTTCAGCTTGATGTGGTGATCTGTCTTCCACACTGATATGTCTGCCAGACATGCAGAGATGCGATTCGCCAAATCATAATGGAGAAGAGAGGAGCAACACAGCCAAACATATCTTGCATATCTCCATATCAGCACATCATCTTCATTAATGACACTTTTTTACACCTTCAACCATCAACATGTACTGGTTAGTCTCTGTATGTACTGGTTAGTCTCTGTATGCTCTAACCCTTGGCTGATACTTTAATGTCCCAGCCTAACGGTCTGCCTGTCTGTCTGCCTGTCTGTCTGTCTGCCTGTCTGTCTGCTTGTCTGTCTACTTGTCTGTCTGCCTGTCTGTCTGCTTGTCTGCCTGCCTGTCTGCCTACCCCTCCGTCTGTCTGCCTGTCTGTCTGCCTGTCTGCCTGTCTGTCTGTCTGCCTGTCTGCCTGCCTGCCTGCCTGTCTGTCTGCCTGCCTGTCTGTCTGTCTGTCTGTCTGTCTGTCTGTCTGTCTGTCTGTCTGTCTGTCTGTCTGTCTGTCTGTCTGTCTGTCTCTCTCTCTGTCTCTCTGTATGTCTGTCCCTCTGTCTGCCTGTCTGTCTGTCTCTCTGTCTCTCTGTCTGTCTGTCCCTCTGTCTGCCTGTCTGCCTGTCACCTGCAGAATCAGCTTCTTATTGAATTGTTGCATCTTTGCATCTCAATAGACATTTCCAGGAAATATGCTAATGTTGTTTTTATTCTTTATCTATATATATATATTTAATAAAAAATAAAATAATAAAAACTATACATAGACAAAAACAATAAACAACTTAACATTTTACATACATTTCCACATAGTTTTTCCACAATTCATTTTTCCCATAGGGGATTTTAGAAACACTTAAAATAAGGGATGTGTTTCATGTAGGCTTACCCTGGCGTGACGTTTTGATAACTGTAAATCTCTCTAGGACAAGGTGACTTTTATCAATATATTCGCCTGTATTTACCTGCAAAAAATGAAATGCTAATTATCTGCTAATGTGGCTATCATAAAGAACTACAAATACCATGATGATCTGTAAGAGACTGCCGAATCGAGGCAAAGGTAAGAATATCTGGATTAACGATCTAATGTTATCTGACTGTAGTAATGAATAAATTGGCTACATTTCTTTAAATGGACAATTCTGTGAACTGTCTTGTGCAAGTTTAAAATTGACACAATACTTGTTTAGCAAAGGTTTCAGCTAGAGATGACGTGCAGGAGCTTGCAGGGATTTGTAGTTTTGCATGATGTCTACTTTTATGCTAATTAGCATTTTAAAAACAGAGTAAATAGAGCCGACTATATTGATTAAAGTCACCTTAGCCAGAGAGATTTACACGGTTATCAAAACATCACCCCAGGGTAAGCCTACACGAAACACAGCCCTTATTTTAAGTGTTTCTAAAGTCCCCTAGACAAAATGAATGGTGGAAAAACGATTGGAACCATTTCCTTGTTTGACAGCTAGGTTTTATGGGGTATTATGACACCTCCAGTGTGGAGCTCTATTATCTGGCAGGAAGAACCACTAAATAAGGGACGGCCATTTTAACATGCACAATAAGGTTGACAGAGAGATGGTTCAAATACTATTTGAAATCATTTAAAATACTTTACATGTACTTGATTGCGCTTGCCTGGCTTAATTGACCAACAGAACACTCTCAAAACGGCAATCTGGCAAACCAGACAGGCTAGAGCAAACTCTCAAAGTATATGAAAGATTTTAAATAGTATTTGAACCCATGTCTGGTGCCTTGACTCACCTGTTGCATTGGAGCATACTTGACGGTGTGCGAGTAGTCATAATTACCTGTTGTATTGGAGTATACTTGACGGTGTGTGAGTAGTCATAATTACCTGTTGCATTGGAGCATACTTGACAGTGTGCGAGTAGTCATAATTACCTGTTGTATTGGAGTATACTTGAAGGTATGCGAGTAGTCATAATTACCTGTTGTATTGGAGTATACTTGACGGTGTGTGAGTAGTCATAATTACCTGTTGTATTGGAGCATACTTGACGGTGTGTGAGTAGTCATAATTACCTGTTGTATTGGAGTATACTTGACGGTGTGTGAGTAGTCATAATTACCTGTTGTATTGGAGTATACTTGATGGTGTGTGAGTAGTCATAATTACCTGTTGTATTGGAGCATACTTGACGGTGTGTGAGTAGTCATAATTACCTGTTGTATTGGAGTATACTTGACGGTGTGCGAGTAGTCATAATTACCTGTTGTATTGGAGCATACTTGACGGTGTGTGAGTAGTCATAATTACCTGTTGTATTGGAGTATACTTGACGGTGTGTGAGTAGTCATAATTACCTGTTGTATTGGAGTATACTTGACGGTGTGTGAGTAGTCATAATTACCTGTGGTATTGGAGCATACTTGACGGTGTGTGAGTAGTCATAATTACCTGTTGTATTGGAGTATACTTGACGGTGTGTGAGTAGTCATAATTACCTGTTGTATTGGAGCATACTTGACGGTGTGTGAGTAGTCATAATTACCTGTTGTATTGGAGTATACTTGACGGTGTGTGAGTAGTCATAATTACCTGTTGTATTGGAGTATACTTGACGGTGTGTGAGTAGTCATAATTACCTGTTGTATTGGAGCATACTTGACGGTGTGTGAGTAGTCATAATTACCTGTTGTATTGGAGTATACTTGACGGTGTGTGAGTAGTCATAATTACCTGTTGTATTGGAGTATACTTGACGGTGTGTGAGTAGTCATAATTACCTGTTGTATTGGAGTATACTTGACGGTGTGTGAGTAGTCATAATTACCTGTTGTATTGGAGCATACTTGACGGTGTGTGAGTAGTCATAATTACCTGTTGGATTGGAGTATACATGACGGTGTGCGAGTAGTCATAATTACCTGTTGTATTGGAGCATACTTGACGGTGTGTGAGTAGTCATAATTACCTGTTGTATTGGAGTATACTTGACGGTGTGTGAGTAGTCATAATTACCTGTTGTATTGGAGCATACTTGACGGTGTGTGAGTAGTCATAATTACCTGTTGTATTGGAGTATACTTGACGGTGTGTGAGTAGTCATAATTACCTGTTGTATTGGAGCATACTTGACCGTGTGTGAGTAGTCATAATTACCTGTTGTATTGGAGTATACTTGACGGTGTGTGAGTAGTCATAATTACCTGTTGTATTGGAGTATACTTGACGGTGTGTGAGTAGTCATAATTACCTGTTGTATTGGAGTATACTTGACGGTGTGTGAGTAGTCATAATTACCTGTTGTATTGGAGTATACTTGACAGTGTGTGAGTAGTCATAATTACCTGTTGTATTGGAGTATACTTGACGGTGTGCGAGTAGTCATAATTACCTGTTGTATTGGAGTATACTTGACGGTATGCGAGTAGTCATAATTACCTGTTGTATTGGAGTATACTTGACGGTGTGCGAGTAGTCATAATTGCCTGTTGTATTGGAGTATACTTGACGGTATGCGAGTAGTCATAATTACCTGTTGTATTGGAGCATACTTGACGGTATGCGAGTAGTCATAATTACCTGTTGTATTGGAGCATACTTGACGGTGTGTGAGTAGTCATAATTACCTGTTGTATTGGAGTCTACTTGACGGTATGCGAGTAGTTATAATTACCTGTTGTATTGGAGTATACTTGACAGTGTGTGAGTAGTCATAATTACCTGTTGTATTGGAGCATACTTGACGGTGTGCGAGTAGTCATAATTACCTGTTGTATTGGAGTATACTTGACGGTATGCGAGTAGTCATAATTACCTGTTGTATTGGAGTATACTTGATGGTGTGCGAGTAGTCATAATTACCTGTTGTATTGGAGTATACTTGACGGTATGCGAGTAGTCATAATTACCTGTTGTATTGGAGCATACTTGACGGTATGCGAGTAGTCATAATTGCCTGTTGTATTGGAGTATACTTGACGGTATGCGAGTAGTCATAATTACCTGTTGTATTGGAGCATACTTGACGGTATGCGAGTAGTCATAATTACCTGTTGTATTGGAGTATACTTGACGGTGTGCGAGTAGTCATAATTACCTGTTGTATTGGAGTATACTTGACTGTATGCGAGTAGTCATAATTACCTGTTGTATTGGAGCATACTTGACGGTATGCGAGTAGTCATAATTACCTGTTGTATTGGAGTATACTTGACGGTATGCGAGTAGTCATAATTACCTGTTGTATTGGGTATACTTGACGGTATGCGAGTAGTCATAATTACCTGTTGTATTGGAGTATACTTGACAGTGTGTGTAGTCATAATTACCTGTTGTATTGGAGTATACTTGACGGTATGCGAGTAGTCATAATTACCTGTTGTATTGGAGTATACTTGACGGTGTGTGAGTAGTCATAATTACCTGTTGTATTGGAGTATACTTGACGGTATGCGAGTAGTCATAATTACCTGTTGTATTGGAGTATACTTGACGGTGTGTGAGTAGTCATAATTACCTGTTGTATTGGAGCATACTTGACGGTGTGTGAGTAGTCATAATTCCCTGTTGTATTGGAGCATACTTGACGGTGTGTGAGTAGTCATAATTACCTGTTGTATTGGAGTATACTTGACGGTATGTGAGTAGTCATAATTACCTGTTGTATTGGAGCATACTTGACGGTGTGTGAGTAGTCATAATTACCTGTTGTATTGGAGCATACTTGACGGTGTGTGAGTAGTCATAATTACCTGTTGTATTGGAGCATACTTGACGGTGTGTGAGTAGTCATAATTACCTGTTGTATTGGAGCATACTTGACGGTGTGTGAGTAGTCAAAATTACCTGTTGTATTGGAGCATACTTGACGGTGTGTGAGTAGTCATAATTACCTGTTGTATTGGAGCATACTTGACGGTGTGTGAGTAGTCGTAATTACCTGTTGTATTGGAGTATACTTGACGGTGTGCGAGTAGTCGTAGTTGTCGATGATGTCAAAGTCTTGGACGGCGTCTCCCTTGCCGGTCCCAGTGAACTGGACGTCCACGGGGGCCTTCCCTGCTCCTTTAGTGTGCACTGTGAAATGGGTCGGCTTGCCACACTCCACTCCTAAAGGAGCCACTCCTGGACCCTCGGCCTTGACCTTGGAGGCATCATGGGAAGGTTCCACTTTGACCCTGAATGGGCTGACGGGGATCTCCTACAAATAGAAAAACTGTATTAACAAATCGCATTCACGCAGGATTAAATCATTTACTTAGACACATTTTACATACGTAAAACACATCACAATTCAAAACACCAAAGATAAGTGAATGGCCTTTTGTGCTCCACATTATTAAGGGCCGGTTTCCTAGAACCACATTAAGCCTAGAATCTCCAATCCGCTTTAGTCCAGGACTAGTCTCAATCTGGGTCCCTAAAAAGCCAAATGGGAACTAAGCATAATAATTAAACTGCTGTCTGTCTGTCTGTCTGTCTGTCTGTCTGTCTGTCTGTCTGTCTGTCTGTCTGTCTGTGTCCATCAGTCACCTACCTGGTCAGTGAAGAGGACCTTGATGGTGAGTCGTCCTGCTCCAGGAGGGATGTATTTCACAGTGATGGTGTCGTTGGCATTAGGGATGATGTCAAAATCTACGTCCTCCTCCTTTATCACTGATTACATTGGCATCACACTTGATCCCCACACTCACGTCCCCTGGAACACACAGAGAGAGATAGAGATATACATACATACACACACACACATATACAGTGGGGAGAACAAGTATTTGATCCACTGCCGATTTTGCAGGTTTTCCTACTTACAAAGCATGTAGAGGTCTGTAATTTTTATCATAGGTACACTTCAACTGTGAGAGACGGAATCTAAAACAAAAATCCAGAAAATCACATTGTATGATTTTTAAGTGATTAATTTGCATTTTATTGCATGACATAAGTATTTGATACATCAGAAAAGCAGAACTTAATATTTGGTACAGAAACCTTTGTTTGCAATTACAGAGATCATACGTTTCCTGTAGGTCTTGACCAGGTTTGCACACACTGCAGCAGGGATTTTGGCCCACTCCTCCATACAGACCTTCTCCAGATCCTTCAGGTTTCGGGGCTGTCGCTGGGAAATACGGACTTTCAGTTCCCTCCAAAGATTTTCTATTGGGTTCAGGTCTGGAGACTGGCTAGGCCACTCCAGGACCTTGAGATGCTTCTTACGGAGCCACTCCTTAGTTGCCCTGGATGTGTGTTTCGGGTCGTTGTCATTCTGGAAGACCCAGCCACGACCCATCTTCAATGCTCTTACTGAGGGAAGGAGGTTGTTGGCCAAGATCTCGCGATACATGGCCCCATCCATCCTCCCCTCAATATGGTGCTGAAAACTCTACAAGAAAATCTGTTGACCAGCAAGCGGGAGAGTTTTTAGAGGTTGAATGAAATGTATTCAGCGTGCAGAGTAGGAGGAGCATGCACACCGATAGGACGCACGGGGAGAGAGTAGCTCCGTTTTGTACTGACAAAACTGTGGTTATACAGTGCATTCGGAAAGTATTCAGACCCCTTGACTTTTTCCACATTTTTTAACATTACAGCCTTATTCTTCTAAAATGGATTAAATAGTTTTTTCCCTCAAGAATCCAATACCTCATAATGACAAAGCAAAAACGGGTTTTTAGAAAAGTTTGCAAATGTATCACAAATAAAAAACAGAAATAACACATTTACATAAGTATTCAGACCCTTTACTCAGTACTTAGTTGAAGCCCCTTTGGCAGTGATTACCGCCTCGAGTCTTCTTAGGTATGACGCTACAAGCTTGGCACAACTGTATTTGGGGAGTTTCTCCCATTCTTCTCTGCAGATCCTCTCAAGCTCTGTCAGGTTAGATGGCGAGCGTTTCTGCACAGCTATTTTCAGGTCTCTCCAGAGATGTTCAATCGGGTTCAAGTCCGGACTCTGGCTAGGCCTCTCAAGGACATTCAGAGACTTGGCCCGAAGCCACTCCTGCGTTGTCTTGGCTGTGTGCTTAGGGTCGTTGTCCTGTTGGAAGGTGAACCTTCGCCCCAGTCTGAGGTCCTGAGAGCTCTGGAGCAGGTTTTCATCGAGGATCTCTCTGTACTTTGCTCCGTTCAGCTTTCCCTTGATCCTGACTAGTCTCCCAGTCCCTGCCGCTGAAAAACATCCTCACAGCATGATGCTGCCACCACCATGCTTCACCGTAGGGATCGTGCCAGATTTCCTCCAGACGTGACGCTTGACATTCAGACCAAAGAGTTTGATCTTGATTTCATCAGACCAGAGAATCTTGTGCTCTCATGGTCTGAGAGTCTTTAGGTGCCCTTTGGCAAACTCCAAGTGGGCTGTCATGTGCCTTTTACTGTAGGAGTGGCTTCCATCTGGCCACTACCATAAAGGCTTGATTGGTGGAGTGCTGCAGAGATGGTTGTCCTTCTGGAAGGTTCTCCCATCTCCACAGAGGAACTCTGGAGCTCTGTCAGAGTGACCATCTGGCCCTCCCTGATCAAGGCCCTTCTCCCCCGATTGCTCAGTTTGTCCGGGCGGCCAGCTCTAGGAAGAGTTTTGGTGGTTCCAAACTTCTTCCATTTAAGAATGATGGAGGCAACTGTGTTCTTGGGGACCTTCAATGCTGCAGAAAGTTTTGGGTACCCTTCCCCAGGACGACGCCGACTAGAGGGACGACCCCGAGGACGAAGAGCGGGTCGGACCGGGCGGCGAAGGTGGAAATCACGGATGATGTTGGGATCCAGAATAACAACATGTTGTAGTGTGTAGTAAAATGTTGTAGTGTGTAGTAACATGTTGTAGTGTGTAATAACATGTTGTAGTGTGTAACAACATGTTGTAGTGTGTAGTAACATGTTGTAGTGTGTAGTAACATGTTGTAGTGTGTAATAACATGTTGTAGTGTGTAATGACATGTTGTAGTGTGTAGTAACATGTTGTAGTGTGTAACAACATGTTGTAGTGTGTAGTAACATGTTGTAGTGTGTAGTAACATGTTGTAGTGTGTAGTAACATGTTGTAGTGTGTAGTAACATGTTGTAGTGTGTAGTAACATGTTGTAGTGTGTAACAACATGTTGTAGTGTGTAGTAACATGTTGTAGTGTGTAGTAACATGTTGTAGTGTGTAACAACATGTTGTAGTGTGTAGTAACATGTTGTAGTGTGTAATAACATGTTGTAGTGTGTAACAACATGTTGTAGTGTGTAGTAACATGTTGTAATGTGTAACAACATGTTGTAGTGTGTAGTAACATGTTGTAGTGTGTAGTAACATGTTGTAGTGTGTAACAACATGTTGTAGTGTGTAGTAACATGTTGTAGTGTGTAGTAACATGTTGTAGTGTGTAGTAACATGTTGTAGTGTGTAATGACATGTTGTAGTGTGTAGTAACATGTTGTAGTGTGTAGTAACATGTTGTAGTGTGTAACAACATGTTGTAGTGTGTAACATGTTGTAGTGTGTAATAACATGTTGTAGTGTGTAGTAACATGTTGTAGTGTGTAGTAACATGTTGTAGTGTGTAATAACATGTTGTAGTGTGTAGTAACATGTTGTAGTGTGTAATAACATGTTGTAGTGTGTAACAACATGTTGTAGTGTGTAGTAACATGTTGTAGTGTGTAACAACATGTTGTAGTGTGTAGTGACATGTTGTAGTGTGTAACAACATGTTGTAGTGTGTAGTAACATGTTGTAGTGTGTAGTAACATGTTGTAGTGTGTAGTAACATGTTGTAGTGTGTAGTAACATGTTGTAGTGTGTAGTAACATGTTGTAGTGTGTAACAACATGTTGTAGTGTGTAGTAACATGTTGTAGTGTGTAGTAACATGTTGTAGTGTGTAGTAACATGTTGTAGTGTGTAGTAACATGTTGTAGTGTGTAATAACATGTTTTAGTGTGTAGTAACATGTTGTAGTGTGTAGTAACATGTTGTAGTGTGTAGTAACATGTTGTAGTGTTTAGTAACATGTTGTAGTGTATAGTAACATGTTGTAGTGTGTAGTAACATGTTGTAGTGTGTAATGACATGTTGTAGTGTGTATCGACATGTTGTAGTGTGTAATGACATGTTGTAGTGTGTAATAACATGTTGTAGTGTGTAGTAACATGTTGTAGTGTGTAGTAACATGTTGTAGTGTGTAGTAACATGTTGTAGTGTGTAGTAACATGTTGTAGTGTGTAGTAACATGTGATTGGGACTGTCTGTCTGCATTTGTGTTCTAATAGGAGCATCCTGTCTTTGGCTGTCTTTAAAGCCAATGTCAACACAGAGATGACCTTATTTAAAACCCAGTCTCAGAGAGAGAGACAGATAGGTTAGAGTTAGGGTGAACAGCAGAACAGAGGGGCAGAGGAGAACAGAGAGGTTAGAGTTAGGGTGAACAGCAGAACAGAGGGGCAGAGGAGAACAGAGAGGTTAGAGTTAGGGTGAACAGCAGAACAGAGGGGCAGAGGAGAACAGAGAGGTTAGAGTTAGGGTGAACAGCAGAACAGAGGGGCAGAGGAGAACAGAGAGGTTAGAGTTAGGGTGAACAGCAGAACAGAGGGGCAGAGGAGAACAGAGAGGTTAGAGTTAGGGTGAACAGCAGAACAGAGGGGCAGAGGAGAACAGAGAGGTTAGAGTTAGGGTGAACAGCAGAACAGAGGGGCAGAGGAGAACAGAGAGGTTAGAGTTAGGGTGAACAGCAGAACAGAGGGGCAGAGGAAAACAGATGGGAGGAATGCTCCTGAGAGATCCTGAAGGGGCTGTTTTTGATCATATCTCATTTTAAAGACATCTTTCTAGATTCTGTGGATAATTTCAGCACCTTCCATATCAGCCAAAAATGAATCTTTCTAATCTGTCCTCAACCCACTGATAACTTTAGAGAGGATGATTAATGTTGCAGGAGGGGCGTCGTGGGAGAGTTAGCCTCATCACAACATTGAGAATGGATTCCAGGGCCATGAGAAACCTAACCTCGTCTGAGAGCAGGTCACCATGGCTGACTGGCTGGGTCTCTACTGGAGGACTGGCTGGGTCTCTACTGGGAGGACTGGCTGGGTCTCTACTGGGAGGACTGGCTGGGTCTCTACTGGGAGGACTGGCTGGGTCTCTACTGGGAGGACTGGCTGGGTCTCTACTGGGAGGACTGGCTGGGTCTCTACTGGGAGGACTGGCTGGGTCTCTACTGGGAGGACTGGCTGGGTCTCTACTGGGAGGACTGGCTGGGTCTCTACTGGGAGGACTGGTTGGGGACCTAACCCAACCCAACGTTTATACCTTGTTCTAACATGGGTCCTTTTCCTGATCTTGTCCACTTTCTGATTGTGCCCACATTTTCAGACAGGTGTGGACAATCAAAATACACATTGTGATCTGATTGTGATCAAATCTTCCTGACCACCTCTAGAGGTATTTAGACACGCGTTGTTTCTGGATATTTTACAAGTGTAGACAAATCTGGCCAGAGAAACTATGAATCATCATTATTCACTCCTCTAAAATCATTGACATCAGTATGGGACTTACAATAAAAAAATACATATTATTTGGATTACATAGTTGTGTAATAATTTGCATAAAGGTCACAGACTATGGTTTATTAATAAGTCTAGGTTAAAGAGTTTATGGTTTATTAATACGTCTAGGTTAAAGAGTTTATGGTTTATTAATACGTCTAGGTTAAAGAGTTTATGGTTTATTAATAGGTCTAGGTTAAAGAGTTTATGGTTTATTAATAAGTCTAGGTTAAAGAGTTTATGGTTTATTAATACGTCTAGGTTAAAGAGTTTATGGTTTATTAATACGTCTAGGTTAAAGAGTTTATGGTTTATTAATAGGTCTTGGTTAAAGAGTTTATGGTTTATTAATAAGTCTAGGTTAAAGAGTTTATGGATTATTAATAAGTCTAGGTTAAAGAGTTTATGGTTTATTAATACGTCTAGGTTAAAGAGTTTATGGATTATTAATAAGTCTTGGTTAAAGAGTTTATGGTTTATTAATACGTCTAGGTTAAAGAGTTTATGGTTTATTAATAAGTCTAGGTTAAAGAGTTTATGGTTTATTAATAAGTCTAGGTTAAAGAGTTTATGGATTATTAATAAGTCTTGGTTAAAGAGTTTATGGTTTATTAATAAGTCTAGGTTAAAGAGTTTATGGTTTATTAATACGTCTAGGTTAAAGAGTTTATGGTTTATTAATAAGTCTAGGTTAAAGAGTTTATGGTTTATTAATAAGTCTTGGTTAAAGAGTTTATGGTTTATTAATAAGTCTAGGTTAAAGAGTTTATGGTTTATTAATAGGTCTAGGTTAAAGAGTTTATGGTTTATTAATAAGTCTAGGTTAAAGAGTTTATGGTTTATTAATACGTCTAGGTTAAAGAGTTTATGGTTTATTAATAAGTCTAGGTTAAAGAGTTTATGGTTTATTAATAGGTCTAGGTTAAAGAGTTTATGGTTTATTAATAAGTCTAGGTTAAAGAGTTTATGGTTTATTAATACGTAGGTTAAAGAGTTTATGGTTTATTAATAAGTCTAGGTTAAAGAGTTTATGGTTTATTAATAGGTCTAGGTTAAAGAGTTTATGGTTTATTAATAGGTCTAGGTTAAAGAGTTTATGGTTTATTAATAAGTCTTGGTTAAAGAGTTTATGGATTATTAATAGGTCTAGGTTAAAGAGTTTATGGTTTATTAATACGTCTAGGTTAAAGAGTTTATGGTTTATTAATAGGTCTAGGTTAAAGAGTTTATGGTTTATTAATAAGTCTTGGTTAAAGAGTTTATGGATTATTAATAAGTCTTGGTTAAAGAGTTTATGGTTTATTAATAAGTCTTGGTTAAAGAGTTTATGGTTTATTAATACGTCTAGGTTAAAGAGTTTATGGTTTATTAATAAGTCTTGGTTAAAGAGTTTATGGTTTATTAATAAGTCTTGGTTAAAGAGTTTATGGTTTATTAATAAGTCTTGGTTAAAGAGTTTATGGTTTATTAATAGGTCTAGGTTAAAGAGTTTATGGTTTATTAATAGGTCTTGGTTAAAGAGTTTATGGTTTATTAATAAGTCTTGGTTAAAGAGTTTATGGTTTATTAATAAGTATTGGTTAAAGAGTTTATGGTTTATTAATAAGTCTTGGTTAAAGAGGTTATGGTTTATTAATAAGTCTTGGTTAAAGAGTTTATGGTTTATTAATAAGTCTTGGTTAAAGAGTTTATGGATTATTAATAAGTCTAGGTTAAAGAGTTTATGGTTTATTAATACGTCTAGGTTAAAGAGTTTATGGTTTATTAATAGGTCTAGGTTAAAGAGTTTATGGTTTATTAATAAGTCTTGGTTAAAAAGTTTATGGATTATTAATAAGTCTAGGTTAAAGAGTTTATGGTTTATTAATAAGTCTTGGTTAAAGAGTTTATGGTTTATTAATAAGTCTTGGTTAAAGAGTTTATGGTTTATTAATAAGTCTTGGTTAAAGAGTTTATGGTTTATTAATACGTCTAGGTTAAAGAGTTTATGGTTTATTAATAAGTCTTGGTTAAAGAGTTTATGGTTTATTAATACGTCTAGGTTAAAGAGTTTATGGTTTATTAATAAGTCTTGGTTAAAGAGTTTATGGTTTATTAATACGTCTAGGTTAAAGAGTTTATGGATTATTAATAAGTCTAGGTTAAAGAGTTTATGGTTTATTAATACGTCTAGGTTAAAGAGTTTATGGTTTATTAATAAGTCTTGGTTAAAGAGTTTATGGATTATTAATAAGTCTAGGTTAAAGAGTTTATGGTTTATTAATACGTCTAGATTAAAGAGTTTATGGTTTATTAATAGGTCTAGGTTAAAGAGTTTATGGTTTATTAATACGTCTAGGTTAAAGAGTTTATGGTTTATTAATAGGTCTAGGTTAAAGAGTTTATGGTTTATTAATAAGTCTTGGTTAAAGAGTTTATGGATTATTAATAAGTCTAGGTTAAAGAGTTTATGGTTTATTAATAAGTCTTGGTTAAAGAGTTTATGGTTTATTAATAAGTCTTGGTTAAAGAGTTTATGGTCTAGGTTAAAGAGTTTATGGTTTATTAATACGTCTAGGTTAAAGAGTTTATGGTTTATTAATAAGTCTAGGTTAAAGAGTTTATGGTTTATTAATAAGTCTAGGTTAAAGAGTTTATGGTTTATTAATAAGTCTAGGTTAAAGAGTTTATGGTTTATTAATAAGTCTAGGTTAAAGAGTTTATGGTTTATTAATAAGTCTAGGTTAAAGAGTTTATGGTTTATTAATAGGTCTAGGTTAAAGAGTTTATGGTTTATTAATACGTCTAGGTTAAAGAGTTTATGGTTTATTAATACGTCTAGGTTAAAGAGTTTATGGTTTATTAATACGTCTAGGTTAAAGAGTTTATGGTTTATTAATAAGTCTTGGTTAAAGAGTTTATGGTTTATTAATACGTCTAGGTTAAAGAGTTTATGGATTATTAATACGTCTAGGTTAAAGAGTTTATGGTTTATTAATAAGTCTTGGTTAAAGAGTTTATGGTTTATTAATAAGTCTAGGTTAAAGAGTTTATGGTTTATTAATAAGTCTAGGTTAAAGAGTTTATGGTTTATTAATAAGTCTAGGTTAAAGAGTTTATGGTTTATTAATAGGTCTAGGTTAAAGAGTTTATGGTTTATTAATACGTCTAGGTTAAAGAGTTTATGGTTTATTAATACGTCTAGGTTAAAGAGTTTATGGTTTATTAATACGTCTAGGTTAAAGAGTTTATGGTTTATTAATAAGTCTTGGTTAAAGAGTTTATGGTTTATTAATACGTCTAGGTTAAAGAGTTTATGGATTATTAATACGTCTAGGTTAAAGAGTTTATGGTTTATTAATACGTCTAGGTTAAAGAGTTTATGGTTTATTAATAGGTCTAGGTTAAAGAGTTTATGGTTTATTAATACGTCTAGGTTAAAGAGTTTATGGTTTATTAATACGTCTAGGTTAAAGAGTTTATGGTTTATTAATACGTCTAGGTTATAGAGTTTATGGTTTATTAATAAGTCTTGGTTAAAGAGTTTATGGTTTATTAATAGGTCTAGGTTAAAGAGTTTATGGTTTATTAATAGGTCTAGGTTAAAGAGTTTATGGTTTATTAATAAGTCTAGGTTAAAGAGTTTATGGATTATTAATACGTCTAGGTTAAAGAGTTTATGGATTATTAATACGTCTAGGTTAAAGAGTTTATGGATTATTAATACGTCTAGGTTAAAGAGTTTATGGATTATTAATAAGTCTAGGTTAAAGAGTTTATGGTTTATTAATAGGTCTAGGTTAAAGAGTTTATGGTTTATTAATACGTCTAGGTTAAAGAGTTTATGGTTTATTAATACGTCTAGGTTAAAGAGTTTATGGTTTATTAATACGTCTAGGTTATAGAGTTTATGGTTTATTAATAAGTCTTGGTTAAAGAGTTTATGGTTTATTAATAGGTCTAGGTTAAAGAGTTTATGGTTTATTAATAGGTCTAGGTTAAAGAGTTTATGGTTTATTAATAAGTCTAGGTTAAAGAGTTTATGGATTATTAATACGTCTAGGTTAAAGAGTTTATGGATTATTAATATGTCTAGGTTAAAGAGTTTATGGATTATTAATACGTCTAGGTTAAAGAGTTTATGGTTTATTAATAAGTCTAGGTTAAAGAGTTTATGGTTTATTAATACGTCTAGGTTAAAGAGTTTATGGTTTATTAATACGTCTAGGTTAAAGAGTTTATGGTTTATTAATACGTCTAGGTTATAGAGTTTATGGTTTATTAATAAGTCTTGGTTAAAGAGTTTATGGTTTATTAATAGGTCTAGGTTAAAGAGTTTATGGTTTATTAATAGGTCTAGGTTAAAGAGTTTATGGTTTATTAATAAGTCTAGGTTAAAGAGTTTATGGATTATTAATACGTCTAGGTTAAAGAGTTTATGGATTATTAATATGTCTAGGTTAAAGAGTTTATGGATTATTAATACGTCTAGGTTAAAGAGTTTATGGTTTATTAATAAGTCTAGGTTAAAGAGTTTATGGTTTATTAATAAGTCTAGGTTAAAGAGTTTATCAGTATGGGAGGAAGGAGGAGGAGGTTGTCCCCAGGAGCTCTTTAACCTAGACGTATTAATAAACCATAAACTCTTTAACCTAGACTTATTAATAAACCATAAACTCTTTAACCTAGACGTATTAATAAACCATAAACTCTTTAACCTAGACTTATTAATAAACCATAAACTCTTTAACCTAGACGTATTAATAAACCATAAACTCTTTAACCTAGACGTATTAATAAACCATAAACTCTTTAACCTAGACTTATTAATAAACCATAAACTCTTTAACCTAGACGTATTAATAAACCATAAACTCTTTAACCTAGACCTATTAATAAACCATAAACTCTTTAACCAAGACTTATTAATGAACCATAAATTGTATATATATACACTACCAGTCAAAAGTTTGGACACACCTACTCATTCCAGGGTTTTTCTTTATTTTTACATTGTAGAATAATAGTGAAGACATCATAACTATGTAATAACACACATGGAATCATGTAGTAACCAAAAAAGTGTTAAACAAATCAAAAAATATATTTTATATTTGGGATTCTTCAAATAGCCACCCTTTGCCTTCATGACAGCTTTGCACACTCTTGGCATATAATTTCGGTAGTGTTTTCCTCAGATTCCTTTTATTAAAGTCCCCAGCTACAATAAATGTGGCTTCAGGATCTGCAGTTTCCAGTTTGCACAAAGTCCAGTGTAGTTCCTTAGGAGACGTCGCGGTGTCGGCTTGGGGGGGAATATACCCGGCCGTGACGATGACCGGAGGTAATTATCTTGGGAGGTGAGGACTCTGCGGTCGGCATTTGATGGTGAGGTATTCCAGGTCGGGAGAACAAAAATACTTGAGTTCCTGGACGTTACAACAATCACACCATGAGAAGGTAATCATGAAACAAACCCTTCCTCCTTTCTTCTTCCCAGAGAGTGTTTCTTTCTGTCCGCGCAAAGGACGTAGAACTCTGCTGGCTGTTTGGACAGGGACAATATATCCGGAGAGAGCCATGATTCCGTAAGAGCCATGATTCCGTAAGAGCCATGATTCCGTAAGAGCCATGATTCCGTAAGAGCCATGATTCCGTAAGAGCCATGATTCCGTAAGAGCCATGATTCCGTAAGAGCCATGATTCCGTAAGAGCCATGATTCCGTAAGAGCCATGATTCCGTAAGAGCCATGATTCCGTAAGAGCCATGATTCCGTAAGAGCCATGATTCCGTAAGAGCCATGATTCCGTAAGAGCCATGATTCCGTAAGACAATCCCTGATGTTTCTCTGGAAGGACTTCATTGCCCTGAGCTTGTCTACTTTATTGTCCAGGGACTGAACGTTAGCAAGTAATGGACGCTATGCACACCGCCTGAGTCTGACTAGGCCCCCATTACTTCTGATTCTCCAGCGTTGGCATTTTGGTGCAGCCCACTGGATGAAAAGAGCTTCCTCAGGAAGATCAAACAAAGGATCCAGGTAGGGAAGTCAAATTTCTGCTCAAATATCTGGTGAGTGGCCGCTGATCTAATGTCAAATAGTTATTTTCGGCTGTAGGTAATAATACAAGAAAAGTTCTGAGCAAAAAGTGTAAGAAAATACACAAAAAAATGTCTGTTGACGCCATCTTGTTGTCAGAGAAACAAGATTTATTGTAGATTTCTTAAAGATTTTGCAACATGGGATTTACTAGTGATATGGAGCTGACGGTTCCATGTTGCCGTGGTCCGGTTGCCATATATACCGTGGATAGACTGAGGGGGTAGTTATACTGGGGGGAGATATACTGTGGATATACTGATGGGGTAGTTATACTGGGGGGAGAGATATACTGTGGACAGACTGAGGGGGTAGTTATACTGGGGAGAGATATACTGTGGATATACTGAGGGGGTAGTTATACTGGGGAGAGATATACTGTGGATATACTGATGGGGTAGTTATACTGGGGGGAGAGATATACTGTGGACAGACTGAGGGGGTAGTTATACTGGGGAGAGATATACTGTGGATATACTGAGGGGGTAGTTATACTGGGGAGAGATATACTGTGGATAGACTGATGGGGTAGTTATACTGGGGGGAGAGATATACTGTGGACAGACTGAGGGGGTAGTTATACTGGGGAGAGATATACTGTGGATATACTGAGGGGGGAGTTATACTGGGGAGAGATATACTGTGGATATACTGATGGGGTAGTTATACTGGGGGGAGAGATATACTGTGGACAGACTGAGGGGGTAGTTATACTGGGGAGAGATATACTGTGGACAGACTGAGGGGGGAGTTATACTGGGGGGAGAGATATACTGTGGATATACTGAGGGGGGAGTTATACTGGGGGGAGATATACTGTGGATAGACTGAGGGGGGAGTTATACTGGGGGGAGATATACTGTGGACAGACTGAGGGGGGAGTTATACTGGGGGGAGAGATATACTGTGGATATACTGAGGGGGTAGTTATACTGGGGAGAGAGATATACTGTGGATATACTGAGGGGGTAGTTATACTGGGGAGAGATATACTGTGGATATACTGAGGGGGGAGTTATACTGGGGGGAGATATACTGTGGATATACTGAGGGGGGAGTTATACTGGGGAGAGATATACTGTGGATATACTGAGGGGGGAGTTATACTGGGGAGAGATATACTGTGGATATACTGATGGGGTAGTTATACTGGGGGGAGAGATATACTGTGGACAGACTGAGGGGGTAGTTATACTGGGGAGAGATATACTGTGGACAGACTGAGGGGGGAGTTATACTGGGGAGAGATATACTGTGGATATACTGAGGGGGGAGTTATACTGGGGGGAGAGATATACTGTGGATATACTGAGGGGGGAGTTATACTGGGGGGAGAGATATACTGTGGATATACTGAGGGGGGAGTTATACTGGGGGGAGAGATATACTGTGGATATACTGAGGGGGGAGTTATACTGGGGGGAGATACTGTGGACATCTCCTCTGCTATCTACTGTGGAGAGATACTGTGGACATCTCCTCTGCTATCTACTGTGGAGAGATAGCTAGCTCTCTTCTCCTGTGAGGTCAGTGTACTGGGTTCCACTTGTTCCACTGACATCAATAGATTCATCATAGTTGAATGTGACTTAATTAGAAAGGAAAGCATCAGTTTGTTATTGAGGGAATGACTGGCTGGAGAAGTATGTGGCTCCGGCCCAAGTGGCTCCCTACAAAGAGCCCTATAGGCCCTGGTACAAAGTAGTGCACTACATAGGGAATAGGCTCCCGTTTGGGACGTAGTATATGTGTTGGTCTGCCAAAGACCTGACGAGTTATGATGTCATATGATGTCGTTAGTTAATTAACAGTTAATTAGTCCAGACGTGAGGTTCAGTATTGAATCCGGACGACAATGTGGAAACAATACTCACCCATCTTCCTTTTTGGAAGAACAATCAAATGCGAAAATAAATTATATTCACTTCTAGATAGTTTAAAACAAGACAACCCACAAGCATTTAACTTCCCACTTACAAGTCAGTGGGCAAACGTACATTTACCTCACTGTACATGTACAAATTACCTCGACTAACCTGTACCCCAGCACATTGACTCGGTACCGGTATCCCCTGTATATAGCCTTGTTATTGTTATTTTATTGTGTTACTTTTTGATGTTATTCTATTTTTCTTACTTTAGTTTATTTAGTAAATATTTTCTTAACTCTATTTCTTGAACTGCATTGTTGGTTAAGGGCTTGTAAGTAAGCATTTCACGGTAAGGTCTACACCTGTTGTATTCGGCGCATGTGACAAATAAAATTGTATTTTATTTTATTTTATCTGAACTCAGAATCAAATATACTTCCCAAAAATAACATGTTCGCTGTGGTAGAATGTTTATTTTGATTGCCGATTTTCTGCATTTATCAGAGTCATTTATGACTGTCATTCATATTCCATTCACCCAGTTCAATGTAACAGCGATAGGTTTAGGCTACTACATGATACTCACATGTTCCCTATACCCATCATGAGGATGCTACAACCTAGCCAATGAATGAAAGTTTACAGCGTAGGTGCACAGGTCAAGAGAAAAATGGGAGTAATCAAGATGAGAGACAGTGATACATTCAATACACTCTTGCCTGCATCTAGCTGATCTAGTAATCATTAGTCCAAACAGTTGCAAACGAAAGTTTCTAATGGACAAATTCAGGTATGTTTATCCCCTTTTCATTCTGTTTGCTTCCGTTTAAGAAACGTTTCAACAGAATCAGCAGAATGAATACACCCCAGTTCACTTTCATAGCAGCCACATACAAACAGCATGATCCCTTTGCTCATTGTATAAGTGGTTCTTGTACTTCTATTCTGTGACCAGCTGAAAAAACCTTTCCAAGCCAAACCTTCATACTATAACTGCTAATCGCTACACACAGCCTACATCATGTACTCCCTGTTCAACCATGACTGCATGGCCAGACACGACTCCAACACCATCATTAAGTTTGCCGACGACACAACAGTGGTAGGCCCAAAGTTAAATCTAGAATCGGCTTCCTATTTCACAACAAAGTCTCCTTCACTCATGCTGCCAAACATGCCCTCGTAAAACTGACTATCCTACCGATCCTTGACTTCGGCGATGTCATTTACAAAATAGCCTCCAACACTCTACTCAGCAAATTGGATGTAGTCTATCACAGTGCCATCCGTTTTGTCTCCAAAGCCCCATACACTACCCACCACTGTGACCTGTACGCTCTTGTTGGCTGGTCCTCACTACATGTTCGTCGTCAAACCCACTGGCTCCAGGCCATCTATAAATCACTGCTAGGCAAATCCCCGCCTTATCTTAGCTCATTGGTCACCATAGCAGCACCCACCCGTAGTCTGCGCTCCAGCAGGTATATCTCACTGGTCATTCCCAAAGCCAACACCTCCTTTGGCCGCCATTCCTTCCAGTTCTCTGCTGCCAATGACTGGAACGAATTGCAAAAATCTCTGAAGCTGGAGACTCTTATCTCCCTCACTAACTTTAAGCATCAGTTGTCAGAGCACCTTACCGATCACTGCACATGTACACAGCCCATCTGAAATTAGCCCACCCAACTACCTCATCCTATTGTTATTTATTTTGCTCTTTTGCACCCCAGTATCTGTATTTGCACATAATCTCTTGCACATCTAGCATTCCAGTGTTAATACTAATTGTAATTATTTTGCACTATGGCCTATTTATTGCCTTACCTCCATAACTTGCTACATTTGCACGCACTGTATATATATTTTCTGTTGTATTTTTTACTTTGTTTTTTTTACCCCATATGTAACTCTGTGTTGTTGTTTTTATCGCACTGCTTTGCTTTATATTGGCCAGGTCGCAGTTGTAAATGAGAACTTGTTCTCAACTGGCTTACCTGGTTAAATAAAGGTGAAATAAAATAAATAAATAAAAGGCCTGATCACCGACCGTGGCCGTGTGGTGCCAGGATAACAACCTCTCCCTCAACGTGATCAAAACAAAGGAGATGATTGTGGACTACAGGAAAAAAAAGAGGACTGAGCACGCCCCCATTCTCATCGAAGGGGCTGTAGTGGAACAGGTTGAGAGCTTCAAGTTCCTTGGTGTCCACATCACCAACAAACTATCATGGTCCAAACACACCAAGACAGTCGTGAAGAGGGCACGACAAAGCCTATTCCCCCTCAGGAGACTGAAAAGATTTGGCATGGGTCCTCAGATCCTCAAAAGGTTATACAGCTGCACCATCGAGAGAATCCTGACTGGTTGCATCACCGCCTGGTATGACAACTGCTCTGCCTCCAACCGCAAGGCACTACAGAGGGTAGTGCGTACGGCCCAGTACATCACTGGGGACAAGTTACCTGCCATCCAGGACCTCTATACCAGGCGGTGTCAGAGGAAGGCCCTAAAAATTGTCAAAGACTCCAGCCTCTCTGCTACTGCACAGCAAGTGGTACCGGAGCGCCAAGTCTAGGTCCAAAAGGCTTCTTAACAGCTTCTACCCCCAAGCCATAAGACTCCTGAACAGCTAATCATAGCTACCCCCCCACCCCACCCCATCCCCCTCTTTTACGTGTGTGTGCGTGTGTTCGTGCACGTAGAAAAAACATGTCACCCTACTTGTAGAGAAACGCCATCCTCCTCTCATTCATGTTGACGAAACGGTCTGTCGCTGTCATACAGTACACGCTTAAATTTTTGTTGTTTTCCTCGGCTACCTGGCTAAAATGCTTGCTCGTTAGCCTAACTTCCTTTCATGGGCAACTATTAGCCAGCTAGTACATTCAGCCTCTTGCTTTCTCGGGTGAGATACATTCAGCCTCTTGCCAACTGAAGGAAAGGTATGCAACACAGAGAGATGAAAGATACATTATTTTATGTTTTTCTCAGTCCATTTTTTGGGGAAGCCTAGCTTCCCTTGGCATCCATGAATCTCTCTCTCTCTCTCTCTCTCTCTCTCTCTCTCTCTCTCTCTCTCTCTCTCTCTCTCTCTCTCTCTCTCTCTCTCTCTCTCTCTCTCTCTCTCTCTCTCTCTCTCTCTCTGCGCTGGTAGCATTAGTTATTTAATTACCGCATCAGTGTTCCACTGTGACATCATCATCGTCGTCATCATGGCAGCTGTGTTTGTCTGAAAGGACATTGCCACGACCCTCTGACCTCACGATGAACTGACCTTTCAGCCAATCAGATGACAGTATGGCCTGCTCCTACAGCTGACTGTAGCTGGAACACAGCCTTGGTTTTATCTGGAACATAACTTACATTTACATTTACGTCATTTAGCAGACGCTCTTATCCAGAGCCACTTACAAATTGGTACATTCACCTTATAGCCAGTGGGACAACCACTTTACAATGTTTTTTTTGTTTTTTTTTGGGCGGTGGGGTGGGGTAAGGGGGGGGGGGGTAGAAGGATTACTTTATCCTATCCCAGGTATTCCTTAAAGAGGTGGGGTTTCAAATGTCTCTGGAAGGTGGTGAGTGACTCCGCTGTCCTGGCGTCGTGGGGGAGCTTGTTCACAAAATTATGACCACCAATCAGTGACCACTATGATGACACACGAAATGATGACCACCAATCAGAGACCACTATGATGACACACCAAATGATGACCACCAATCAGAGACCACTATGATGACACACCAAATGATGACCACCAATCAGAGACCACTATGATGACACACCAAATGATGACCACCAATCAGAGACCACTATGATGACACACCAAATGATGACCACCAATCAGAGACCACTATGATGACACACCAAATGATGACCACCAATCAGAGACCACTATGATGACACACCAAATGATGACCACCAATCAGAGACCACTATGATGACACACCAAATGATGACCACTAATCAGAGACCACTATGATGACACACGAAATGATGACAACCAATCAGAGACCACTATGATGACACACCAAATGATGACCACCAATCAGAGACCACTTTTTGTAGGCTCCAGTTCAAGACATGTCTTCCAATGGGGAGACTGCTGTCGGCATCTAAAGATGAACTAAATAAATGCTTGGAGGTAAAGAGGACAGCAGGACAGCAGGACAGCAGGACAGCAGGACAGCAGGACAGCAGGACAGCAGGACAGCAGTGGTGTAGCCTACGAGCAATACGGCTATCACTTATTATTTACATTTAACATTTTAGTCATTTAGCAGACGCTCTTATCCAGAGCGACTTACAGTTAGTGAGTGCATACATTATTATTATTATTATTATTATTATTATTATTATCGACCCAGAACATATCGTTTTTTCTGCCGGAATCACTGAATCACTGGACCTTTAACTCCGGATCATCGCAACTAGCTAGCTGCAACCGAATGGATGTTGTTCTTGGCTAATCAGCCTTGAGCTAGCCTCGAGTCAGGCCCATCTCCCGGCTATCTACCTCTCTGTCAACCGGACGTGACCTCCTAGAGTCGACACGGAGTCCCGCCGATCCATCACGACTGGTCTGCTGACGTAATCGTCTGTGGTTTTAACAGGCTTCCCGTCGCGATGACCACGAAGATCCATATGCTAGCCCCGGCCCGCTAGCACATGTAAACAACAGCCGTGCTTCCTGCTAGCCAGTGCTGTTGCACCAATTCGAACTGCTCTTGGACTCACATATTGCTGTTCACTGGACCTTATGATCACTCAGCTGCACAGCTGATGCCTGCTGGACTGTTCCTTTACACGGTACCCTGTCCTGTTTAGCCTCAGCCCAAACGTTCATCGCCATTACCAGTTGTTGTCTTAGCTCTCTCGAATAACACCTGTGATTGCTTTATGCCTCTCTCCCATGTCAATATGCCTTGCCTATTGCTGTTCCAGATAGTTCTTATTATACAATTTGACTGTAAAGCCCCAAGTCCCTCTCAAACTGCCTCAAATAGCTCCTTTGTTCCACCCCCCATACACGCGGAGACCGGCTCAATCGGTGCCACCAGTGATGCTATCTCTTTCACGTCCTGGTAATCCGTCTGGCCCTGCGGCCTTGTGAATGTTGACCTGCTTAAAAGTCTTACTCACATCGGCTACGGAGAGCGTGATCACATAGTCATCCGGAACAGCTGGTGCTCTCATGCATGCTTCAGTGTTGCTTGCCTCGAAGCGAGCATAGAAATGGTTTAGCTCGTCTGGTAGGCTTGTGTCACTGGGCAGCTCGCGGCTGTGCTTCCCTTTGTAGTTGGTAATCATTTTCAAGCCCTGCCACATCCGACGAGCGTCACAGCCGGTGTAGTACGATTCAATCTTAGTCCTGTATTGACTTTTTGCCTGTTTGATGGTTCGTCGGAGGGCATAGCGGGATTTCTTATAAGCGTCCGGGTTAGAGTCCCGCTCCTTGAAAGCGGCAGCTCTACCCTTTAGCTCAGTGCGGATGTTTCCTGTAATCCATGGCTTCTGGTTGGGGTATGTACGTACGGTCACTGTGGGGACGACATCATCGATGCACTTATTGATGAAGCCAGTTACTGATGTGGTGTACTCCTCAATGCTATCTGAAGAATCTCGGAACATGTTCCAGTCTGTGCTAGCAAAACAGTCCTGTAGCTTAGAATCTGCTTCATCTGACCACTTTTTTATTAACCGAGTCACTGGTGCTTCCTGCTTTAGTTTTTGCTTATAAGCAGGAATCAGGAGGATAGAGTTATGGTCAGATTTGCCAAATGGAGGGCGAGGGAGAGCTTTGTATGCGTCTCTGTGTGTGGAGTAAAGGTGGTCTAGAGTTTTTTTTCCTCTGGTTGCACATTTAACATGCTGGTAGAAATTAGGTAGAACGGATTTAAGTTTCCATGCATTAAAGTCCCCGGCCATTAGGAGCGCTGCCTCTGGATGAGCGTTTTCCTGTTGACTTATGGCCTTATACAGCTCATTCAGTGCAATCTTAATGCCAGCATTGGTTTGTGGTGGTAAATAGACAGCTTTGAAAAATATAGATGAAAACTCTCTTGGTAAATAGTGTGGTCTACAGCTTATCATAAGATACTCTACCTCAGGCGAGCAAAACCTTGAGACTTCCTTAGTTTTTGATTTTGTGCACCAGCTGTTGTTTACAAATATACACAGACCGCCACCCCTTGTCTTACCGGAGTCAGCCGTTCTATCCTGCCGATGTAGCGTATAGCCCGCTAGCTGTATGTTATCCATGTCGTCGTTCAGCCACGACTCGGTGAAACATAAGATATTACAGTTTTTAATGTCCCGTTGGTAGGATAACCGTAATCTTAGGTCATCCAATTTATTTTCCAATGATTGAAGATTGGCTAATAGGATTGATGGGAGCGGCAGTTTACTCGCTCGCCGTCGGATCCTTACAAGGCACCCCGACCTACGTCCACGATATCTCCATCTCTTCCTCATGCGAATGACGGGGATTTGGGCCTTGTTGGGTGTCTGTAGGATATCCTTTGCGGCCGCCTCGTTGAAGAAAAATTATTCATCCAATACGAGGTGAGTAATTGCTGTCCTGATATCCAGAAGCTCTTTTTGGTTATAAGAGACGATGGCAGAAACATTATGTACAAATTAAAGTACAAATAACGCGGAAAAACACACATAATAGTACAATTGGTTAGAGGGCTGTAAAATGGCAGCCATCTTCTCCGGCGCCATTCTTTCACCTGGATCCTTCACCTGTCGTGTTCAACATACTAGCTCTACTGAGGATCCTTCACCTGTCATGTTCAACATACTAGCTCTACTGAGGATCCTTCACCTGTCGTGTTCAACATACTAGCTCTACTGAGGATCCTTCACCTGTCATGTTCAACATACTAGCTCTACTAAGGATCCTTCACCTGTCGTGTTCAACATACTAGCTCTACTGAGGATCCTTCACCTCTCATGTTCAACATACTAGCTCTACTGAGAAGCCTTCACCTCTCATGTTCAACATACTAGCCTCTCATCTCCACTCATTGTCCTCTCTTTCACTTTCTTTCCACTTGTGTCAACTTGTATTTGTGCCAGTCTACCCATGCGAAGACATAGGGAACACATGCACGCACGTGCACACACACACTGGATCACACACAGGCCACGTTCAGTCTACCTACGCAAAGACATGGGGAACTTCGGTGAAAACATAAATATCCAGTAAGGAGCTGCAAGCTGTCTAAACAAGTAGAGGAGAGAACAGCAACAAGTCACACGAAGCAGTCACTGGAAAGAAGGATGGGTGATTTAGAAACAGAGATAGAGAGATAGATAGAGATAGAGGGAGCGAAGGGGAGAGAGGGAAAGAGAGAAAGAGAGATAGAGAGAGAGAGAAAGTGAGAGAGCGAGAGAGAGAGAGACAGAGAGAGAGAGAGGGAGAGAGAGAGAGAGAGAGGTGAGAGAGAGAGGTGAGAGAGAGAGAGAGATAGAGATAGAGAGAGAGGGCGAGAGAGAGAGAGAGACAGAGAGAGAGAGGGAGAGAGAGAGAGAGAGGTGAGAGAGAGAGAGAGAGAGAGAGGTGAGAGAGCGAGAGAGAGAGAGAGAGAGAGAGAGAGAGGTGAGAGAGAGAGAGAGAGACAGAGAGAGAGAGGGGGTGAGAGAGAGAGAGGTGGGATAGAAAGAGAGAAACGGAGAGAGACAGAAACAGACTTGTTTTTCTTTACATTATAAATATGAACTTGGATCATAAATGCTTGACTTTGGGAATTCCGCTAAACAACACTCACTGCATGATAAAAGGGGTTTGCGGGAATTTACTAAACTGAGCAGACCCTTGAATTCAGGGAGCCCGGGTCATGAGTTCTTTAGACATTACTGTTCTGTCCCATCACACACATCTATATATATCCATACTCCGGACTCCGACATTGGTCGTCCTAATATTTATATGTTTCTTAATTCCATTATTTTTCTTTTAGATTTGTGTGTATTGTTGGGAATTGTTAGATACTGCTGCACTGTTGGAGCTAGGAACACATGCATTTCGCTACACCCGCAATAACATCTGCTAAATATGTGTATGTGACCAATAAAATTTGATTTGATATGAGAATGTTGTGCACATTCTCACAAGGCACCCAACCACAGTATATCCACAGGCAGTTTGATCCAACCCTCTGACTGGTGATTGATATTATCTCATTGTCTTAACCCGGGATCTCACTGTAGATATTATCTCATTGTCTTAACCTGGGATCTCACTGTAGATATTATCTCATTGTCTTAACCCGGGATCTCACTGTAGATATTATCTCATTGTCTTAACCTGGGATCTCACTGTAGATATTATCTCATTGTCTTAACCCGGGATCTCACTGTAGATATTATCTCATTGTCTTAACCTGGGATCTCACTGTAGATATTATCTCATTGTCTTAACCCGGGATCTCACTGTAGATAGTATCTCATTGTCTTAACCTTGGATCTCACTGTAGATATTATCTCATTGTCTTAACCCGGGATCTCACTGTAGATATTATCTCATTGTCTTAACCTGGGATCTCACTGTAGATATTATCTCATTGTCTTAACCCGGGATCTCACTGTAGATATTATCTCATTGTCTTAACCTGGGATCTCACTGTAGATATTATCTCATTGTCTTAACCCGGGATCTCACTGTAGATAGTATCTCATTGTCTTAACCTGGGATCTCACTGTAGATATTATCTCATTGTCTTAACCCGGGATCTCACTGTAGATACTATCTCATTGTCTTAACCTGGGATCTCACTGTAGATATTATATCATTGTCTTAACCTGGGATCTCACTGTAGATATTATATCATTGTCTTAGCCTGGGATCTCACTGTAGATATGAACTATGTAAAGGTCTCAACCCGGGATCTCACTGTAGATATTAGCTAGCTAAAAGTCTTAACCGGGATCTCACTGTAGATATTAGCTAGCTAAAGGTCTTAACCCAGGATCTCACTGTAGATATTAGCTAGCTAAAGGTCTTAACCCAGGATCTCACTGTAGATATTAGCTAGCTAAAGGTCTTAACCCAGGATCTCACTGTAGATATTAGCTAGCTAAAAGTCTTAACCCAGGATCTCACTGTAGATATTAGCTAGCTAAAGGTCTTAACCCAGGATCTCACTGTAGATATTAGCTAGCTAAAGGTCTTAACCCAGGATCTCACTGTAGATATTAGCTAGCTAAAGGTCTTAACCCAGGATCTCACTGTAGATATTAGCTAGCTAAAAGTCTTAACCCAGGATCTCACTGTAGATATTAGCTAGCTAAAGGTCTTAACCCAAGATCTCACTGTAGATATTAGCTAGCTAAAGGTCTTAACCCAGGATCTCACTGTAGATATTAGCTAGCTAAAGGTCTTAACCCAGGATCTCACTGTAGATATTAGCTAGCTAAAGGTCTTAACCCAGGATCTCACTGTAGATATTAGCTAGCTAAAAGTCTTAACCCAGGATCTCACTGTAGATATTAGCTAGCTAAAGGTCTTAACCCAGGATCTCACTGTAGATATTAGCTAGCTAAAGGTCTTAACCCAGGATCTCACTGTAGATATTAGCTAGCTAAAGGTCTTAACCCAGGATCTCACTGTAGATATTAGCTAGCTAAAGGTCTTAACCCAGGATCTCACTGTGTGCCTCCATATCACTGGCTGTCTGAATCTCAACATTAAGAGATTTACAGTACATGTAGCAGCAGTAATCCACTCCTGGAATCAGGCCAACAGAGACTTTTGAGATGGTTAAGACTGTAGACACATTTCCCTTTACACACACAGGGGGACATCAGGCCCTCTGCTGCCTGGCAGTGGCACACAGTCAGAGGGTAACAACATAATTGTATTGTGGATCAGATCTTCAAACAGGGTTTGATCTCTCTGTCTCTGTGAGGTTGTGCCAGCCTGTCAGAACATGAGAACACGCACGCACGTGCACACACACACCATCCAGGCTAAGATCCTCCTGAGCCTAAGATCCAGGCTAAGATGTCGAGTGGGGAACCTGTAACTAAGTATTTTGTTGCACTGTGTTCTCCATTTAATCATGTGTATATGACCTCCCCAGGAAAATTAACTTTCTTGGAGGAGCTGGTAGCATATCCAAGACTGCTTCCATAGAAGAGTGTGTGACCTATGAATAAATGCCAGGGTCTGTCAGGTCTGAACCAGGGTCTGTCAGGTCTGAACCAGGGTCTGTCAGGTCTGAACCAGGGTCTGTCAGGTCTGAACCAGGGTCTGTCAGGTCTGAACCAAGGTCTGTCAGGTCTGAACCAGGGTCTGTCAGGTCTGAATCAGGGTCTGTCAGGTCTGAACCAGGGTCTGTCAGGTCTGAACCAGGGTCTGTCAGGTCTGAACCAGGGTCTGTCAGGTCTGAACCAGGGTCTGTCAGGTCTGAACCATGGTCTGTCAGGTCTGAACCAGGGTCTGTCAGGTCTGAACCAGGGTCTGTCAGGTCCTGTCACGAGGGTCAGTGTAATGCGATGTCAGGCGCAGGACACAGAACTCTATGAAACGTACTTTACTGAGATAAGTAAAGACAACAATAATAGAACACCTCCACACAGGCAGGAACTAACCCGCTCACCAACGACACACGAAACGAAAAACAAACACGCACAAAACACATTGGGAGCCACCGGGTTAAATAGGGAAGGCGTGATCACATGATGGGCAACAGGTGTGTAACAATCAGACAACAGGTGCAACATAGAAACAGAGAACATAGATCGGCAGCAGCTAGTATTCCGGTGACGACGAACGCCGAAGCCTGCCCGAGCAAGGAGGTGGGGCAGCCTCGGCAGAATCCGTGACAGGTCTGAACCAGGGTCTGTCAGACCTGACAGACCCTGGTTCAGACCTGACAGACCCTGGTTCAGACCTGACAGACCCTGGTTCAGACCTGACAGACCCTGGTTCAGATACAGTATGTATATCTTCATGGTGCCTCAATAAGTAAAACTCAAATCTGCTCCTCTGCTTCCCCAGCCTGACCCACAGTATTTGGTATCTGGTATTGTATTAGGATCCCCATTAGCTGTTGTGAAAGCAGCAGCTACTCTTCCTGGGGTCCACACAGAACATGAAACATGACATAATACAGAACATTAATAGACAAGAACAGCTCAAGGACAGAACTACATACATTTAAAAAATACACACATAGCCTACATATCATTACATACACACAAACTATGTAGGTCAAATAGGGGAGAGGCGTTGTGCCGTGAGGTGTTGCTTTATCAGTTTTTTTTTTACCAGGTTTGCTGTTCATTTGAGCAATATGAGATGGAACGGAGTTCCATGCAATAATGGCTCTATATAATACTGTATGCTTTCTTGAATTTGTTCTGGATTTGGGGACTGTGAAAAGACCCCTGGTGGCATGTCTGGTGCGGTAAGTGTGTGTGTCAGAGCTGTGTGTAAGTTGACTATGCAAACAATTTGGGATTTTCAACACATTCATGTTTCTTATACTTTGACAGTATCTAACTACTCCTGCAGCCTTTGCTTCCCCAGCCCTGACATTTTGCCCACAGTATCGGAGGTCTTCCTCCTGTAGAATGGGGCCTCGCCTGTTCAAACCTGTTGTTTCTAAACATAACAGCAGAGAGAAAGAGAGAAAGGGGTGAGAGAAGGGAGAGAGAGAGAAGAGAGAGGAGAGAAGAGAGAATTGAGAGAGAGAAAGAGAGAAGAGAGAATTTCGAGAGAGAGAGAGAGAGGAGATAGAGAGAGAAGAGAGAGAGAGAGAAAGAGAGAAGAGAGAATCGAGAGAGAGAAAGAGAGAATCGAGAGAGAGCGAAAGAGAGAGAATCGAGAGAGAGAGTAGAGAGGATCGAGAGAATCGAGAGAGAAAGAGAGAGAGAGGGAGAGAGAGAGAGAGAGAGAGAGAGAGACAGAGAGAGAGAGAGAGAGAGAGAGAGAGAGAGAGAGAGAGAGTATACCTGACCACTGTGACTGACCCAAATTTAAGGAAAGCTTTGACTATGTACAAACTCAGTGAGCATAGCCTTGCTATTGAGAAGGGCCGCCATAGGCAGACCTGGCTCTCAAGAGAAGACAGGCTATGTGCCCACAAAATGAGGTGGAAACTGAGCTGCACTTCCTAACCTCCTGCCAAATGTATGACCATATTAGAGACACATATTTCCCTCAGATTACACAGACCCACAAAGAATTCGAAAACAAACCCAATTTTGATAAACTCCCTTTTCTACTGGGTGAAATACCACAGTGTGCCATCACAGCAGCAAGATTTGTGACCTGTTGCCACAAGAAAAGGGCAACCAGTGAAGAACAAACACCATTGTAAATACAACCCATATTTATGTTTATTTATTTTCCCTTTTGTACTTTAACTATTTGCACATCATTACAACACTGTATATAGACATAATATGACATTTGAAATGTCTTTATTCTTTTGGAACTTTTGTGAGTGTAATGTTTACTGTTTGTTTATTATCTATTCCATTTGCTTTGGCAATGTAAACATGTGTTTCCCTTGACAATAAAGCCCTTTGAATTAAGTTGATAGAGAGAGAGATTCAATTGAAATTGAATTGAAAGAGCGAGAGAGTTCACTGATTCTGATGCTGTCAGCTCCAGGTCACATGACTAAGAATCAGTCATCTTCTAATAATACTCACTCTTGGTTACGTGTGGAAAGGAAGAATATTCTCTTTAGAATGAGAGCCCTGCACTATATAGGGAATAGGGTGTCATTTGGGATGTATCCCTGATTTCCTAGTTTATGTTCTGTCGCTGCTAGAGCACATCAAGAGAAGGAAGGAGTTCCACACCTGGGCACAGAGGACAGCAGCACGAACTGAATATACAGTGGCTTGAGAGTTGAAAACAGCAGGTCTGGGACAAGGTAGCACGTCCGGTGAATAGGTCAGGGTTCCATAGCCGCAGCCAGAACAGTTGAAACTGGAGCAGCAGCACGACCAGGTGGACTGGGGACAGCAAGGAGTCATCAGGCCAGGTAGTCCTGAGCCATGGTCCTAGGGCTCAGGTCCTCCCAGAGGGGAGGGAGAGAGGGAGAGAGGGAGAGAGAGAGAATTAGAGGGAGCATTCTTAAATTTACATTTACATTTACGTCATTTAGCATATGCTCTTATCCAGAGCGACTTACAAATAGGTGCATTCACCTTATAGCCAGTGGGATAACCACTTGACAATGTTTTTTTTTTTTTGGGGGGGGGGTTGGAGTAAAGGGGGGGGGGGTAGAAGGATTACTTTATCCTATCCCAGGTATTCCTTAAAGAGGTGGGGTTTCAAATGTCTCCGGAAGGTGGTGAGTGACTCCGCTGTCCTGGCGTCGTGAGGGAGCTTGTTCCACCATTGGGGTGCCAGAGCAGCGAACAGTTTTGACTGGGCTGAGCGGGAACTATGCTTCCGCAGAGGTAGGGGGGCCAGCAGGCCAGAGGTGGATGAACGTAGTGCCCTCGTTTGGGTGTAGGGACTGATCAGAGCCTGAAGGTACGGAGGTGCCGTTCCGCTCACAGCTCCGTAGGCAAGCACCATGGTCTTGTAGCAGATGCGAGCTTCAACTGGAAGCCAGTGGAGTGTGCGGAGGAGCGGGGTGACGTGAGAGAACTTGGGAAGGTTGAACACCAGACGGGCTGCGGCATTCTGGATGAGTTGTAGGGGTTTAATGGCACAGGCAGGGAGCCCAGCCAACAGCGAGTTGCAGTAATCCAGACGGGAGATGACAAGTGCCTGGATTAGGACCTGTGCCGCTTCCAGTGTAAGGCAGGGTCGTACTCTCCGAATGTTGTAGAACATGAACCTACAGGATCGGGTCACCGCCTTGATGTTAGCGGAGAATGACAGGGTGTTGTCCAGGGTCACGCCAAGGCTCTTCGCACTCTGGGAGGAGGACAAAACGGAGTTGTCAACCGTGATGGCGAGATCATCGAACGGGCAGTCCTTCCCCGGGAGGAAGAGCAGCTCCGTCTTGCCGAGGTTTAGCTTGAGGTGGTGATCCGTCATCCATACTGATATGTCTGCCAGACATGCAGAGATGCGATTCGCCACCTGGTTATCAGAAGGGGGAAAGGAGAAGATTAGTTGTGTGTCGTCAGTGTAGCAATGATAGGAGAGGCCATGTGAGGTTATGACAGAGCCAAGTGACTTGGTGTATAGCGAGAATAGGAGAGGGCCTATAACTGAGCCCTGGGGGACACCAGTGGAGAGAGCACGTGGTGCGGAGACAGCTTCTCGCCACGCCACTTGGTAGGAGCGACCGGTCAGGTAGGACGCAATCCAAGAGTGAGCCGCGCCGGAGATGCCCAGCTCGGAGAGGGTGGAGAGGAGGATCTGATGGTTCACAGTATCAAAGGCAGCAGACAGTTCTAGAAGGACAAGAGCAGAAGAGAGAGAGTTAGCTTTAGCAGTGCGGAGAGCCTCTGTGACACAGAGAAGAGCAGTCTCAGTTGAATGACCAGTCTTGAAACCTGACTGGTTTGGATCAAGAAGGTCATTCTGAGAGAGATATCAAGAGAGTTGGCTAAAGACGGCACGCTCAATAGTTTTGGAGAGAAAAGAAAGAAGGGATACTGGTCTGTAGTTGTTGACATCAGAGGGATCGAGTGTTGGTTTTTTGAGAAGGGGTGCAACTCTCGCTCTCTTGAAGACGGAAGGGACATAGCCAGCGGTCAAGGATGAGTTGATCAGCGAGGTGAGGTAAGGGAGAAGGTCACCGGAGATGGTCTGGAGAAGAGAGGAGGGGATAGGGTCAAGCGGGCAGGTTGTTGGGCGGCCTGCCGTCACAAGTCGCAAGATTTTATCTGGAGAGAGAGGGGAGAAAGAAGTCAAAGCATAGGGTAGGGCAGTGTGAGCAGGACCAGCAGTGTCATGGAATTTAGAGTGGTAGAGAGTGGCCTTAGCAGCAGAAACAGATGAAGAAAATGTAGAGAGGAGGGAGTGAAAAGATGCCAGGTCTGCAGGGAGTCTAGTTTTCCTTCATTTCCGCTCAGCTGCCCGGAGCTCTGTTCTGTGAGCTCGCAATGAGTCATCAAGCCACGGAGCTGGAGGGGAGGACCGGGCCGGCCGGGAGGATAGGGGACATAGAGAGTCAAAGGATGCAGAAAGGGAGGAGAGGAGGGTTGAGGAGGCAGAATCAGGAGATTGGAGGGAGAAGGATTGAGCAGAGGGAAGAGATGATAGGATGGAAGAGGAGAGAGTAGCGGGAGAGAGAGAGCGAAGGTTGCGACGGCGCATTACCATCTGTGTAGGGGCAGAGTGAGTAGTGTTGGAGGAGAGGGAGAGAGAAAAGGATACAAAGTAGTGGTCGGAGACTTGGAGGGGAGTTGCAGTGAGATTAGTAGAAGAACAGCATCTAGTAAAGATGAGGTCAAGCGTATTGCCTGCCTTGTGAGTAGGGGGGGACGGTGAGAGGGTGAGGTCAAAAGAGGAGAGGAGTGGAAAGAAGGAGGCAGAGAGAAATGAGTCAAATGTAGACGTAGGGAGGTTGAAATCCCCCAGAACTGTGAGGGGTGAGCCATCCTCAGGAAAGGAACTTATCAAGGCGTCAAGCTCATTGATGAACTCTCCAAGGGAACCTGGAGGGCGATAGATGACAAGGATATTAAGCTTAAATGGGCTAGTGACTGTGACAGCATGGAATTCAAATGAGGAGATAGACAGATGGGTCAGGGGAAAAATTGAGAATGTCCACTTGGGAGAGATGAGGATTCCTGTGCCACCACCCCGCTGACCAGATGCTCTCGGGGTATGCGAGAACACATGGTCAGACGAGGAGAGAGCAGCAGGAGTAGCAGTGTTTTCAGTGGTAATCCATGTTTCCGTCAGCGCCAAGAAGTCGAGGGACTGGAGGGTAGCATAGGCTGGGATGAAGTCTGCCTTGTTGGCAGCAGAACGGCAGTTCCAGAGGCTGCCTGAGACCTGGAACTCCACGTGGCTCGTGCGTGCAGGGACCACCAGGTTAGAGAGGCAGCAGCCACGCGGTGTGAGGCGTTTGTGTAGCCTGTGCGGAGAGGAGAGAACAGGGATAGGCAGAGGCATAGTTGACAGGCTGCAGCAGATGGCTACAATAATGCAGAGGAGATCGGAATAAAATGAACTAAACATCTGGGAAAGGAGAGAGCGGGGCCTCCCTCACCACAACTCCCAAATATAACTCTCCCAACTTCCACCTCAGAAACTATAATTGTTGTAAACTACAGCGCTTCAATGTTTTCTAGGAATAGACTAACCTAGTTTATTCAGCTAGCTAACTAGGTGCAGTATTATTCCGTGAAAAACGTCCGGGCACCTCGTCATAAGAAGCCACAGCCAGCTAGCATGCCGGTCTCCAACAGCAGGGTTTAGCGCCAATACTCAGCCACAACAACCACCAGTGTATCAACATGCAAGCAGATCGTTCGTGTCCGTGTCTAACGTTGTGGGTTAGTCCCGACAGCTTGAGCGAGTCCGTCGTCAACTTATTCAGCCAGTTAGTTAGCTAGAATAGTTAGCAAACTAGTTAGCCATTGCTTTCAGACAAAGAAGAACCCCTCCTTTCACGGCACGAACACACAGAGATAGCCAAACTAACGTTAACTAGTCACCCATGTCCCGAATTCCTTGAGCGACTCGGGCTATCAATATGTAAAAAACAAAACACAAGTGTAGGTTATGACTTACCCCTAGCAGCTACTGTTAGCTAGCCAAGTGCAAAGCTAGCCACTGAATTGACTCAGCCAGTTCGCGTCTGTTCGCTCGGTCGTTCCAGCTATTGTTTACAAGTAGCTACCCAGGTTGCAACAAGCTTGCTAATTTTCAAGCACAGTAGCCACTTGCTACCTAACGTTAACGGTTCAGACAATGAGGTTAGAAAACAGCTGAATGGTAGGCAGTTATTGTATGTAATCATTGTAGGCAGCCAGCTGGCGTAATTACAGGCACTTTCAGGCGTGAAACAACTATACCGTTGCTAATAGCTACTCGCCAGCTAGTCCAGGTGGTGAGTTAGCTAGCTAGCTAGCTTCGTGCTACACCCGGCACCGCCGAATACAATACTAACCTACAATAATTACATACAATAACTACCTACAGCAACCCACGATACCTACCTACAATACCTAACTACAATCTAAATACATAGTTTAAACCTTACTCGACAAAGCCCAAGCTATGTATAAAGCCAAACTTACCCGACGCCAAGCTTACCCGCTCCACTACTCTTGTGGGGGACGATGAATAAATTCACACATGACATCAGATAAGACAGGAGAATAACACAATATACACCCTCCACTATTATTGGCACCCCTGTTTAAGATGTGGTCGAGGACTTCCAAAAAGTATCCTTTTTTTTTTAAACAACATAGAACCCAAATGCAAAAAAAGAGAAAAATCCAACCTTTTATTTAAGTACATTACTTTGGTGGTAAAAAAAAATCACACATTTAGAAGAAAAAAAACCTTGAAATCATGTGTCCCACACTTATTGGCACCCCTAACAATTCCGCTGAAAATTTTTATTGATTTTTTTAAAAATATATTTTTCTGTAGTTGCTAAAGTTGTTCAGGGTATCTAGGAACTTTTAATTAGTAATTCATGACTTCCTGTTTCCCTGGGGTATAAATATGACGTGACACAGAGGTCTAATTCTCTTACCCATTTGTCAACATGGCAAAGACAAGAGAACACACCATTCAAGTAAGGCAGATTTGTGTCGACCTTCATAAGTCAGGCAATGGCTACAAGAAAATAGCCACTCGCCTTAACTTGCCCGTATCTACAGTCAGAGGAATCATTAAGAAGTTTTAAACAACTGGAACAGTGACAAACAAGGCTGGAAGAGGTCCCAAGTTTATCTTGCCACAACGCACAGTGAGGAGGATGGTAAGAGAAGTAAAAAAAAGTCCTAAGCTCACTGTCACAGAATTGCATCAAAGAGTGGCATCTTGGGGTCACAAAGTCTCCAAAACAACCATCAGACGCTCTCTACATGCCAACAAGCTGTTTGGGAGGCATGCAAGGAAAAAGCCTTTTCTCACTAACACTCACAAACGTAAACGTCTGGAGTTTGCTAAGCGGCACTGGGACTTCAACTGGGATCGTGTGCTTTGGTCAGATGAGACTAAGATTGAGCTTTTTGGCAACAAACACTCTAAGTGGGTCTGGCGTAAAACAAAAGATGAGTATGCCGAAAAGCACCTCATGCCCACCGTGAAGTATGGTGGAGGATCTGTGATGCTGTGGGCCTGTTTCTCTTCCAAAGGCCCTGGGAACCTTGTTAGGGTGCATGGCATTATGAACGCTTTGAACTACCAGGACATTTTAAATAAAAACCTGATGGCCTCTGCCAGAAAGCTGAAGATGGGTCGTCATTGGGTCTTTCAGCAGGATAATGATCCAAAACATGTGGCAAAATCTACACAAAAATGGTTCAGCAGTCACAAACTCAAGGTCCTCCCATGGCCATCTCAGTCCCCAGACCTCAACCCAATCGAAAACCTGTGGGGCGAGCTAAAGAGTAGAGTGCATAAGAGAGGACCCAGGACACTGGATGATCTAGAAAGATTGTGCAAAGAAGAATGGTCAAAGATCCCTCTCTCTGTGTTCTCCAATCTTGTGAAATGTTATAGGAGGAGATTAAGTGCTGTCTTGTTGGCAAAAGGGGGTTGTACAAAGTATTAACATCAGGGGTGCCAATAATTGTGGGACACATGATTTCAAGTTTATTTTTTTCTAAATGTGTGATTATTTTTTTTTACACCAAAGTAATGTACTTAAATAAAAGGTTGGATTTTTCTCTTTTTTTGCATTTGGGTTCTATGTTGTTTTAAAAAAAAAGAGAATTTTTGGAAGTCCTCGACCACATCTTAAACAGGGGTGCCAATAATTGTGGAGGGCACTGTATAACAGACTGACCCTTGCAGCATAGATACTGGAGGCTGAGACGGGGCGGGGGGGTGTCGGTAGACACTTACACAGCCTGGAGGTGTTGGGTCATTGTCCTGTTGAAAAACAAATGATTGTCCCACTAAGCCCAAACCAGATGGGATGGCGTATCGCTGCAGAATACCCCCCCCCCCCCCCCCCCCTACCTTGTCATAATACAACTGATTGGCTCAAACGCATTAAGAAGGAAAGAAATTCCACAACTTAACTTTTAACAAGGCACACCTGTTAATTGAAATGCATTCCAGGTGACTACCTCATGAATCTGGTTGAGAGAATGCCAATAGTGTGCAAAGCTGTCATCAAGGCAAAGGGTGGCTACTTTGAAGAATCTCAATTATAAAATATATTTTGATTTGTTTAACACTTTTTTGGTTACTACATGATTCCATATGTGTTATTTACATTTACATTTACATTTAAGTCATTTAGCAGACGCTCTTATCCAGAGCGACTTACAAATTGGTGCATTCACCTTATTATGTTTTTTATTTTTTTATATTTCATAGTTTTGATGTCTTCACTATTATTATACAATGTAGAAAATAGTAAAAAAATTAAGAAAACCCCTGGAATGAGTAGGTGTGTCCAAACTTTTGACTGGTACTGTATATATAGATATATTTTTTTAAATATAGATTTTCCTTTATTACCCCTCTCCTAATTGGAGTAAACTAGCGAACAACAACGCTTAGGCCTCTACTTCCAACTTATACATACTAAACTCAGCAAAAAAAGAAACTTCCCTTTTTCAGGACCCTGTCTTTCAAAGATAATTAGTAAAAATCCAAATAACTTCACAGATCTTCATTGTAAAGGGTTTAAACACTGTTTCCCATGCTTGTTCAATTAACCATAAACAATTAATGAACATGCACCTGTGGAACGGTCGTTGAGACACTAACAGCTTACAGATGGTAGGCAATTAAGGTCACAGTTATGAAAACTTAGGACACCAAAGAGGCCTTTCTACTGAAAAACACCAAAAGAGATGATGGCCAGGGTCCCTGCTCATCTGCGTGAACGTGTCTTAGGCATGCTGCAAGGAGGCATGAGGACTGCAGATGTGGCCAGGGCATTAAATTGCAATGTCTGTACTGTGAGACGCCTAAGACAGCACTACAGGGAGACATGATGGACCACCATACACAAAAAAAAAAAATGTATGCACGCATGACTGTAAGTCGCTTTGGATAAAAGCGTCTGCTAAATGGCATATTATTATTATAATGGACAGCTGATCATCCTCACAGTGGTAGACCACGTGTAACATCACCTGCACAGGATCGGTACATCCGAACATCACACCAGCGGGACAGGTACAGGATGGCAACAACAACTGCCCGAGTTACACCAGGAACGCACAATCCCTCCATCAGTGCTCAGACTGTCCGCAATAGGCTGAGAGAGGCTGGACTAAGGGCTTGTAGGCCTGTTGTAAGGCAGGTCCTCACCAGACATCACCGGCAACAACGTCGCCTATGGGCACAAACCCACCGTTGCTGGACCAGACAGGACTGGCAAAAAGTGCTCTTCACTGACGAGTCGCGGTTTTGTCTCACCAGGGGAGATGGTCGGATTTGCGTTTATCGTCGAAGGAATGAGCGTTACACCGAGGCCTGTACTCTGGAGCGGGATCGATTTGGAGGTGGAGGGTCCGTCATGGTCTGGGGTGTCACAGCATCATCGGACTGATCTTGCTGTCCTTGCAGGCAATCTCAACGCTGTGCGTTACAGCGAAGACATCCTCCTCCCTCATGTGGTACCCTTCCTGCAGGCTCATCCTGACATGACCCTCCAGCATGACAATGCCACCAGCCATACTGCGAATTCTGTGCGTGATTTCCTGCAAGACAGGAATGTCAATGTTCTGCAATGGCCAGCGAAGAGCCCGGATCTCAAACCCATTGAGCACGTCTGGAACCTGTTGGATCGGAGGGTGAGGACTAGGGCCATTCCCCCCAGAAATGTCCTGGAACTTGCAGGTGCCTTGGTGGAAGTTTGGTAACATCTCAGAGCAAGAACTGGCAAATCTGGTGCAGTCCATGAGGAGGAGCTGCACCAGATATTGACTGTTACTTTTGATTTTGACCCCCCCTTTGTTCAGGGACACATTATTCAATTTATGTTCGTCACATGTCTGTAGAACTTGTTGACAGTGAGAGGACGTTCCTTTTTTTGCTGAGTTTATATGCATTTTGTGTACACAGTCTATTTTTTTTGTATTTTTTGTCATTTTTTCCGTATTTATTTTTCATTTGTTTTTTTTTGTTTTTTTTCCGGGGGGAATGGATCAGCTTAATATTGCAGATAGATTGTATCTTCTATCAATGTAATTGTCTGCATCACTTCCAATCCCCCAAGTTTTTTTATTTTTATTTTTATATATATACTCCCCTTTATTACTTTTCAACCCCACCATCCTTTCCCTACTTGGAGTAAATTAGTGAACAACAACGCCCAGGCGTCTACTTCCGGTCTATACTTACTATCTACACCTTATGGACAGAGTTAATTTTACAATTATTCTATTATATATATATATATATATATATATATATATATATATATATATATATATATATATTATTATTATTATTTTTTTGCTCCTGAACTTCTTCTACTCTCAACCTCTCCGATCATTTTCATGATGTCCATCCGGTTTGCTTCTATATGCCATATCTTTCAAACTGTGTTCTTTCACAAAAGTTCTTAACATATAACCTACAGTATATTCGTTTTATGGACACAGTATGCTTTATATTAGTTATCTTGTTGTTATTAGATGTTCTTAGTTGTTATTAGTCCCATTCTTCAACTCCATTAAACCCCTCCCATCTATCTCTTAACACCATCCATATTGGATTTCTATTTGCCATATATTTTTCAACTGTGCTGTGATGTTTCACAAAAGTTCTGAACCTTTCTATTCTCATTGTTTCTACAGATTGTAAATTGAAAATATTTTTCTTTGCTAAAAGTATTATTATATTATTGATCGATTGACTATGACTTTTCAGATCACCCAGTAGTGCTATCTGCACGGTTAGCTCCAGGTAAATATTGCAATTCTTCAGCCATTCCTGGACCTATGACCAAAAAACAAAGCTACATATGGACAGAACCAAAACAAATGATCTACTGATTCTGTCTCTTCGCTGCAAAATCTGCAGAGCTGGGAAGGTTGTATATAAATAACATTGTATTGGTTGCAAGAATGTTGTATAATTTAAATTGAAACATTCTAAGTTTAGAATCCGGCGTCGTTTTGCGTATCAGTTCATAAACCCTGGGCCATGGAATTGGTACGTCAAAAATCTCTTCCCAACTATTTTGCAATCTATATGGGTGGGCTGTCAATCCGTTGGTCCTTAAATAAAACTGGTATAATTTTTAATTTATCACAATTTTCATTAACCAATTATGGTCTTTAATGCAGGGCCGACAGACAAGTTCCTTACTTTTCCCCCTTCCACTTTCCTCTTCCATTTTTGTGGTAATGCTGCAATGAGTTGGTTGTAGTTTTGGATAGAGCCGATATTTCCATATGTTTTTGTTAGCTGCATGTGCAACATAACTCCATCAGTCTTACCTGACTCCATCAACTACAGACCAGTATCCCTTCTTTCTTTTCTCTCCAAAACTATTGAGCGTGCCGTCTTTAGCCAACTCTCTTGCTATCTCTCTCAGAATGACCTTCTTGATCCAAACCAGTCAGGTTTCAGGACTGGTCATTCAACTGCAACTGCTCTTCTCTGTGTCACGGAGGCTCTCCGCACTGCTAAAGCTAACTGCTCTCGTCCGTCTAGACCTATCTGCTGCCTTTGATACTGTGAACCATCAGATCCTCCTCTCCACCCTCTCCGAGTTGGGCATCTCCGGCGCGGCTCACTCTTGGATTGCATCCTACCTGACAGGTCGCTCCTACCAGGTGGCGTGGCGAGAATCTGTCTCCGCACCACGTGCTCTCACCACTGGTGTCCCCCAGGGCTCAGTTCTAGGCCCTCTCCTATTCTCGCTATACAACAAGTCACTTGGCTCTGTCAAATCCTCACATGGCCTCTCCTATCATTGCTACGCAGACGACTCACAATTAATCTTCTCCTTTCCCGCTTCTGATAACCAGGTGGCGAATCGCATCTCTGCATGTCTGGCAGACATATCAGTGTGGATGACGGATCACCACCTCAAGCTGAACCTCGGCAAGACGGAGCTGCTCTTCCTCCCGGGGAAGGACTGCCCGTTCCATGATCTCGCCATCACGGTTGACAACTCCGTTGTGTCCTCCTCCCAGAGTGCAAAGAGCCTTGGTGTGACCCTGGACAACTCCCTGTCGTTCTCCGCCAACATCAAGGCGGTGACCCGATCCTGTAGGTTCATGCTCTACAACATTCGGAGAGTACGACCCTGCCTTACACAGGAAGCGGCACAGGTCCTAATCCAGGCACTTGTCATCTCCCATCTGGATTACTGCAACTCGCTGTTGGCTGGGCTCCCTGCCTGTGCCATTAAACCCCTACAACTCATCCAGAACGCTGCAGCCCGTCTGGTGTTCAACCTTCCCAAGTTCTCTCACGTCACCCCGCTCCTCCGCACACTCCACTGGCTTCCATTTACATTTACATATTTACATTTACATTTTAGTCATTTAGCAGACGCTCTTAACCAGAGCGACTTACAGGAGCAATTAGGGTTAAGTGCCTTGCTCAAGGGCACATTAACGTCATTTAGCAGACGCTCTTAGCCAGAGCGACTCACAAATTGGTGCGTTCACCCTATAGCCAGTGGGATAACCACTTTACAATTTGGGGGGGGGGGGGGGGGGGGGTTAGAAGGAATACTTTAGCCTATCCCAGGTATTCCTTAAAGAGGTGGGGTTTCAAATGTCTCCGGAAGGTGGTGAGTGACTCCGCTGTCCTGGCGTCGTGAGGGAGCTTGTTCCACCATTGGGGTGCCAGAGCAGCGAACAGTTTTGACTGGGCTGAGCGGGAGCTGTGCTTCCGCAGAGGAAGGGGAGCCAGCAGGCCAGAGGTGGATGAACGCAATGTCCTCGTTTGGGTGTAGGGACTGATCAGAGCCTGAAGGTACAGGGGTGCCGTTCCCCTCACTGCTCCAAAGGCAAGCACCATGGTCTTGTAGCGGATGCGAGCTTCAATTGGAAGCAAGTGGAGTGTGCGGAGGAGGGGGGTGACGTGAGAGAACTTGGGAAGGTTGAACACCAGACGGGCTGCGGCATTCTGGATGAGTTGTAGGGGTTTAATGGCACAGGCAGGGAGCCCAGCCAACAGCGAGTTGCAGTAGTCCAGACGGGAGATGACAAGTGCCTGGACCAGGACCTGCGCCGCTTCCTGTGTAAGGCAGGGTCGCACTCTCCGAATGTTGTAGAGCATGAACCTGCAGGAGCGGGTCACCGCCTTGATGTTGGCGGAGAACGACAGGGTGTTGTCCAGGGTCACGCCTAGGCTCTTCGCACTCTGGGAGGAGGACACAGCGGAGTTGTCTACCGTGATGGCGAGATCATGGAACGGGCAGTCCTTCCCCGGGAGGAAGAGCAGCTCCGTCTTGCCAGGGTTCAGCTTGAGGTGGTGATCCGTCATCCATACTGATATGTCTGCCAGACATGCAGAGATGCGATTCGCCACCTGGTTATCAGAAGGGGGAAAGGAGAAGATTAGTTGTGTATCGTCAGCGTAGCAATGATAGGAAAGGCCATGTGAGGATATGACAGAGCCAAGTGACTTGGTGTATAGGGAGAAAAGGAGAGGGCCCAGAACCGATCCCTGGGGGACACCAGTGGTGAGAGCACGTGGTGCGGAGACAGCTTCCCGCCACGCCACTTGGTAGGAGCGACCGGTCAGGTAGGACGCAATCCAGGAGTGAGCCGCGCCGGAGATGCCCATTTCGGAGAGGGTGGAGAGGAGGATCTGATGGTTCACAGTATCAAAGGCAGCAGACAGGTCTAGAAGGACAAGAGCAGAGGAGAGAGAGTTAGCTTTAGCAGTGCGGAGAGTCTCTGTGACACAGAGAAGAGCAGTCTCAGTTGAATGACCAGTCCTGAAACCTGATTGGTTTGGATCAAGAAGGTCATTCTGAGAGAGATAGCAAGAGAGTTGGCTAAAGACGGCACGCTCAATAGTTTTGGAAAGAAAAGAAAGAAGGGATACTGGTCTGTAGTTGTTGACATCAGTGGGGTCGAGTGTTGGTTTTTTGAGAAGGGGAGTAACTCTCGCTCTCTTGAAGACGGAAGGGACATGGCCAGCGGTCAAGGATGAGTTGATCAGCGAGGTGAGGTAGGGGAGAAGGTCACCGGAGATGGTCTGGAGAAGGGAGGAGGGGATGGGGTCAAGCGGGCAGGTTGTTGGGCGGCCTGCAGTCACAAGTCGCAGGATCTTATCTGGAGAGAGAGGGGAGAAAGAAGTCAAAGCATAGGGTAGGGCAGTGTGAGCAGGACCAGCAGTGTCATTAGACTTAACAAACAAGGATCGGATGTCGTCAACCTTCTTTTCAAAGTGGTTGACGAAGTCATCCACAGAGAGAGAGGAGGGGGGGGGGGGGGGAGGGAGGATTCAGGAGGGAGGAAAATGTGGCAAAGAGCTTCCTAGGGTTAGAGGCAGATGCTTGGAATTTAGAGTGGTAGAAGGTGGCCTTAGCAGCAGAAACAGATGAAGAAAATGTAGAGAGGAGGGAGTGAAAAGATGCCAGGTCGGCAGGGAATTTAGTTTTCTTCCATTTCCGCTCCGCTGCCCGGAGCTCTGTTCTGTGAGCTCGCAATGAGTCATCAAGCCACGGAGCTGGAGGGGAGGACCGAGCCGGCCGGGAGGATAGGGGACACAGAGAGTCAAAGGATGCAGAAAGGGAGGAGAGGAGGGTTGAGGAGGCAGAATCAGGAGATTGGAGGGAGAAGGATTGAGCAGAGGGAAGAGATGATAGGATGGAAGAGGAGAGAGTAGTGGGAGAGAGAGAGCGAAGGTTGCGGCGGCGCATTACCATCTGTGTAGGGGCAGAGTGAGTAGTGTGGGAGGAGAGTGAGAGAGAAAAGGAAACAAAGTAGTGGTCGGAGACTTGGAGGGGAGTTGCAGTGAGATTAGTAGAGGAGCAGCATCTAGTGAAGATGAGGTCAAGCGTATTGCCTGCCTTGTGAGTAGGGGGGGACGGTGAGAGGGTGAGGTCAAAAGAGGAGAGGAGTGGAAAGAAGGAGGCAGAGAGAAATGAGTCAAATGTGGACATAGGGAGGTTGAAATCCCCCAAAACTGTGAGGGGTGAGCCATCCTCAGGGAAGGAACTTATCAAGGCGTCAAGCTCATTGATGAACTCTCCAAGGGAACCTGGAGGGCGATAGATGACAAGGATATTAAGCTTAAATGGGCTAGTGACTGTGACAGCAGCTTCCAGTTGAAGCTCGCATCTGCTACAAGACCATGGTGCTTGCCTACGGAGCTGTGAGGGGAATGGCACCTCCGTACCTTCAGGCTCTGATCAGTCCCTACACCCAAACGAGGGCATTGCGTTCATCCACCTCTGGCCTGCTGGCCCCCCTACCTCTGTGGAAGCACAGTTCCCGCTCAGCCCAGTCAAAACTGTTCGCTGCTGTGGCACCCCAATGGTGGAACAAGCTCCCTCATGACGCCAGGACAACGGAGTCACTCACCACCTTCCGGAGACACTTGAAACCCCACCTCTTTAAGGAATACCTGGGATAGGATAAAGTAATCCTTCTACCCCCCCCACTTACCCCACCCCAAAGAAAAAAAAAAAAAAAAAAAGAAAGAAAAAAAACATATTGTAAAGTGGTTGTCCCACTGGCTATCATAAGGTGAATGCACCAATTTGTAAGTCGCTCTGGATAAGAGCGTCTGCTAAATGACGTAAATGTAAATGTTAATGTTACCTATGATATCATTTACAAAGATTATACCTTGTTTAAACATTTTTTCAAAAAAAGAATGTTTTTTATCAATTAGTATATTTGAATTTAACCACAATATTTGTTGCAGTATTTGTTCTGCCCTTTCTGGTGGATTAAATTTAAATTGAAACCAACTTTCTATGGCTTGTTTTAAAAATAGCGATATCTGGGAGATTATTTCCTTTTCAAATAACTGAAATTGAGAGGTTGTAATCTGAATAAAGGGAAAAAGGCCATTCTTGAACATAGGGTGAGACATTCTTACTAATTTGCTAGAGAACCAGTTTGGATTTAAGTATAACTTTAGTATGACTGAAGCCTTTAGTGAGAGGTATAATGCTTTAATATTTAATAATTTCTGTCCTCTGAATTCATATTCATCATATAAATAGGGCCGTTTAATTTTGGCTGGCTTGCCGTTTTTTCTCATATAATTTAAAAAACTGTTTGCTAGGTGTAGGCAAGACCATAAGCAAATAGGTAAACTGGGATATTACTAAAGAGTTAATCAGGTAGATTTTTCCACAAATACACAGGTATTTGCCTTTCCATGGTAGCAAGATCTTATTTATTTTTGCTAACTTTCTATAAAAATGTATTAGTGAGATTATTTATTTCATTTTGGATATGTATTCCGAGTATATCCACATCACCATCAGACCATTTTGTTGGTAAACTACATGGTCATGTAAAAATTGTATTTTTTTGTGATCCAATACATAATATAGTACACTTATCATAATTTGGTTGTAATCCAGAGAGGTTAGAAAATGTATCTAGATCCTCTATGAGGCTGTGGAGGGATTCAAGTAGTGGATTTAAAAGAAAACATGAATCATCAGCGTACAATGACACCTTTGTTTTTAAGCCCTGGATTTCTAATTTCTTGATATTATTGTTGGATCTGATTTTAATAGCTAACATTTCGATGGCCATAATAATTAGATATGCCAATAGTGGACAACCTTGTTTCACTCCTCTTGACAGTTTAAAACTTCCTGAGAAGTAGCCATTATTTACTATTTTACACCTAGGGTTACTATACATGATTTTAACCCAATTTATAAGAGATTCTCCAAAATTGAAATCTTCCAGGCATTTATATATAAACTCCAGTCGTACTTTATCCAAATTATTTTCAAAGTCTGCTATGAATAGCAGGCCTGGTTTCCCAGATTTTTCATAGTGTTCTATTGTTTCCAGTACTTGCCTTATATTATCTCCAATGTATCTTCCATGTAAAAAACCTGTCTGATTAAAATGAATAATATCCGACAATACCTTTTTAATTCTATGTGCTATGCACTTTGCTATAATTTTTGCATCAAAACACTGAAGTGTAAGGGGCCTCCAATTTTTTTTTATGGACTGGATCTTTATGTTGCCCACTTCGATCCTATTACAGTAATAATTAAAATCAGACCTCTTGTTGAGTGTCTGATAATCTACCATTTACATAGGAGTGGTTCAAACAAGCTTAAGGTGCTTTTTAGTCGTTCAGTTTTTATTGTTATTATTTGTTTTTATCCTCTTGTGTTTGTTGCCTAGTAAATATTTAAATGTTTCAGCTTTTATTTTTATTGTTTTTATTAGTTTTTTCCTGTGAAGCACATTGTTTTGCATTCCATGTCTGAAATGTGCTGTTTAAATAAAGCTTGATTTGATTTGAATTGTCAGTCTGTACAGTACAATACAACTTTTGTCCATAATCACAGCCAACAATGGAAATGTGTCTTCTGCTCTCTTAATTTCTAAACCCCCCCAATTGTATTATTGATCTGTCATCTTAGCGATCATTACTCTTACACTGTCACCGTTCCAAGGTCCAGTCCCAAATTGCTCTCTATTCCCTTGCAGTTGCGTCACAAAACACCTAGCAACCACACCAGACGCCATGTTGGAAGACCAGAGTCATTCCGGTGGAAGTCCTCCAATCATCCACATGGCTGGCTGCGTTTTGCTAACACCAAACATCGGGAATAGTGCCCATTATTTCGTTTTTCTAAGGACCCAGAAAACTGAGGCATTTGGAGAACCTGTTCAAGTAAGTAAATATATTTAGAAAATGATAAAAAAACAATGTATTATTAGCTAGCTATCTTGCTACAGGAACTTAGTGTGCAGGCTAACGCAAATGAGCTGCTAACGTAATGCTATCTAGTTAACTATACAAAGTGTATAATTCATTAAAAGCTAACTAACTTCATATTAGCTAGTTAGCTATCTTGATGTACACTGAACAAAAATATAAATGCATAATGTAACGCGTTGGTCCCATGTTTCATGAGCTGAAATAAAAGATCCCAGAAATGTTCCATACGCACAAAAAGCTTATTTCTCTCAAATTTGTTCACAAATAGTGAGCATTTATCCTTTTACAAGATCATCCATCCACCATGATCATTACACAGTGCACCTTGTGCTGGGGACAATAAAAGGCCACTTTAAAATGTGCAGTTTTGAAACACAACACAACGCCACAGATGTCTCAAGTTGTGAGGGAGCGTGCAATTGGCATGCAGACTGCAGGAATGTCCACCAGAGCTGTTGCCTGATAAATGAATGTTAATTTCTCTACCATAAGCCGCTTCCAATGTCATTTTAGAGAATTTGGCAGTACGTCCAACCGGCCTCACAACCACAGACCACATACAGTGAGGGAAACAAGTATTTGATCCCCTGCTGATTTTGTACGTTTGCCCACTGACAAAGAAATAATCAGTCTATAATTTTAATGGTAGGTTTATTTGAACAGTGAGAGACAGAATAACAACAAAAAAATCCTGAAAAACGCATGTCAAAAATGTTATAAATTGATTTGCATTTTAATGAGGGAAATAAGTATTTGACCCCTCTGCAAAACATGACTTAGTACTTGGTGGCAAAACCCTTGTTGGCAATCACAGAGGTCAGACGTTTCTTGTAGTTGGCCACCAGGTTTGCACACATCTCAGGAGGGATACTGTCCCACTCCTCTTTGCAGATCTTCTCCAAGTCAGGTTTCGAGGCTGACATTTGGCAACTCGAACCTTCAGCTCCCTCCATATATTTTCTATGGGATTAAGGTCTGGAGACTGGCTAGGCCACTCCAGGACCTTAATATGCTTCTTCTTGAGCCACTTCTTAGTTGCCTTGGCCATGTGTTTTGGGTCATTGTCATGCTGGAATACCCATCCACGACCCATTTTCAATGCCCTGGCTGAGGGAAGGAGGTTCTCACCCAAGATTTGACGGTACATGGCGCCGTCCATCGTCCCTTTGATGCGGTGAAGTTGTCCTGTCCCCTTAGCAGAAACCCCCCCCCAAAGCATAATGTTTCCACCTCCATGTTTGACGGTGGGGATGGTGTTCTTGGGGTCATAGGCAGCATTCCTCCTCCTCCAAACACGGCGAGTTGAGTTGATGCCAAAGAGCTTGATTTTGGTCTCATCTGACCACAACACTTTCCCCCAGTTCTCCTCTGAATCATTCAGATGTTCATTGGCAAACTTCAGACGGGCCTGTATATGTGCTTTCTTGAGCAGGGGGACCTTGCGGGCGCTGCAGGATTTCAGTCCTTTACGGCGTAGTGTGTTACCAATTGTTTTCTAGGTGACTATGGTCCCAGCTGCCTTGAGATCATTGACAAGATCCTCCCGTGTAGTTCTGGGCTGATTCCTCACCGTTCTCATGATCATTGCAACTCCACAAGGTGAGATCTTGCATGGAGCCCCAGGCCGAGGGAGATTGACAGTGCTTTTGTGTTTCTTCCATTTGCGAATAATCGCACCAACTGTTGTCACCTTCTCACCAAGCTGCTTGGCAATGGTCTTGTAGCCCATTCCAGCCTTGTGTAGGTCTACAATCTTGTCCCTGACATCCTTGGAGAGCTCTTTGGTCTTGGCCATGGTGTAGAGTTTGGAATCTGATTGATTGATTGCTTCTGTGGACAGGTGTCTTTTATACAGGTAACAAGCTGAGATTAGGAGCACTCCCTAGCAACCCCAAAGCTGGGGAGATGACTCACACCCCTAGCAACCCCAAAGCTGGGGAGATGACTCACACCCCTAGCAACCCCAAAGCTGGGGAGATGACTCACTCACCCCTAGCAACCCCAAAGCTGGGGAGATGACTCACACTCCTAGCAACCCCAAAGCTGGGGAGATGACTCACACCCCTAGCAACCCCAAAGCTGGGGAGATGACTCACACCCCTAGCAACCCCAAAGCTGGGGAGATGACTCACACCCCTAGCAACCCCAAAGCTGGGGAGATGACTCACACCCCTAGCAACCCCAAAGCTGGGGAGATGACTCACACCCGTAGCAGCCCCAGTATCTTATCTGGTTCCCCAAATGCCCCGTCTCTACCGGTCTTCATCGCTGGCTGCCCTACCCATCAGCGAACGACGACCTCCTCCATTAAGGTGAGTGCAACGCGGATACTTGCAAAGGCTACAAGCCCAATGTTCATCATAGCACAGCTCCCCCACCAAGACCTGCCAGCGCTCTCGACTCTGTCCTATATCGTTTCTCAGAGTCCAGGGCAGAGGCTCCAAGCAGGTGAGAGCAATTAGTTCATGATTTAGAGACGTCCTACACCTTCACCACAATATCATAAACAATAGTATTTTACATGTTGTTCGAAATTACATTTTATACATTCATATGTGTACATTAATAAATGACTGTGAACCTGTGTTTCTGTTTAATCAGCAGTTATTGCTACACCCTTCATTTGGTTAAAGGGGGCACTATTGTCATGACGACAAGGTAAAGGTGCTCGCTCCTCAAACGGCAACCCAGAATCATTCAGATTGACCAACGCACAGCATATAACTACCATCTTGTCTCCTTTCATATCCACAGCATATAACAACCATCTTGTCTCCTTTCATATCCACAGCATATAACAACCATCTTGTCTCCTTTCATATCCACAGCATATAACAACCATCTTGTCTCCTTTCATATCCACAGCATATAACTACCATCTTGTCTCCTTTCATATCTGGAATAGAATGAAGTAGTAGAAACGGATGCTGCTTCAGCATTGCTCATCTTCACAGTGGGAATCCAGTCCACACGGGTGTCTTCATCAAATTAAATCACATTTTATTTGTCACATGCGGCGAATAAAACAGGTGTAGACTTTCTGGTGAAATGCTGACTCACAAGCCGTTTCCCAACAATGCAGAGTTCAACAGGAAGAAGAGAACAGTAAAATAATAATAACATGGCTATATACAGGAAGTACCAGGTAGTAATGAGGCTATATACAGGAAGTACCAGGTAGTAATGAGGCTATATACAGGAAGTACCAGGTAGTAATGAGGCTATATACAGGAAGTATCAGGTAGTAATGAGGCTATATACAGGAGGTACCAGGTAGTAATGAGGCTATATACAGGAAGTACCAGGTAGTAATGAGGCTATATACAGGAAGTACCAGGTAGTAATGAGGCTATATACAGGAGGTACCAGGTAGTAATGAGGCTAAATACAGGAAGTACAAGGTAGTAATGAGGCTATATACAGGAAGTACCAGGTAGTAATGAGGCTATATACAGGAGGTACCAGGTAGTAATGAGGCTAAATACAGGAAGTACAAGGTAGTAATGAGGCTATATACAGGAAGTACCAGGTAGTAATGAGGCTATATACAGGAAGTACCAGGTAGTAATGAGGCTAAATACAGGAAGTACAAGGTAGTAATGAGGCTATATACAGGAAGTACCAGGTAGTAATGAGGCTATATACAGGAAGTACCAGGTAGTAATGAGGATATATACAGGAAGTACCAGGTAGTAATGAGGATATATTTACAGGAAGTACCAGGTAGTAATGAGGCTATATACAGGGAGTACCAGGTAGTAATGAGGCTATATACAGGAAGTACCAGGTAGTAATTAGGCTATATACAGGAAGTACCAGGTAGTAATGAGGCTATCTACAGGAAGTACCAGGTAGTAATGAGGCTATATACAGGGAGTACCAGGTAGAAATGAGGCTATATACAGGGAGTACCAGGTAGTAATGAGGATATATACAGGAAGTACCGATGCCAAGTCAATGTGCAGGGGTACCAGGTTGTAATGAGTCTATATACAGGGAGTACCGATGCCAAGTCAATGTCTGTTAGTTGATTGTTTGGATACTTAGATTGACGCACCGGTGTTAAGTAAAAAAAAAAGTTTAATCCCCATCAAAACCCATCAGTATCTCAATCCACTGCCAAGGCAGCAGCTACTCTTCCTGGTGTCCAGAAACATTAAGGCAGTTATACCATTTAAAAAACATTACAATACATTCACAGACTTTACAACACACTGATGTATCACTCTCCTTCTTGGTCAAATAGCCCTTACTCAGCCTGGAGGTGTGTTGCGTCATTGTCCTGTTGAAAAACAAATGATAGTCCCACTAAGCCCAAACCAGATGGGATGGCGCATCGCTGCAGAATGCTGTGGTAGCCATGCTGGTTAAGTGTGCCTTGAATTCTAAATAAATCACAGACTGTGTCACCAGCAAATCATCCCCACACCATAACACCTCCTCCGCCATGCTTTACGGTGGGAAATACAAATGCAGAGATCATCCATTCACCCACACCACGTCTCACAATGACACAGCGGTTGGAACCAAAACTCTCCAATTTCGACTCCAGACCAAAGGACAAATTTCCAATGGTCTGATGTCCATTGCTCGTGTTTCTTGGCCCAAGCAAGTCTCTTCTTCTTATTGGTGTCCTTTAGTAGTGGTTTCTTTGCAGCAATTCGACCACGAAGGCCTGATTCATGCAGTTTCCTCTGAACAGTTGATGTTGAGATATGTCTGTTACTTGAACTCTGTGAATTATTTATTTGGGCTGCAATTTCTGAGGCTGGTAACTCTAATGAACATATACTCTGCAACAGAGGTAACTCTGGGTCTTCCATTCCTGTGGCAGTCCTCATATATAATTATATTTTGATTTGTTTAACACTTTTTTGGTTACTACATGATTCCGTATGTGTTATTTCATAGTTTTGATGTCTTCACTATTATTCTACAATGTAGAAAATAGTAAAAATAAAGAAAAACCCTGGATTGAGTAGGTGTGTCCAAACCTTTGACTGGTAGTGTATGTAATGTAAATAATACAATTTTAAAGGCTAATAAGGCTGGTGGGTTCTACCCCTTCATAGACGGTTCTAGGAAGAACCCTACAAAGATAAAGGGTTCTCGGTAGAATCCTTCATAGACGTTACTAGGAAGAACCTTTAGATTATAAAATGGTTCTTGTTAGAACCCTTGATAGAGGGTTGTAGGTAGAACCATATACAGGGTGTTCTATGAAGAACCCTACATAGAGGGTTCTAGATCCCTCTGCAATGGGTTTTACCCAGCACCAAAAAGGGTTTCCCATGGGGACAAACCGAACAACCCTGTATGGTTCTACTGAACACCTTTATATCTAATACTGTAGGGATGCAACATCCTGGTACTCCTGTTTGGAGGCTTCCTGATTCCGGGTTTATTCTCTCCTGATTCCAGGAATATTCCCACCGTGTTTTCTGGTGATTTTGGGAACGTTATCAGCATTTTGCAACCCTACATAAGGGGGGAAGATGATCCTATTTAGCACTCTGAGACACGTTATGAGGCCCAGATCTGTTCAATTATGTAGCCTAGTGGTAACATCTCATTCACAGCTCCTCTTGGAAATATAACGTCATTCATCTGAGAGACCAACAGAGACAGAGGCTGGGTGTTCCTGTGTTACTCTAACCAGCCCTTGTGTCTGTTAGTCTGTCTGGCCAGCCTTTGTGTCTGTTAGTCTGTCTGGCCAGCCCTTGTGTCTGTTAGTCTGTCTGGCCAGCCCTTGTGTCTGTTAGTCTGTCTGGCCAGCCCTTGTGTCTGTTAGTCTGTCTGGCCAGCCCTTGTGTCTGTTAGTCTGTCTGGCCAGTCTTTGTGTCTGTTAGTCTGTCTGGCCAGCCCTTGTGTCTGTTAGTCTGTCTGGCCAGCCCTTGTGTCTGTTAGTCTGTCTGGCCAGCCCTTGTGTCTGTTAGTCTGTCTGGCCAGCCCTTGTGTCTGTTAGTCTGTCTGGCCAGCCCTTGTGTCTGTTAGTCTGTCTGGCCAGCCCTTGTGTCTGTTAGTCTGTCTGGCCAGCCCTTGTGACTGTTAGTCTGTCTGGCCAGCCCTTGTGTCTGTTAGTCTGTCTGGCCAGCCCTTGTGTCTGTTAGTCTGTCTGGCCAGCCCTTGTGTCTGTTAGTCTGTCTGGCCAGCCCTTGTGTCTGTTAGTCTGTCTGGCCAGCCCTTGTGTCTGTTAGTCTGTCTGGCCAGCCCTTGTGTCTGTTAGTCTGTCTGGCCAGCCCTTGTGTCTGTTAGTCTGTCTGGCCAGCCCTTGTGTCTGTTAGTCTGTCTGGCCAGCCCTTGTGTCTGTTAGTCTGTCTGGTCAGCCCTTGTGTCTGTTAGTCTGTCTGGCCAGCCCTTGTGTCTGTTAGTCTGTCTGGCCAGCCCTTGTGTCTGTTAGTCTGTCTGGCCAGCCCTTGTGTCTGTTAGTCTGTCTGGCCAGCCCTTGTGTCTGTTAGTCTGTTTGGCCAGCAGTTTTCTCAAAGCGCCCGTACCATAACCCTACTGAAGCAGAGCTGAGCAGAGGAATGTTTGTTGGAGATTATTCAGGAAGTTAAGATCCTCTCTTCTTCTAGACAACATATTTCAGCATTGTAAAGCTTTCTTTCTCTCTATCTCCCCTCTTCCTCTCTATCTCCCCTCTTTCTCTCATCCTCCCCTCTTCCTCTCATCCTCCCCTCTTCCTCTATATCTCCCCTCTTCCTCTCATCCTCCCCTCTTCCTCTCATCCTCCCCTCTTCCTCTCATCCTCCCCTCTTCCTCTCATCCTCCCCTCTTCCTCTCATCCTCCACTCTTCCTCTCTATCTCCCCTCTTCCTCTCTTTCTCCCCTCTCTCCCCTCTTCCTCTCATCCTCCCCTCTTCCTCTCATCCTCCCCTCTTTCTCTCATCCTCCCCTCTTCCTCTCATCCTCCCCTCTTCCTCTCTATCTCCCCTCTTCCTCTCATCCTCCCCTCTTCCTCTCATCCTCCACTCTTCCTCTATATCTCCCCTCTTCCTCTCTATCTCCCCTCTTCCTCTCATCCTCCCCTCTTCCTCTCATCCTCCCCTCTTCCTCTCATCCTCCCCTCTTTCTCTCATCCTCCCCTCTTCCTCTCATCCTCCCCTCTTCCTCTCTATCTCCCCTCTTCCTCTCATCCTCCCCTCTTCCTCTCATCCTCCACTCTTCCTCTATATCTCCCCTCTTCCTCTCTATCTCCCCTCTTTCTCTCATCCTCCCCTCTTCCTCTCATCCTCCCCTCTTCCTCTCATCCTCCCCTCTTCCTCTCATCCTCCCCTCTTCCTCTCTATCTCCCCTCTTCCTCTCATCCTCCCCTCTTCCTCTCATCCTCCCCTCTTCCTCTCTATCTCCCCTCTTCCTCTCATTCTCCCCTCTTCCTCTCATCCTCCCCTCTTCCTCTCTATCTCCCCTCTTCCTCTCTATCTCCCCTCTTTCTCTCTTTCTCCACTCTTCCTCTCTTTCTCCCCTCTTCCTCTCATCCTCCCCTCTTCCTCTCTATCTCCCCTCTTCCTCTCATCCTCCCCTCTTCCTCTCTATCTCCCCTCTTCCTCTCTATCTCCCCTCTTTCTCTAATCTTCCTCTCTATCTCCCCTCTTCCTCTCTATCTCCCCTCTTCCTCTCATCCTCCCCTCTTCCTCTCATCCTCCCCTCTTCCTCTCTATCTCCCCTCTTTCTCTCATCTTCCTCTCTATCTCCCCTCTTCCTCTCTTTCTCCCCTCTCTCCCCTCTTCCTCTCTTTCTCCCCTCTTCCTCTCTTTCTCCCCTCTCTCCCCTCTTCCTCTCTATCTCCCCTCTTCCTCTCTTTCTCCCCTCTTCCTCTCTTTCTCCCCTCTCTCCCCTCTTCCTCTCTTTCTCCCCTCTTCCTCTCTTTCTCCCCTCTCCCCCTCTCTCCCCTATCTCCCCTCTTCCTCTCTTTCTCCCCTATCTCCCCTCTTTCTCTCTTTATCCCCCTCTCCCTGTGGGACAGAAAACACAGCAGCGTGGAGGAGTGACATGGTTTAACATAGTTAACATTTAGCTAATGGGGAGTTTGGCTTCGCGGGGCAACGCCACTGCATTTAGCTAATGGGGAGTTTGGCTTCGCGGGGCAACATTTAGCTAATGGGGAGTTTGGCTTCGCGGGGCAACGCCACTGCATTTAGCTAATGGGGAGTTTGGCTTCGCGGAGCAACGCCACTGCATTTAGCTAATGGGGAGTTTGGCTTCGCGGGGCAACGCCACTGCATTTAGCTAATGGGGAGTTTGGCTTCGCGGGGCAACGCCACTGCATTTAGCTAATGGGGAGTTTGGCTTCGCGGGCAACGCCACTGCATTTAGCTAATGGGGAGTTTGGCTTCGCGGGGCAACGCCACTGCATTTAGCTAATGGGGAGTTTGGCTTCGCGGGGCAACGCCACTGCATTTAGCTAATGGGGAGTTTGGCTTCGCGGGGCAACGCCACTGCATTTAGCTAATGGGGAGTTTGGCTTCGCGGGGCAACGCCACTGCATTTAGCTAATGGGGAGTTTGGCTTCGCGGGGCAACGCCACTGCATTTAGCTAATGGGGAGTTTGGCTTCGCGGGGCAACGCCACTGCATTTAGCTAATGGGGAGTTTGGCTTCGCGGGGCAACGCCACTGCATTTAGCTAATGGGGAGTTTGGCTTCGCGGGGCAACGCCACTGCATTTAGCTAATGGGGAGTTTGGCTTCGCGGGGCAACGCCACTGCATTTAGCTAATGGGGAGTTTGGCTTCGCGGGGCAACGCCACTGCATTTAGCTAATGGGGAGTTTGGCTTCGCGGGGCAACGCCACTGCATTTAGCTAATGGGGAGTTTGGCTTCGCGGGGCAACGCCACTGCATTTAGCTAATGGGGAGTTTGGCTTCGCGGGGCAACGCCACTGCATTTAGCTAATGGGGAGTTTGGCTTCGCGGGGCAACGCCACTGCATTTAGCTAATGGGGAGTTTGGCTTCGCGGGGCAACGCCACTGCATTTAGCTAATGGGGAGTTTGGCTTCGCGGGGCAACGCCACTGCATTTAGCTAATGGGGAGTTTGGCTTCGCGGGGCAACGCCACTGCATTTAGCTAATGGGGAGTTTGGCTTCGCGGGGCAACGCCACTGCATTTAGCTAATGGGGAGTTTGGCTTCGCGGGGCAACGCCACTGCATTTAGCTAATGGGGAGTTTGGCTTCGCGGGGCAACGCCACTGCATTTAGCTAATGGGGAGTTTGGCTTCGCGGGGCAACGCCACTGCATTTAGCTAATGGGGAGTTTGGCTTCGCGGGGCAACGCCACTGCATTTAGCTAATGGGGAGTTTGGCTTCGCGGGGCAACGCCACTGCATTTAGCTAATGGGGAGTTTGGCTTCGCGGGGCAACGCCACTGCATTTAGCTAATGGGGAGTTTGGCTTCGCGGGGCAACGCCACTGCATTTAGCTAATGGGGAGTTTGGCTTCGCGGGGCAACGCCACTGCATTTAGCTAATGGGGAGTTTGGCTTCGCGGGGCAACGCCACTGCATTTAGCTAATGGGGAGTTTGGCTTCGCGGGGCAACGCCACTGCATTTAGCTAATGGGGAGTTTGGCTTCGCGGGGCAACGCCACTGCATTTAGCTAATGGGGAGTTTGGCTTCGCGGGGCAACGCCACTGCTTTTAGCTAATGGGGAGTTTGGCTTCGCGGGGCAACGCCACTGCATTTAGCTAATGGGGAGTTTGGCTTCGCGGGGCAACGCCACTGCATTTAGCTAATGGGGAGTTTGGCTTCGCGGGGCAACGCCACTGCATTTTTGTGAGCGCAGAGCAGTTGTTTTGGCAACCAGGGTGAGCAGTGAAGAAAGCAGATGAGTAATTCATCACACCGCAGCATAGCAAAGCTCTGCTCCTCTCAGCTGGACACCCTGCAGCTCAGTGCCACCAGGTTTACCCCCACCGCATCAAGCTGCTCCTCTCAGCAGGTTTACCCCCACCGCATCAAGCTGCTCCTCTCAGCTGGACACCCTGCAGCTCAGTGCCACCAGGTTTACCCCCACCGCATCAAGCTGCTCCTCTCAGCAGGTTTACCCCCACCGCATCAAGCTGCTCCTCTCAGCTGTCCACCCTGCAGCTCAGTGCCACCAGGTTTACCCCCACAGCATCAAGCTGCTCCTCTCAGCTGTCCACCCTGCAGCTCAGTGCCACCAGGTTTACCCCCACCGCATCAAGCTGCTCCTCTCAGCTGTCCACCCTGCAGCTCAGTGCCACCAGGTTTACCCCCACCGCATCAAGCTGCTCCTCTCAGCTGTCCACCCTGCAGCTCAGTGCCACCAGGTTTACCCCCACCGCATCAAGCTGCTCCTCTCAGCTGTTCACCCTGCAGCTCAGTGCCACCAGGTTTACCCCCACCGCATCAAGCTGCTCCTCTCAGCTGTCCACCCTGCAGCTCAGTGCCACCAGGTTTACCCCCACCGCATCAAGCTGCTCCTCTCAGCAGGTTTACCCCCACCGCATCAAGCTGCTCCTCTCAGCAGGTTTACCCCCACCGCATCAAGCTGCTCCTCTCAGCTGGTTTACCCCCACCGCATCAAGCTGCTCCTCTCAGCAGGTTTACCCCCACCGCATCAAGCTGCTCCTCTCAGCAGGTTTACCCCCACCGCATCAAGCTGCTCCTCTCAGCAGGTTTACCCCCACCGCATCAAGCTGCTCCTCTCAGCTGGTTTACCCCCACCGCATCAAGCTGCTCCTCTCAGCTGGTTTACCCCCACCGCATCAAGCTGCTCCTCTCAGCTGGTTTACCCCCACCGCATCAAGCTTCTACAGGAGTGACACCCCAAAGATCAGCTACTGCATCTACAGTCCTACAGCGCCCAGCTCCATTAACCCAAAGAGCAGTTCCTTATCATTCACACCACTTACTGAAGTAGTAACAGCCCCCACAGCAGCCTCTCCTAATGAGGGAATATCACCCCACAGCATCCTCTCCTAATGAGGGAATATCACCCCACAGCATCCTCTCCTAATGAGGGAATATCACCCCACAGCATCCTCTCCTAATGAGGGAATATCACCCCACAGCATCCTCTCCTAATGAGGGAATATCACCCCACAGCATCCTCTCCTAATGAGGGAATATCACCCCACAGCATCCTCTCCTAATGAGGGAATATCACCCCACAGCATCCTCTCCTAATGAGGGAATATCACCCCACAGCATCATCTCCTAATGAGGGAATATCACCCCACAGCATCCTCTCCTAATGAGGGAATATCACCCCACAGCAGCCTCTCCTAATGAGGGAATATCACCCCACAGCATCCTCTCCTAATGAGGGAATATCACCCCACAGCATCCTCTCCTAATGAGCGAATATCACCCCACAGCATCCTCTCCTAATGAGGGAATATCACCCCACAGCATCCTCTCCTAATGAGGGAATATCACCCCACAGCATCCTCTCCTAATGAGGGAATATCACCCCACAGCATCCTCTCCTAATGAGGGAATATCACCCCACAGCAGCCTCTCCTAATGAGGGAATATCACCCCACAGCATCCTCTCCTAATGAGGGAATATCACCCCACAGCATCCTCTCCTAATGAGCGAATATCACCCCACAGCATCCTCTCCTAATGAGGGAATATCACCCCACAGCATCCTCTCCTAATGAGGGAATATCACCCCACAGCATCATCTCCTAATGAGGGAATATCACCCCACAGCATCCTCTCCTAATGAGGGAATATCACCCCACAGCATCCTCTCCTAATGAGGGAATATCACCCCACAGCAGCCTCTCCTAATGAGCGAATATCACCCCACAGCATCCTCTCCTAATGAGGGAATATCACCCCACAGCATCCTCTCCTAATGAGGGAATATCACCCCACAGCATCCTCTCCTAATGAGGGAATATCACCCCACAGCATCCTCTCCTAATGAGGGAATATCACCCCACAGCATCCTCTCCTAATGAGGGAATATCACCCCACAGCATCATCTCCTAATGAGGGAATATCACCCCACAGCATCCTCTCCTAATGAGGGAATATCACCCCACAGCATCCTCTCCTAATGAGGGAATATCACCCCACAGCATCCTCTCCTAATGAGGGAATATCACCCCACAGCATCATCTCCTAATGAGGGAATATCACCCCACAGCATCCTCTCCTAATGAGGGAATATCACCCCACAGCATCCTCTCCTAATGAGGGAATATCACCCCACAGCATCCTCTCCTAATGAGGGAATATCACCCCACAGCATGATCTCCTAATGCGGGAATATCACCCCACAGCATCCTCTCCTAATGAGGGAATATCACCCCACAGCATCCTCTCCTAATGAGGGAATATCACCCCACAGCATCCTCTCCTAATGAGGGAATATCACCCCACAGCATGATCTCCTAATGCGGGAATATCACCCCACAGCATCCTCTCCTAATGAGGGAATATCACCCCACAGCATGATCTCCTAATGCGGGAAAATCACCCCACAGCATGATGTACTAATGAAGAATATCACCCCACAGCAAGCTGTCCTAATGCGGGAATATCACTGCATAGCAAGCTGCCCTAATGAGAATTATCACACCTCAGCATGCTCTCCTAATGCGGGAAAATCACCCCACAACATGATCTCCTAATGCGGGAAAATCAACTCCACGACCTTCTCCTGCTCCTCTCCTCCTGCAGGCTCTGTGACACCTTCAGCTCCACACCTCAATTTGCCTATTTTACTCCTATACTTACAACTCACCCGCTCTCTCCTCCAGCCTGCAATTACAAATCCTTCCTCCAGCCCTCTCCTCCAGCCTACCATTACAACTATTTCCTCCAGCCCTCTCCTCCAGCCTACCATTACAACTCTCTCCTCCAGCCTACCATTACAACTCTCTCCTCCAGCCTGCCATTACAACTCTCTCCTCCAGCCTACCATTACAACTCTCTCCTCCAGCCTGCCATTACAACTCTTTCCTCCAGCCTGCCATTAAAACTCTCTCCTCCAGCCTGCCATTACAACTCTCTCCTCCAGCCTGCCATTACAACTCTTTCCTCCAGCCTGCCATTACAACTCTCTCCTCCAGCCTGCCATTACAACTCTCTCCTCCAGCCTGCCATTACAACTCTGTCCTCCAGCCTGCCATTACAACTCTCTCCTCCAGCCTGCCATTACAACTCTTTCCTCCAGCCTGCCATTACAACTCTCTCCTCCAGCCTGCCATTACAACTCTCTCCTCCAGCCTGCCATTACAACTCTCTCCTCCAGCCTGCCATTACAACTCTCTCCTCCAGCCTGGCATTACAACTCTGTCCTCCAGCCTGCCATTACAACTCTCTCCTCCAGCCTGCCATTACAACTCTCTCCTCCAGCCTGCCATTACAACTCTCTCCTCCAGCCTGCCATTACAACTCTCTCCTCCAGCCTGCCATTACAACTCTCTCCTCCAGCCTGCCATTACAACTCTCTCCTCCAGCCTGCCATTACAACTCTCTCCTCCAGCCTGGCATTACAACTCTGTCCTCCAGCCTGCCATTACAACACTCTCCTCCAGCCTGCCATTACAACTCTCTCCTCCAGCCTGCCATTACAACTCTCTCCTCCAGCCTGCCATTACAACTCTCTCCTCCAGCCTGCCATCACAACTCTCTCCTCCAGCCTGCCATTACAACTCTACCACTTTCCTCATCAGCTTTCCTGCCCTCCAGTCATACACACAGTAAACTCTTGTTCGGAGATTATTCACATAGCTAGTAAAACCTGTCGAACCAAACAGACAACAGTAACAAGGTATTGACAACTGTTTTGTCACCAATTACACATTGCTAACTAACTTGAGGAATATTAAATAGAGAAGTTTCCTAGATTTCTGTTTGTTATCTACAGCCTAGATTCAATCCGTAGTGCTGAAGATCCACCCTGTAGAGTGATTGAAATACAAAGGAAACGTTCCCGCGTTCGCGGAGACTGCATTGAAGTAAACGCTTAATTTGTCGGTTCAATCGGAAATGACCTTTACATTTAAATTGTGATATAATGCAGATCTTCGGCAATAAGGTTTGAGTCAAGCCCTAGGTATTATCTAACAGTTTAACAGACTGGCTGTGAGAATGACAAACATTTACATTTACGTCATTTAGCAGACGCTCTTATCCAGAGCGATTTACAGTTAGTGAGTGCATACAGTGGGGAAAAAAAGTATTTAGTCAGCCACCAATTGTGCAAGTTCTCCCACTTAAAAAGATGAGAGAGGCCTGTAATTTTCATCATAGGTACACATCAACTATGACAGACAAAATGAGAAAAGAAAATCCAGAAAATCACATTGTAGGATTTTTTATGAATTTATTTGCAAATTATGGTGGAAAATAAGTATTTGGTCACCTACAAACAAGCAAGATTTCTGGCTCTCACAGACCTGTAACTTCTTCTTTAAGAGGCTCCTCTGTCCTCCACTCGTTACCTGTATGAATGGCACCTGTTTGAACTTGTTATCAGTATAAAAGACACCTGTCCACAACCTCAAACAGTCACACTCCAAACTCCACTATGGCCAAGACCAAAGAGGTGTCAAAGGACACCAGAAACAAAATTGTAGACCTGCACCAGGCTGGGAAGACTGAATCTGCAATAGGTAAGCAGCTTGGTTTGAAGAAATCAACTGTGGGAGCAATTATTAGGAAATGGAAGACATACAAGACCACTGATAATCTCCCTCGATCTGGGGCTCCACGCAAGATCTCACCCCGTGGGGTCAAAATGATCACAAGAACGGTGAGCAAAAGTCCCAGAACCACACAGGGGGACCTAGTGAATGACCTGCAGAGAGCTGGGACCAAAGTAACAAAGCCTACCATCAGTAACACACTACGCCGCCAGGGACTCAAATCCTGCAGTGCCAGACGTGTCTCCCAGTACATGTCCAGGCCCGTCTGAAGTTTGCTAGAGTGCATTTGGATGATCCAGAAGAGGATTGGGAGAATGTCATATGGTCAGATGAAACCAAAATATAACTTTTTGGTAAAAACTCAACTCGTCGTGTTTGGAGGACAAAGAATGCTGAGTTGCATCCAAACACCATACCTACTGTGAAGCATGGGGGTGGAAACATCATGCTATGGGGCTGTTTTTCTGCAAAGGTACCAGGACGACTGATCCGTGTAAAGGAAAGAATGAATGGGGCCATGTATCGTGAGATTTTGAGTGAAAACCTCCTTCCATCAGCAAGGGCATTGAAGATGAAACGTGGCTGGGTCTTTCAGCATGACAATGAACCCAAACACACCGCCCGGGCAACGAAGGAGTGGCTTCGTAAGAAGCATTTCAAGGTCCTGGAGTGGCCTAGCCAGTCTACAGATCTCAACCCCATAGAAAATCTTTGGAGGGAGTTGAAAGTCTGTGTTGCCCAGCGACAGCCCCAAAACATCACTGCTCTAGAGGAGATCTGCATGGAGGAATGGGCCAAAATACCAGCAACAGTGTGTGAAAACCTTGTGAAGACTTACAGAAAACGTTTGACCTGTGTCATTGCCTACAAAGGGTATATAACAAAGTATTGAGAAACTTTTGTTATTGACCAAATACTTATTTTCCACCATAATTTGCAAATAAATTCATTAAAAATCCTACAATGTGATTTTCTGGAATTTTTTTCTCATTTTGTCTGTCATATTTGACGAGTACCTATGATGAAAATGACAGGCCTCTCTCATCTTTTTAAGTGGGAGAACTTACACAATTGGTGGCTGACTAAATACTTTTTTTCCCCACTGTACATTTATTTTTCTTCCCCATACTGGCCCCCCGTGGGAATCAAACCCACAACCCTGGCGTTGCAAGTGCCATGCTCTACCAACTGAGCTACACGGGACTACAAACACAGGAAATAACCTTGATCTGTTGGTTTATTAACACTGAAACAGAACATCATATATCTGTTAGATCAGACATGACAATACAGATATCAACTATTATCAGTTTAGCCAAATAGCAGTTCAGTACGAAGCTTCCTGTAATCAGGATGATGTCATGTCCTATTTTCTTCCTGTAATCAGGATGATGTCATGTCCTATTTGCAGGTTCAGTACGAAGCTTCCTGTAATCAGGATGATGTCATGTCCTATTTACAGGTTCAGTACGAAGCTTCCTGTAATCAGGATGATGTCATGTCCTATTTGCAGGTTCAGTACGAAGCTTCCTGTAATCAGGATGATGTCATGTCCTATTTGCAGGTTCTTTAGAGTCAGACATTTTGTGTTTCAATTTTGGTCTTTGGTCAAACTTTGTCACCATATGACATCATGACAAAACCTTACCCAACCAAACTCTACCTACCTCATTGTCCTGTCTTCACTGAACTACTACAGTTATACAAAGGGGTGAAAGGAGGGTATATTACACAAAGAAATACAATAAATAAAATATTAATATAAAAATAATCTCTTACAAAATATATTATATTAAGCAATGCCAACAACGGGACAAATTTGTTTTGGAATAAGAATTGTTTAGTCTTTGTGGACAGGTAACAGTCAGTAAGGTAACAGTCAGTAAGGTAACAGTCAGTAAGGCTGACCCTCAGGTAACAGTCAGTAAGGTAACAGTCAGTAAGGTAACAGTCAGTAAGGTAACAGTCAGTAAGGCTGACCCTCAGGTAACAGTCAGTAAGGTAACAGTCAGTAAGGCTGACCCTCAGGTAACAGTCAGTCAGGTAACAGTCAGTAAGGCTGACCCTCAGGTAACAGTCAGTAAGGTAACAGTCAGTAAGGTAACAGTCAGGAAGGTAACAGTCAGTAAGGTAACAGTCAGTAAAGCTGACCCTCAGGTAACAGTCAGTAAGGCTGACCCTCAGGTAACAGTCAGTAAGGCTGACCCTCAGGTAACAGTCAGGAAGGTAACAGTCAGTAAGGTCAGAGCCAGATACATAGCTCTGGTCAGTAAGGTTGGTCATCTCAACCTGCATGATTCTGCAGACTACTAGCAGCAAACAGGGGGTTAAAACATGGTAGTAACATCTCTGGTCCCATCCTGACCCTACAGTTCAGTAGTTAATGATCTTGTTGCTCTTGGAATGGAAGCCATTTTCTCCCAAAACAATGTATTTTCAGTGAATCGATCAGATTCTCTGAACTACCTCCTTCTCCGAGAAGACGCTGCATCTGATTGGCTGTGGTGTATTCTGTTAAACTAATTTAAGAATGTTAGATTTTTCAAGTTTGAATGTGATGTAGCTAGTGGCACAAATGTCGACACAAATCATCTTCCACTCTTCCAGTAAGTACAGGTCCAGTGTATAACATGGTGTTCCCATAGCTAGCTCCAGTAAATCATAGCATTTAAAAAAACATTTTTAGTGATTTAGCAGACGCTCTTATCCAGAGCGACTGAGTGCAGACATTTTTCATACTGAACCCACAACCCTGGCGTTGCAAGCGCCATGCTCTACCAACTGAGCTACAGGAGGCCCTATATACACGTATGATTTGGTTTGCAGGTAGTGTATGAGAGAGTGGGTATTTAGTATTCTGTCCTAAAACAACACTGATAGACATCACAGGGACAAGATCTCACCAGATCTCACCAGATCTCACCAGATCTCACCAGAGAATTCTGACAAACTTCAGTAGTTTGCTCATTTAAATAAATTAATATTAGTCTAGTGGTTCCTAAAAAATAAAAGATAGATATCGCTATCCTGTTTCAGTTGATTGATGCCAGAAGACCACAGTGGCTGTGTCTGAATACCCGTACTTGCTCTTCCTAAATAGTAGGCGAAGAAATACAACATAATAGTATGTGAAATTTCAGAAATGAAGTATTGTTTAAATGCCTGGACGTCTTCCTCATTTAGGCTTTTCATCTAGTAGAATTCACTGCACTCTGTTGAGGAAGAAAATCGTTTTTCAAGACCGACTTGTGTCTGACAACAGCTGATAATCACATAAAGTGACACGCTTTGTACCAAAATGAACGAATGGCCGGAATCAACGGAATTGAGCATTAGATTATGCATTCTCAGTAGGAGGAGCTTAGTATGATGCATTCTCAGTAGGAGGAGCTTAGTATGATGCATTCTCAGTAGGAGGAGCTTAGTATGATGCATTCTCAGTAGGAGGAGCTTAGTATGATGCATTCTCAGTAGGAGGAGCTTAGTATGATGCATTCTCAGTAGGAGGAGCTTAGTATGATGCATTCTCAGAAGGAGGAGCTTAGTATGATGCATTCTCAGTAGGAGGAGCTTAGTATGATGCATTCTCAGTAGGAGGAGCTTAGTATGATGCATTCTCAGTAGGAGGAGCTTAGTATGATGCATTCTCAGAAGGAGGAGCTTAGTATGATGCATTCTCAGTAGGAGGAGCTTAGTATGATGCATTCTCAGTAGGAGGAGCTTAGTATGATGCATTCTCAGTAGGAGGAGCTTAGTATGATGCATTCTCAGTAGGAGGAGCTTAGTATGATGCATTCTCAGTAGGAGGAGCTTAGTATGATGCATTCTCAGTAGGAGGAGCTTAGTATGATGCATTCTCAGTAGGAGGAGCTTAGTATGATGCATTCTCAGTAGGAGGAGCTTAGTATGATGCATTCTCAGTAGGAGGAGCTTAGCATGCTGATATTTGTTGCTTACTGCATTTGTTTTGACTAAACGTTGTAAAATAGTATGTAGTATGATTAGCACACAGTATGTAGTTTAAGTAGGTAGTAGGCAAGACAGATTTCAGACACGGACAATGTGTCAATCCACCTGTCGAAGGTAGGGATCAATTACATGCTGCAACAGTTACAGCTCTGTCCAGCTCTGGGCCAGTTAGTAGTGTCCAGCTCTGTCCAGCTCTGGGCCAGTTAGTAGTGTCCAGCTCTGTCCAGCTCTGGGACAGGGCACTGTAGATGTCCAGTTAGTAGTGTCCAGCTCTGTCCAGCTCTGGGCCATGGCACTGTAGATGTCCAGTTAGTAGTGTCCAGCTCTGTCCAGCTCTGGGACAGGGCACTGTAGATGTCCAGTTAGTAGTGTCCAGCTCTGTCCAGCTCTGGGCCAGGGCACTGTAGATGTCCAGTTAGTAGTGTCCAGCTCTGTCCAGCTCTGGGCCAGGGCACTGTAGATGTCCAGTTAGTAGTGTCCAGCTCTGGGCCAGGGCACTGTAGATGTCCAGTTAGTAGTGTCCAGCTCTGTCCAGCTCTGGGCCATGGCACTGTAGATGTCCAGTTAGTAGTGTCCAGCTCTGTCCAGCTCTGGGACAGGGCACTGTAGATGTCCAGTTAGTAGTGTCCAGCTCTGTCCAGCTCTGGGCCAGGGCACTGTAGATGTCCAGTTAGTAGTGTCCAGCTCTGTCCAGCTCTGGGCCAGGGCACTGTAGATGTCCAGTTAATAGTGTCCAGCTCTGGGCCAGGGCACTGTAGATGTCCAGTTAGTAGTGTCCAGCTCTGTCCAGCTCTGGGCCAGGGCACTGTAGATGTCCAGTTAATAGTGTCCAGCTCTGGGCCAGGGCACTGTAGATGTCCAGTTAGTAGTGTCCAGCTCTGTCCAGCTCTGGGCCAGGGCACTGTAGATGTCCAGTTAGTAGTGTCCAGCTCTGTCCAGCTCTGGGCCAGGGCACTGTAGATGTCCAGTTAGTAGTGTCCAGCTCTGTCCAGCTCTGGGCCAGGGCACTGTAGATGTCCAGTTAGTAGTGTCCAGCTCTGGGCCAGTTAGTAGTGTCCAGCTCTGTCCAGCTCTGGGCCAGGGCACTGTAGATGTCCAGTTAGTAGTGTCCAGCTCTGTCCAGCTCTGGGCCAGGGCACTGTAGATGTCCAGTTAGTAGTGTCCAGTTCTGGGCCAGGGCACTGTAGATGTCCAGTTAGTAGTGTCCAGCTCTGGGCCAGGGCACTGTAGATGTCCAGTTAGTAGTGTCCAGCTCTGTCCAGCTCTGGGCCAGGGCACTGTAGATGTCCAGTTAGTAGTGTCCAGCTCTGTCCAGCTCTGGGCCAGGGCACTGTAGATGTCCAGTTAGTAGTGTCCAGCTCTGTCCAGCTCTGGGCCAGGGCACTGTAGATGTCCAGTTAGTAGTGTCCAGCTCTGGGCCAGGGCACTGTAGATGTCCAGTTAGTAGTGTCCAGCTCTGGGCCAGGGCACTGTAGATGTCCAGTTAGTAGTGTCCAGCTCTGGGCCAGGGCACTGTAGATGTCCAGTTAGTAGTGTCCAGCTCTGTCCAGCTCTGGGCCAGGGCACTGTAGATGTCCAGTTAGTAGTGTCCAGTTCTGGGCCACGCTAGATGTCCAGTTCTATTGTAGTAAAGCAGGGTGGTACTGTCCAGTTCTGGGCCATCGTAGTAGTAATAAGTGAAGTCTATCATCTGGTTCGAAGGGACAGCTTGTGACTGAAGGAGCAGGGAGTACTGTAGCATAGTAGGACAGTCCAGTTCTGGGTCATCATAGTATACAGTATGTCCATGGACAGACCAGACCGTACCAGAAGATACCATGCACATCTCTTACTCTCCACTCCTATCATTGGAACATACATGTCAGCCACAGACAACCCTGTCACTGAAATAAGCCTCTCTCTCTCAGACCTAGGAGCACTTCATTGTGTCAGTTGCTGGATTAGGTTCTGGGGAGAGATGTATGAGATAAGATACTAAGGAGACTAGTGGTCTCCACGCCCCTAAATGATAAGATACTAAGGAGACTAGTGAAGTCTCCACGCCCCTAAATGATAAGATACTAAGGAGACTAGTGGTCTCCACGCCCCTAAATGATAAGATACTAAGGACACTAGTGAAGTCTCCACACCCCTAAATGATAAGATACTAAGGACACTAGTGGTCTCCACCCCCCTAAATGATAAGATACTAAGGAGACTAGTGAAGGCTCCACCCCCCTAAATTATAAGATACTAAGGAGACTAGTGGTCTCCACCCCCCTAAATGATAAGATACTAAGGAGACTAGTGAAGTCTCCACGCCCCTAAATGATAAGATACTAAGGTGACTAGTGAAGTCTCCACACCCCTAAATGATAAGATACTAAGGAGACTAGTGAAGTCTCCACGCCCCTAAATGATAAGATACTAAGGAGACTAGTGAAGTCTCCACGCCCCTAAATGATAAGATACTAAGGAGACTAGTGAAGTTTCCACGCCCCTAAATGATAAGATACTAAGGAGACTAGTGAAGTCTCCACGCCCCTAAATGATAAGATACTAAGGAGACTAGTGAAGTCTCCACGCCCCTAAATGATAAGATACTAAGGAGACTAGTGGTCTCCACGCCCCTAAATGATAAGATACTAGGGAGACTAGTGAAGTCTTCACCCCCCTAAATGATAAGATACTAAGGAGACTAGTGGTCTCCACGCCCCTAAATGATAAGATACTAAGGAGACTAGTGAAGTCTCCACGCCCCTAAATGATAAGATACTAAGGAGACTAGTGAAGTCTCCACGCCCCTAAATGATAAGATACTAAGGAGACTAGTGGTCTCCACGCCCCTAAATGATAAGATACTAAGGAGACTAGTGAAGTCTCCACGCCCCTAAATGATAAGATACTAAGGAGCCTAGTGGTCTCCACGCCCCTAAATGATAAGATACTAAGGAGACTAGTGAAGGCTCCACCCCCCTAAATGATAAGATACTAAGGAGACTAGTGAAGGCTCCACCCCCCTAAATGATAAGATACTAAGGAGACTAGTGGTCTCCACGCCCCTAAATGATAAGATACTAAGGAGACTAGTGAAGGCTCCACCCTCCTAAATGATAAGATACTAAGGAGACTAGTGAAGGCTCCACCCCCCTAAATGATAAGATACTAAGGAGACTAGTGGTCTCCACGCCCCTAAATGATAAGATACTAAGGAGACTAATGAAGGCTCCACCCCCCTAAATGATAAGATACTAAGGAGACTAGTGAAGGCTCCACCCCCCTAAATGATAAGATACTAAGGAGACTAGTGGTCTCCACGCCCCTAAATGATAAGATACTAAGGAGACTAGTGAAGGCTCCACCCCCCTCAATGATAAGATACTAAGGAGACTAGTGAAGTCTCCACACCCCTAAATGATAAGATACTAAGGAGACTAGTGGTCTCCACGCCCCTAAATGATAAGATAATAAGGAGACTAATGGTCTCCACGCCCCTAAATGATAAGATACTAAGGAGACTAGTGGTCTCCACCCCCCTAAATGATAAGATATTAAGGAGACTAGTGGTCTCCACGCCCCTAAATGATAAGATACTAAGGAGACTAGTGGTCTCCACGCCCCTAAATGATAAGATACTAAGGAGACTAGTGAAGGCTCCACCCCCCTAAATGATAAGATACTAAGGAGACTAGTGAAGTCTCCACGCCCCTAAATGATAAGATAATAAGGAGACTAATGGTCTCCACGCCCCTAAATGATAAGATACTAAGGAGACTAGTGGTCTCCACACCCCTAAATGATAAGATACTAAGGAGACTAGTGGTCTCCACCCCCCTAAATGATAAGATAATAAGGAGACTAATGATCTCCACGCCCCTAAATGATAAGATACTAAGGAGACTAGTGGTCTCCACCCCCCTAAATGATAAGATATTAAGGAGACTAGTGGTCTCCACGCCCCTAAATGATAAGATACTAAGGAGACTAGTGGTCTCCACGCCCCTAAATGATAAGATACTAAGGAGCCTAGTGAAGGCTCCACCCCCCTAAATGATAAGATACTAAGGAGACTAGTGGTCTCCACACCCCTAAATGATAAGATACTAAGGAGACTAGTGAAGGCTCCACCCCCCTAAATGATAAGATACTAAGGAGACTAGTGAAGGCTCCACCCCCCTAAATGATAAGATACTAAGGAGACTAGTGGTCTCCACGCCCCTAAATGATAAGATACTAAGGAGACTAGTGAAGGCTCCACCCCCCTAAATGATAAGATACTAAGGAGACTAGTGGTCTCCACCCCCCTAAATGATAAGATACTAAGGAGACTAGTGAAGGCTCCACCCCCCTAAATGATAAGATACTAAGGAGTCTAGTGAAGTCTCCACGCCCCTAAATGATAAGATACTAAGGAGACTAGTGGTCTCCACGCCCCTAAATGATAAGATAATAAGGAGACTAATGGTCTCCACGCCCCTAAATGATAAGATACTAAGGAGACTAGTGGTCTCCACACCCCTAAATGATAAGATACTAAGGAGACTAGGGAAGGCTCCACCCCCCTAAATGATAAGATACTAAGGAGACTAGTGGTCTCCACCCCCCTAAATGATAAGACACTAAGGAGACTAGTGAAGGCTCCACCCCCCTAAATGATAAGATACTAAGGAGACTAGTGAAGGCTCCACCCCCCTAAATGATAAGATACTAAGGAGACTAGTGAAGTCTTCACCCCCCTAAATGATAAGATACTAAGGAGACTAGTGGTCTCCACGCCCCTAAATGATAAGATACTAAGGAGACTAGTGAAGTCTTCACCCCCCTAAATGATAAGATACTAAGGAGACTAGTGATCTCCACGCCCCTAAATGATAAGATACTAAGGAGACTAGTGAAGTCTCCACCCCCCTAAATGATAAGATACTACGGAGACTAGTGGTCTCCACGCCCCTAAATGATAAGATACTAAGGAGACTAGTGAAGTCTTCACCCCCCTAAATGATAAGATACTAAGGAGACTAGTGAAGTCTCCACCCCCCTAAATGGAAACTCTCAGCTAAATCATGATCCAAATGTCCCCTCCCCTTCAGAAATTCAAAAGGTGAACACCTGCAAAATCGTGATTTGTCCAAACGATGCGAACCGGAACAAAGTTCCTCGTTGGTCGTCGCATCCCACAGTCTTTTGACGGATGCTTTGATAGTTCTATGTTACGTGCGTCTGTACATGAGAGATTACTTACAGGTGTATACCTCTGTTCTCTCTCTGCAGGTATTACAGTTCACATAGCAGCACCAGAGGAAGTTGCAGTTGCACTGCCAGACTCTAGAGTACTGGTGAGTGTCGTAACCTCGTCCACAACACATCAGGTCACAGCTATTAGTCTGTTGGGCTGTCTTGTTACATAACCTCCCGTGGGTACCCACGCTGCCGGTGACCAGGTCGGCCTCGCAGTAGTTAGGGCTCCTGTCTACAAACACCAAGTCTGTGTCCATGGGCTTCCTGTAGGAGTGGGCCTTCTTGACCTTCAGGAAGGTGGGTCGTTTGTGGCGCGTGGCGCGCACCGGTTCTACGTGCACGGCCTGGTTGTACTTGTCCTTCAGAATGTACCCCAGCTGGCGGAACATGGGCAGCGTGGTCCAACACGTCCTAGTGGTGCAGGATCCTGACACTCCGTGACAGTTACACTCCAAATGCATACTCTTCTCCAGGACCTGGGACACAGAGAGGAACACAGGGTCATATACACTGCATTCAACTGATTGCTGGAGCTACAAACACAAGCATTTCGCTGCACCTGCGATAGCATCTGCAAATCTGTGTAAGAGAACAACACGTTTCGATTTGAATTAAATTTAAACTATGCTTTAGTAAGAGGTATATACAGAGAGAGAGCGAGAGAGAGACAGAGAGAGAGAGAGAGAGAGAGAGAGAGAGAGAGAGAGAGAGAGAGAGAGAGAGAGAGAGAGAGAGAGAGAGAGAGAGAGAGAGAGAGAGAGAGAGAGAGAGAGAGAGAGAGAGAGAGAGGGAGAGAGAGGGGAGAGGAGAGAGAGAGAGAGAGAGAGAGAGAGAGAGAGAGAGAGAGAGAGAGAGAGAGAGAGAGAGAGAGAGAGAGAGAGAGAGAGAGAGAGCGAAGGAGGGTCAGATACAGAGAGAGGGTCACTACTAAACCAGATGGTTCTGTTAAGACATCCTGATCTAGTGAGTCGACTTGTCAGGTTAGGAGGATCATATAGAGATATACAGTAAGTTATTGTATTATTACTGTATTATTGACATATAGGATACAGTATTGGTTGTAAGTTTAAAAATAACTTGAGGGCTAGAAACATTAAATTACATATTTCCTCAAAAGCAGAGGGTATGTTCCTGTTTCTTCGTGTCCCTGATAAGGTATTACAGCAGAATACCTTAAATAGTTAAACAGGTCGAGAAAAAGGCTTTAAAACATTCCAATTGATCATAAACATTCCAGATGTCTTTGGCACGCTATGTCAGTGGTAGTCAATCACAACATGGTTCATCCTATAGCATACAACATGCTTCATCCTACAGCATACAACATGCTTCATCCTACAGCATACAACATGCTTCATCCTACAGCATACAACATGCTTCATCCTACAGCATACAACATGCTTCATCCTACAGTATACAACATGGTTCATCGTACAGTATTCAATATGGTTCATCCTACAGAATACAACATGGTTCACCCTACAGTATTCAACATGGTTCATCCTACAGCATACAACATGGTTCAACCTACAGTATTCAACATGGTTCATCCTACAGTATTCAACATGGTTCATCCTACAGCATACAACATGCTTCATCCTACAGTATACAACATGGTTCACCCTACAGTATTCAACATGGTTCACCCTACAGTATTCAACATGGTTCATCCTACAGCATACAACATGCTTCATTCTACAGTATTCAACATGGTTCATCCTACAGCATACAACATGCTTCATCCTACAGTATTCAACATGGTTCACCCTACAGTATTCAACATGGTTAATCCTACAGCATACAACATGGTTCATCCTACAGTATTCAACATGGTTAATCCTACAGTATTCAACATGGTTCATAGTACAGCATAAAACGTGGTTCATCCTACAGTATTCAACATGGTTCATCCTACAGTATTCAACATGGTTCATCCTACAGCATAAAACGTGGTTCATCATACAGTATTCAATATGGTTCATCCTACAGCATACAACATGTTTCATCCTACAGTATACAACATGGTTCATCCTACCAGTATACAACATGGTTCATCCTACAGTATTCAACATGGTTCATCCTACAGTATACAACATGGTTCATCCTACAGTATACAACGTGGTTCATCCTACAGTATACAACGTGGTTCATCCTACAGTATACTACATGGTTCATCCTACAGTATACAACGTGGTTCATCCTACAGTATACAACGTGGTTCATCCTACAGTATTCAACATGGTTCATCCTACAGTATTCAACATGGTTCATCCTACAGTATACAACATGGTTCATCCTACCAGTATACAACGTGGTTCATCCTACAGCATAAAACGTGGTTCATCCTACAGTATTCAATATGGTTCATCCTATAGCATACAACATGCTTCATCCTACAGTATACAACATGGGTCATCCTACAGCATAAAACGTGGTTCATCCTACAGTATACAACATGGTTCATCCTACAGTATACAACGTGGTTCATCCTACCAGTATACACCATGGTTCATTCTACAGCATACAAAATGGTTCATCCTACAGTATACAACATGGTTCATCCTACAGTATACAACATGGTTCATCCTACAGTATACAACATGGTTCATCCTACAGTATACAACATGGTTCATCCTACAGTATACAACGTGGTTCATCCTACAGTATTCAACATGGTTCATCCTACAGTATACAACAGGTTTCATCCTACCAGTATACAACTTGGTTCATCCTACAGCATAAAACGTGGTTCATCCTACAGTATTCAATATGGTTCATCCTACAGCATACAACATGCTTCATCCTACAGTATACAACATGGTTCATCCTACAGCATACAACATGGTTCATCCTACAGCATAAAACGTGGTTCATCCTACAGTATTCAATATGGTTCATCCTACAGTATACAACATGGTTCATTCTACAGTTTACAACATGGTTCATCCTACAGTATACAACGTGGTTCATCCTACAGTATTCAACATGGTTCATCCTACAGTATTCAACATGGTTCATCCTACAGTATACAACATGGTTCATCCCACCAGTATACAACGTGGTTCATCCTACAGTATACAACATGGTTCATCCTACAATATACAACACGGTTCATCCTACAGTATACAACATGGTTCATCCTACAGTATACAACATGGTTCATCCTACAGTATACAACGTGGTTCATCCTACCAGTATACACCATGGTTCATTCTACAGCATACAACATGGTTCATCCTACAGTATACAACATGGTTCATCCAACAGTATACAATGTGGTTCATCCTACAGTATACAACATGGTTCATCCTACAGTATACAACGTGGTTCATCCTACAGCACACAACGTAGTTCATCCTACCAGTATACAACATGGTTCATCCTACAGTATACAACATGGTTCATCCTACAGTATACAACGTGGTTCATCCTACAGTATACAACGTGGTTCATCCTACGGTATTCAACATGGTTCATCCTACAGTATACAACATGGTTCATCCTATAGTATTCAACATGGTTCATCCTACAGCATAAAACGTTCTTCATCCTACAGTATTCAACGTGGTTCATCCTACAGTATACAACATGGTTCATCCTACAGTATACAACATGGTTCATTCTACAGTATACAACATGGTTCATCCTACAGTATACAAAATGGTTCATCCTACAGTATACAACATGGTTCATCCTACAGCATAAAACGTGGTTCATTCTACAGTATTCAATATGGTTCATCCTACAGCATACAACACGCTTCATGCTACAGTATACAACATGCTTCATCCTACAGTATACAACATGGTTCATCCTACAGCATACAACATGGTTCATCCTACAGCATAAAACGTGGTTCATCCTACAGTATTCAATATGGTTCATCCTACAGTATACAACATGGTTCATCCTACAGTATACAACGTGGTTCATCCTACAGTATACAACATGGTTCATCCTACAGTATACAACATGGTTCATCCTACAGTATACAACATAGTTCATCCTACAGTATACAACATGGTTCATCCTACAGTATATAATGTGGTTCATCCTACAGTATACAACGTGGTTCATCCTACAGTATTCAACATGGTTCATCCTACAGTATTCAACATGGTTCATCCTACAGTATACAACATGGTTCATCCTACCAGTATAGAACGTGGTTCATCCTACAGTATTCAACATGGTTCATCCTACAGTATACAACATGGTTCATCCTACCAGTATAGAACGTGGTTCATCCTACAGCATAAAAAGTGGTTCATCCTACAGTATTAAATATGGTTCATCCTACAGCATACAACATGCTTCATCCTACAGTATACAACATGGTTCATCCTACAGCATAAAACGTGGTTTGTCCTACAGTATTCAATATGGTTCATTCTACAGTATACAACATGGTTCATCCTACAGTATACAACATGGTTCATTCTACAGTATACAACATGGTTCATCCTACAGTATACAACATGGTTCATCCTACAGTATTCAACATGGTTCATCCTACAGCATAAAACGTGGTTCGTCCTACAGTATTCAATATGGTTCATTCTACAGTATACAACATGGTTCATCCTACAGTATACAACATGGTTCATTCTACAGTATACAACATGGTTCATCCTACAGTATACAACATGGTTCATCCTACAGTATTCAACATGGTTCATCCTACAGTATACAACATGGTTAATCCTACAGTATTCAACATGGTTCATCCTACAGTATTCAACATGGTTCATCCTACAGTATACAAAATGGTTCATCCTACAGTATACAACATGGTTCATCCTACAGTATACAACATGGTTCATCCTACAGTATACAACATGGTTCATCCTACCAGTATACAACATGGTTCATCCTACAGTTTACAACATGGTTCATCCTACAGTATACAACGTGGTTCATCCTACAGTATACAACGTGGTTCATCCTACAGTATTCCACATTGGTTCATCCTACAGTATACAACATGGTTCATCCTATAGTATTCAACATGGTTCATCCTACAGCATAAAACGTTGTTCATCCTACAGTATTCAACGTGGTTCATCCTACATTATACAACATGGTTCATCCTACAGTATTCAACATGGTTCATCCTACAGTATACAACATGGTTCATCCTACCAGTATAGAACGTGGTTCATACTACAGCATGAAAAGTGGTTCATCCTACAGTATTCAATATGGTTCATCCTACAGCATACAACATGCTTCATCCTACAGTATACAACATGGTTCATCCTACAGCATAAAACGTGGTTCATCCTACAGTATTCAATATGGTTCATTCTACAGTATACAACATGGTTCATCCTACAGTATACAAAATGGTTCATTCTACAGTATACAACATGGTTCATCCTACAGTATACAACATGGTTCATCCTACAGTATTCAACATGGTTCATCCTACAGTATACTACATGGTTAATCCTACAGTATACAACATGGTTCATCCTAGAGTATTCAACATGGTTCATCCTACAGTATTCAACATGGTTCATCCTACAGTATACAACATGGTTCATCCTACAGTATACAACATGGTTCATCCTACAGTATACAATGTGGTTCATCCTACCAGTATACACCATGGTTCATTCTACAGCATACAACATGGTTCATCCTACAGTATACAACATGGTTCATCCTACAGTATACAATGTGGTTCATCCTACAGTATACAACATGGTTCATCCTACAGTATAAAACATGGTTCATCCTACAGTATACAACATGGTTCATCCTACCAGTATACAACGTGGTTCATCCTACAGCATACAACGTAGTTCATCCTACCAGTATACAACATGGTTCATCCTACAGTATACAACATGGTTCATTCTACAGTATACAACATGGTTCATCCTACAGTATACAACGTGGTTCATCCTAAAGTATTCAACATGGTTCATCCTACAGTATACAACATGGTTCATCCTATAGTATTCAACATGGTTCATCCTACAGCATAAAATGTTGTTCATCCTACAGTATTCAACGTGGTTCATCCTATAGTATACAACATGGTTCATCCTACAGTATACAAAATGGTTCATCCTACAGTATTCAACATGGTTCATCCAACAGCATAAAACGTGGTTCATTCTACAGTATTCAATATGGTTCATCCTACAGCATACAACATGCTTCATCCTACAGTATACAACATGGTTCATCCTACAGCATAAAACGTGGTTCATCCTACAGTATTCAATATGGTTCATTCTACAGTATACAACATGGTTCATCCTACAGTATACAAAATGGTTCATTCTACAGTATACAACATGGTTCATCCTACAGTATTCAACATGTTTCATCCTACAGTATACTACATGGTTAATCCAACAGTATACAACATGGTTCATCCTAGAGTATTCAACATGGTTCATCCTACAGTATTCAACATGGTTCATCCTACAGTATACAACATGGTTCATCCTACAGTATACAACATGGTTCATGCTACAGTATACAATGTGGTTCATCCTACCAGTATACACCATGGTTCATTCTACAGCATACAACATGGTTCATCCTACAGTATACAACATGGTTCATCCTACAGTATACAACATGGTTCATCCTACAGTATACAACATGGTTCATCCTACAGTATACAATGTGGTTCATCCTACCAGTATACACCATGGTTCATTCTACAGCATACAACATGGTTCATCCTACAGTATACAACATGGTTCATCCTACAGTATACAATGTGGTTCTACAGTATTCAACATGGTTCATCCTACAGTATTCAACATGGTTCATCCTACAGTATTCAACATGGTTCATCCTACAGTATACAACATGGTTAATCCTACAGTATACAATGTGGTTCATCCTACCAGTATACACCATGGTTCATTCTACAGCATACAACATGGTTCATCCTACAGTATACAACATGGTTCATCCTACAGTATACAATGTGGTTCTACAGTATTCAACATGGTTCATCCTACAGTATACAACATGGTTCATCCTATAGTATTCAACATGGTTCATCCTACAGCATAAAACGTTGTTCATCCTACAGTATTCAACGTGGTTCATCCTACAGTATACAACATGGTTCATCCTATAGTATTCAACATGGTTCATCCTACAGCATAAAACGTTGTTCATCCTACAGTATTCAACGTGGTTCATCCTACAGTATACAACATGGTTCATCCTACAGTATACAAAATGGTTCATCCTACAGTATTCAACATGGTTCATCCAACAGCATAAAACGTGGTTCATTCTACAGTATTCAATATGGTTCATCCTACAGCATACAACATGCTTCATCCTACAGTATACAACATGCTTCATCCTACAGTATACAACATGGTTCATCCTACAGCATACAACATGGTTCATCCTACAGCATAAAACGTGGTTCATCCTACAGGATTCAATATGGTTCATCCTACAGTATACAACATGGTTCATCCTACAGTATACAACATGGTTCATCCTACAGTATACAACATGGTTCATCCTACAGTATACAACATAGTTCATCCTACAGTATACAACATGGTTCATTCTACAGTATACAACATGGTTCATCCTACAGTATACAACATGGTTCATTCTACAGTATTCAATATGGTTCATCCTACAGCATACAACATGGTTCATCCTACAGTATTCAACATGGTTCATCCTACAGTATACTACATGGTTAATCCTACAGTATACAACATGGTTCATCCTACAGTATTCAACATGGTTCATCCTACAGTATTCAACATTGTTCATCCTACAGTATACAACATGGTTCATCCTACAGTATACAACATGGATCATCCTACAGTATACAACGTGGTTCATCCTACCAGTATACACCATGGTTCATTCTACAGCAGACAACATGGTTCATCCTACAGTATACAACATGGTTCATCCTACAGTATACAACATGGTTCATCCTACCAGTATACAACGTGGTTCATCCTACAGCACACAACGTAGTTCATCCTACCAGTATACAACATGTTTCATCCTACAGTATACAACATGGTTCATTCTACAGTATAAAACGTTGTTCATCCTACAGTATTCAACGTGGTTCATCCTACAGTATACAACATGGTTCATCCTACAGTATACAAAATGGTTCATCCTACAGTATTCAACATGGTTCATCCAACAGCATAAAACGTGGTTCATTCTACAGTATTCAATATGGTTCATCCTACAGCATACAACATGCTTCATCCTACAGTATACAACATGCTTCATCCTACAGTATACAACATGGTTCATCCTACAGCATACAACATGGTTCATCCTACAGCATAAAACGTGGTTCATCCTACAGGATTCAATATGGTTCATCCTACAGTATACAACATGGTTCATCCTACAGTATACAACATGGTTCATCCTACAGTATACAACATGGTTCATCCTACAGTATACAACATAGTTCATCCTACAGTATACAACATGGTTCATTCTACAGTATACAACATGGTTCATCCTACAGTATACAACATGGTTCATTCTACAGTATTCAATATGGTTCATCCTACAGCATACAACATGGTTCATCCTACAGTATTCAACATGGTTCATCCTACAGTATACTACATGGTTAATCCTACAGTATACAACATGGTTCATCCTACAGTATTCAACATGGTTCATCCTACAGTATTCAACATGGTTCATCCTACAGTATACAACATGGTTCATCCTACAGTATACAACATGGATCATCCTATAGTATACAACGTGGTTCATCCTACCAGTATACACCATGGTTCATTCTACAGCAGACAACATGGTTCATCCTACAGTATACAACATGGTTCATCCTACAGTATACAATGTGGTTCATCCTACAGTATACAACATGGTTCATCCTACAGTATACAACGTGGTTCATCCAACAGCATAAAACGTGGTTCATTCTACAGTATTCAATATGGTTCATCCTACAGCATACAACATGCTTCATCCTACAGTATACAACATGGTTCATCCTACCAGTATAGAACGTGGTTCATACTACAGCATAAAAAGTGGTTCATCCTACAGTATTCAATATGGTTCATCCTACAGCATACAACATGCTTCATCCTACAGTATACAAAGTGGTTCATCCTACAGTATACAACGTGGTTCATCCTACAGTATTCAACATGGTTCATCCTACAGTATTCAACATGGTTCATCCTACAGTATTCAACATGGTTCATCCTACAGTATACTACATGGTTAATCCTACAGTATACAACATGGTTCATCCTAGAGTATTCAACATGGTTCATCCTACAGTATTCAACATGGTTCATCGTACAGTATACAACATGGTTCATCCTACAGTATACAACATGGTTCATCCTACAGTATACAATGTGGTTCATCCTACCAGTATACACCATGGTTCATTCTACAGCATACAACATGGTTCATACTACAGTATACAACATGGTTCATCCTACAGTATACAATGTGGTTCATCCTACAGTATACAACATGGTTCATCCTACAGTATACAACATGGTTCATCCTACAGTATACAACATGGTTCATCCTACCAGTATACAACGTGGTTCTTCCTACAGCACACAACGTAGTTCATCCTACCAGTATACAACATGGTTCATCCTACAGTATACAACATGGTTCATTCTACAGTATACAACGTGGTTCATCCTACAGTATACAACGTGGTTCATCCTACAGTATTCAACATGGTTCATCCTACAGTATACAACATGGTTCATCCTGTAGTATTCAACATGGTTCATCCTACAGCATAAAATGTTGTTCATCCTACAGTATTCAACGTGGTTCATCCTACAGTATACAACATGGTTCATCCTACAGTATACAAAATGGTTCATCCTACAGTATTCAACATGGTTCATCCAACAGCATAAAACGTGGTTCATTCTACAGTATTCAATATGGTTCATCCTACAGCATACAACATGCTTCATCCTACAGTATACAACATGGTTCATCCTACAGCATAAAACGTGGTTCATCCTACAGTATTCAATATAGTTCATTCTACAGTATACAACATGGTTCATCCTACAGTATACAAAATGGTTCATTCTACAGTATACAACATGGTTCATCCTACAGTATTCAACATGTTTCATCCTACAGTATACTACATGGTTAATCCTACAGTATACAACATGGTTCATCCTAGAGTATTCAACATGGTTCATCCTACAGTATTCAACATGGTTCATCCTACAGTATACAACATGGTTCATCCTACAGTATACAACATGGTTCATCCTACAGTATACAATGTGGTTCATCCTACCAGTATGCACCATGGTTCATTCTACAGCATACAACATGGTTCATCCTACAGTATACAACATGGTTCATCCTACAGTATACAACATGGTTCATCCTACAGTATACAATGTGGTTCATCCTACCAGTATACACCATGGTTCATTCTACAGCATACAACATGGTTCATCCTACAGTATACAACATGGTTCATCCTACAGTATACAATGTGGTTCTACAGTATTCAACATGGTTCATCCTACACTATTCAACATGGTTCATCCTACAGTATTCAACATGGTTCATCCTACAGTATACAACATGGTTCATCCTACAGTATACAACATGGTTCATCCTACAGTATACAATGTGGTTCATCCTACCAGTATACACCATGGTTCATTCTACAGCATACAACATGGTTCATCCTACAGTATTCAACATGGTTCATCCTACAGTATACAACATGGTTCATCCTACAGTATACAATGTGGTTCTACAGTATTCAACATGGTTCATCCTACAGTATACAACATGGTTCATCCTATAGTATTCAACATGGTTCATCCTACAGCATAAAACGTTGTTCATCCTACAGTATTCAACGTGGTTCATCCTACAGTATACAACATGGTTCATCCTACAGTATACAACATGGTTCATCCTACAGTATACAATGTGGTTCTACAGTATTCAACATGGTTCATCCTACAGTATTCAACATGGTTCATCCTACAGTATTCAACATGGTTCATCCTACAGTATACAACATGGTTCATCCTACAGTATACAACATGGTTCATCCTACAGTATACAATGTGGTTCATCCTACCAGTATACACCATGGTTCATTCTACAGCATACAACATGGTTCATCCTACAGTATTCAACATGGTTCATCCTACAGTATACAACATGGTTCATCCTACAGTATACAATGTGGTTCTACAGTATTCAACATGGTTCATCCTACAGTATACAACATGGTTCATCCTATAGTATTCAACATGGTTCATCCTACAGCATAAAACGTTGTTCATCCTACAGTATTCAACGTGGTTCATCCTACAGTATACAACATGGTTCATCCTACAGTATACAAAATGGTTCATCCTACAGTATTCAACATGGTTCATCCAACAGCATAAAACGTGGTTCATTCTACAGTATTCAATATGGTTCATCCTACAGCATACAACATGCTTCATCCTACAGTATACAACATGGTTCATCCTACAGTATACAACATGGTTCATCCTACAGTATACAACATGGTTCATCCTACCAGTATACAACGTGGTTCATCCTACAGCAAACAATGTAGTTCATCCTACCAGTATACAACATGGTTCATCCTACAGTATACAACATGGATCATCCTACAGTATACAACGTGGTTCATCCTACCAGTATACACCATGGTTCATTCTACAGCAGACAACATGGTTCATCCTACAGTATACAACATGGTTCATCCTACAGTATACAATGTGGTTCATCCTACAGTATACAACATGGTTCATCCTACAGTATACAACGTAGATCATCCTACAGCACACAACGTAGTTCATCCTACCAGTATACAACATGGTTCATCCTACAGTATACAACATGGTTCATTCTACAGTATACAACGTGGTTCATCCTACAGTATACAACGTGGTTCATCCTACAGTATTCAACATGGTTCATCCTACAGTATACAACATGGTTCATCCTATAGTATTCAACATGGTTCATCCTACAGCATAAAACGTTGTTCATCCTACAGTATTCAACGTGGTTCATCCTACAGTATACAACATGGTTCATTCTACAGTATACAAAATGGTTCATCCTACAGTATTCAACATGGTTCATCCAACAGCATAAAACGTGGTTCATTCTACAGTATGCAATATGGTTCATCCTACAGCATACAACATGCTTCATCCTACAGTATACAACATGATTCATCGTACAGTATACAACATGGTTCATCCTACAGCATACAACATGGTTCATCCTACAGCATAAAACGTGGTTCATCCTACAGTATTCAATATGGTTCATCCTACAGTATACAACATGGTTCATCCTACAGTATACAACATGGTTCATCCTACAGTATACAACATGGTTCATCCTACAGTATACAACATGGTTCATCCTACAGTATACAACATAGTTCATCCTACAGTATACAACATGGTTCATCCTACAGTATATAACGTCGTTCATCCTACAGTATACAACGTGGTTCATCCTACAGTATTCAACATGGTTCATCCTACAGTATACAACATGGTTCATCCTACAGTATACAACATGGTTCATCCTACAGTATACAATGTGGTTCATCCTACAGTATACAACATGGTTCATCCTACAGTATACAACATGGTTCATCCTACAGTATACAACATGGTTCATCCTACCAGTATACAACGTGGTTCATCCTACAGCACACAACGTAGTTCATCCTACCAGTATACAACATGGTTCATCCTACAGTATACAACATGGTTCATTCTACAGTATACAACGTGGTTCATCCTACAGTATACAACGTGGTTCATCCTACAGTATTCAACATGGTTCATCCTACAGTATACAACATGGTTCATCCTATAGTATTCAACATGGTTCATCCTACAGCATAAAACATTGTTCATCCTACAGTATTCAACGTGGTTCATCCTAAAGTATACAACATGGTTCATCCTACAGTATACAAAATGGTTCATCCTACAGTATTCAACATGGTTCATCCAACAGCATAAAACGTGGTTCATTCTACAGTATTCAATATGGTTCATCCTACAGCATACAACATGCTTCATCCTACAGTATAAAACATGCTTCATCCTACAGTATACAACATGGTTCATCCTACAGCATACAACATGGTTCATCCTACAGCATAAAACGTGGTTCATCCTACAGGATTCAATATGGTTCATCCTACAGTATACAACATGGTTCATCCTACAGTATACAACATGGTTCATCCTACAGTATACAACATGGTTCATCCTACAGTATACAACATGGTTCATCCTACAGTATACAACATAGTTCATCCTACAGTATACAACATGGTTCATCCAACAGCATAAAACGTGGTTCATTCTACAGTATTCAATATGGTTCATCCTACAGCATACAACATGCTTCATCCTACAGTATACAACATGCTTCATCCTACAGTATACAACATGGTTCATCCTACAGCATACAACATGGTTCATCCTACAGCATAAAATGTGGTTCATCCTACAGGATTCAATATGGTTCATCCTACAGTATACAACATGGTTCATCCTACAGTATACAACATGGTTCATCCTACAGTATACAACATGGTTCATCCTACAGTATACAACATAGTTCATCCTACAGTATACAACATGGTTCATTCTACAGTATACAACATGGTTCATCCTACAGTATACAACATGGTTCATTCTACAGTATTCAATATGGTTCATCCTACAGCATACAACATGGTTCATCCTACAGTATTCAACATGGTTCATCCTACAGTATACTACATGGTTAATCCTACAGTATACAACATGGTTCATCCTACAGTTTTCAACATGGTTCATCCTACAGTATTCAACATGGTTCATCCTACAGTATACAACATGGTTCATCCTACAGTATACAACATGGATCATCCTACAGTATACAACGTGGTTCATCCTACAGTATTCAATATGGTTCATTCTACAGCAGACAACATGGTTCATCCTACAGTATACAACATGGTTCATCCTACAGTATACAATGTGGTTCATCCTACAGTATACAACATGGTTCATCCTACAGTATACAACGTGGTTCATCCTACAGCACACAACGTAGTTCATCCTACCAGTATACAACATGGTTCATCCTACAGTATACAACATGGTTCATTCTACAGTATACAACGTGGTTCATCCTACAGTATACAACGTGGTTCATCCTACAGTATTCAACATGGTTCATCCTACAGTATACAACATGGTTCATCCTATAGTATTCAACATGGTTCATCCTACAGCATAAAACGTTGTTCATCCTACAGTATTCAACGTGGTTCATCCTACAGTATACAACATGGTTCATTCTACAGTATACAAAATGGTTCATCCTACAGTATTCAACATGGTTCATCCAACAGCATAAAACGTGGTTCATTCTACAGTATTCAATATGGTTCATCCTACAGCATACAACATGCTTCATCCTACAGTATAAAACATGCTTCATCCTACAGTATACAACATGGTTCATCCTACAGCATACAACATGGTTCATCCTACAGCATAAAACGTGGTTCATCCTACAGGATTCAATATGGTTCATCCTACAGTATACAACATGGTTCATCCTACAGTATACAACATGGTTCATCCTACAGTATACAACATGGTTCATCCTACAGTATACAACATGGTTCATCCTACAGTATACAACATAGTTCATCCTACAGTATACAACATGGTTCATCCAACAGCATAAAACGTGGTTAATTCTACAGTATTCAATATGGTTCATCCTACAGCATACAACATGCTTCATCCTACAGTATACAACATGCTTCATCCTACAGTATACAACATGGTTCATCCTACAGCATACAACATGGTTCATCCTACAGCATAAAATGTGGTTCATCCTACAGGATTCAATATGGTTCATCCTACAGTATACAACATGGTTCATCCTACAGTATACAACATGGTTCATCCTACAGTATACAACATGGTTCATCCTACAGTATACAACATAGTTCATCCTACAGTATACAACATGGTTCATTCTACAGTATACAACATGGTTCATCCTACAGTATACAACATGGTTCATTCTACAGTATTCAATATGGTTCATCCTACAGCATACAACATGGTTCATCCTACAGTATTCAACATGGTTCATCCTACAGTATACTACATGGTTAATCCTACAGTATACAACATGGTTCATCCTACAGTTTTCAACATGGTTCATCCTACAGTATTCAACATGGTTCATCCTACAGTATACAACATGGTTCATCCTACAGTATACAACATGGATCATCCTACAGTATACAACGTGGTTCATCCTACAGTATTCAATATGGTTCATTCTACAGCAGACAACATGGTTCATCCTACAGTATACAACATGGTTCATCCTACAGTATACAATGTGGTTCATCCTACAGTATACAACATGGTTCATCCTACAGTATACAACGTGGTTCATCCTACAGCACACAACGTAGTTCATCCTACCAGTATACAACATGGTTCATCCTACAGTATACAACATGGTTCATTCTACAGTATACAACGTGGTTCATCCTACAGTATACAACGTGGTTCATCCTACAGTATTCAACATGGTTCATCCTACAGTATACAACATGGTTCATCCTATAGTATTCAACATGGTTCATCCTACAGCATAAAACGTTGTTCATCCTACAGTATTCAACGTGGTTCATCCTACAGTATACAACATGGTTCATTCTACAGTATACAAAATGGTTCATCCTACAGTATTCAACATGGTTCATCCAACAGCATAAAACGTGGTTCATTCTACAGTATGCAATATGGTTCATCCTACAGCATACAACATGCTTCATCCTACAGTATACAACATGCTTCATCGTACAGTATACAACATGGTTCATCCTACAGCATACAACATGGTTCATCCTACAGCATAAAACGTGGTTCATCCTACAGTATTCAATATGGTTCATCCTACAGTATACAACATGGTTCATCCTACAGTATACAACATGGTTCATCCTACAGTATACAACATGGTTCATCCTACAGTATACAACATGGTTCATCCTACAGTATACAACATAGTTCATCCTACAGTATACAACATGGTTCATCCTACAGTATATAACGTCGTTCATCCTACAGTATACAACGTGGTTGATCCTACAGTATTCAACATGGTTCATCCTACAGTATACAACATGGTTCATCCTACAGTATACAACATGGTTCATCCTACAGTATACAATGTGGTTCATCCTACAGTATACAACATGGTTCATCCTACAGTATACAACATGGTTCATCCTACAGTATACAACATGGTTCATCCTACCAGTATACAACGTGGTTCATCCTACAGCACACAACGTAGTTCATCCTACCAGTATACAACATGGTTCATCCTACAGTATACAACATGGTTCATTCTACAGTATACAACGTGGTTCATCCTACAGTATACAACGTGGTTCATCCTACAGTATTCAACATGGTTCATCCTACAGTATACAACATGGTTCATCCTATAGTATTCAACATGGTTCATCCTACAGCATAAAACATTGTTCATCCTACAGTATTCAACGTGGTTCATCCTACAGTATACAACATGGTTCATCCTACAGTATACAAAATGGTTCATCCTACAGTATTCAACATGGTTCATCCAACAGCATACAACATGGTTCATTCTACAGTATTCAATATGGTTCATCCTACAGCATACAACATGCTTCATCCTACAGTATAAAACATGCTTCATCCTACAGTATACAACATGGTTCATCCTACAGCATACAACATGGTTCATCCTACAGCATAAAACGTGGTTCATCCTACAGGATTCAATATGGTTCATCCTACAGTATACAACATGGTTCATCCTACAGTATACAACATGGTTCATCCTACAGTATACAACATGGTTCATCCTACAGTATACAACATGGTTCATCCTACAGTATACAACATAGTTCATCCTACAGTATACAACATGGTTCATTCTACAGTATACAACATGGTTCATCCTACAGTATACAACATGGTTCATTCTACAGTATTCAATATGGTTCATCCTACAGCATACAACATGGTTCATCCTACAGTATTCAACATGGTTCATCCTACAGTATACTACATGGTTAATCCTACAGTATACAACATGGTTCATCCTACAGTATTCAACATGGTTCATCCTACAGTATTCAACATGGTTCATCCTACAGTATACAACATGGTTCATCCTACAGTATACAACATGGATCATCCTACAGTATACAACGTGGTTCATCCTACCAGTATACACCATGGTTCATTCTACAGCATACAACATGGTTCATCCTACAATATACAACATGGTTCATCCTACAGTATACAATGTGGTTCATCCTACAGTATACAACATGGTTCATCCTACAGTATACAACGTGGTTCATCCTACAGCACACAACGTAGTTCATCCTACCAGTATACAACATGGTTCATCCTACAGTATACAACATGGTTCATTCTACAGTATACAACGTGGTTCATCCTACAGTATACAACGTGGTTCATCCTACAGTATTCAACATGGTTCATCCTACAGTATACAACATGGTTCATCCTATAGTATTCAACATGGTTCATCCTACAGCATAAAACGTTGTTCATCCTACAGTATTCAACGTGGTTCATCCTACAGTATACAACATGGTTCATCCTACAGTATACAACATGGTTCATCCTACCAGTATAGAATGTGGTTCATCCTACAGTATTCAACATGGTTCATCCTACAGTATACAACATGGTTCATCCTACCAGTATAGAACGTGGTTCATCCTACAGCATAAAAAGTGGTTCATCCTACAGTATTCAATATGGTTCATCCTACAGCATACAGCATGCTTCATCCTACAGTATACAACATGGTTCATCCTACAGCATAAAACGTGGTTCGTCCTACAGTATTCAATATGGTTCATTCTACAGTATACAACATGGTTCATCCTACAGCATAAAACATTGTTCATCCTACAGTATTCAACGTGGTTCATCCTACCAGTATACACCATGGTTCATTCTACAGCATACAACATGGTTCATCCTACAATATACAACATGGTTCATCCTACAGTATACAATGTGGTTCATCCTACAGTATACAACATGGTTCATCCTACAGTATACAACGTGGTTCATCCTACAGCACACAACGTAGTTCATCCTACCAGTATACAACATGGTTCATCCTACAGTATACAACATGGTTCATTCTACAGTATACAACGTGGTTCATCCTACAGTATACAACGTGGTTCATCCTACAGTATTCAACATGGTTCATCCTACAGTATACAACATGGTTCATCCTATAGTATTCAACATGGTTCATCCTACAGCATAAAACGTTGTTCATCCTACAGTATTCAACGTGGTTCATCCTACAGTATACAACATGGTTCATCCTACAGTATACAACATGGTTCATCCTACCAGTATAGAATGTGGTTCATCCTACAGTATTCAACATGGTTCATCCTACAGTATACAACATGGTTCATCCTACCAGTATAGAACGTGGTTCATCCTACAGCATAAAAAGTGGTTCATCCTACAGTATTCAATATGGTTCATCCTACAGCATACAGCATGCTTCATCCTACAGTATACAACATGGTTCATCCTACAGCATAAAACGTGGTTCGTCCTACAGTATTCAATATGGTTCATTCTACAGTATACAACATGGTTCATCCTACAGCATAAAACATTGTTCATCCTACAGTATTCAACGTGGTTCATCCTACAGTATACAACATGGTTCATCCTACAGTATACAAAATGGTTCATCCTACAGTATTCAACATGGTTCATCCAACAGCATAAAACGTGGTTCATTCTACAGTATTCAATATGGTTCATCCTACAGCATACAACATGGTTCATCCTACAGTATACAATGTGGTTCATCCTACAGTATACAACATGGTTCATCCTACAGTATACAACGTGGTTCATCCTACAGCACACAACGTAGTTCATCCTACCAGTATACAACATGGTTCATCCTACAGTATACAACATGGTTCATTCTACAGTATACAACGTGGTTCATCCTACAGTATACAACGTGGTTCATCCTACAGTATTCAACATGGTTCATCCTACAGTATACAACATGGTTCATCCTATAGTATTCAACATGGTTCATCCTACAGCATAAAACGTTGTTCATCCTACAGTATTCAACGTGGTTCATCCTACAGTATACAACATGGTTCATTCTACAGTATACAAAATGGTTCATCCTACAGTATTCAACATGGTTCATCCAACAGCATAAAACGTGGTTCATTCTACAGTATTCAATATGGTTCATCCTACAGCATACAACATGGTTCATCCTACAGTATACAATGTGGTTCATCCTACAGTATACAACATGGTTCATCCTACAGTATACAACGTGGTTCATCCTACAGCACACAACGTAGTTCATCCTACCAGTATACAACATGGTTCATCCTACAGTATACAACATGGTTCATTCTACAGTATACAACGTGGTTCATCCTACAGTATACAACGTGGTTCATCCTACAGTATTCAACATGGTTCATCCTACAGTATACAACATGGTTCATCCTATAGTATTCAACATGGTTCATCCTACAGCATAAAACGTTGTTCATCCTACAGTATTCAACGTGGTTCATCCTACAGTATACAACATGGTTCATTCTACAGTATACAAAATGGTTCATCCTACAGTATTCAACATGGTTCATCCAACAGCATAAAACGTGGTTCATTCTACAGTATGCAATATGGTTCATCCTACAGCATACAACATGCTTCATCCTACAGTATACAACATGCTTCATCGTACAGTATACAACATGGTTCATCCTACAGCATACAACATGGTTCATCCTACAGTATACAACATGCTTCATCGTACAGTATACAACATGGTTCATCCTACAGCATACAACATGGTTCATCCTACAGCATAAAACGTGGTTCATCCTACAGTATTCAACATGGTTCATCCTACAGTATACAACATGGTTCATCCTACAGTATACAACATAGTTCATCCTACAGTATACAACATGGTTCATCCTACAGTATATAACGTCGTTCATCCTACAGTATACAACGTGGTTCATCCTACAGTATTCAACGTGGTTCATCCTACAGTATACAACATGGTTCATCCTACAGTATACAACATGGTTCATCCTACAGTATACAATGTGGTTCATCCTACAGTATACAACATGGTTCATCCTACAGTATACAACATGGTTCATCCTACAGTATACAACATGGTTCATCCTACCAGTATACAACGTGGTTCATCCTACAGCACACAACGTAGTTCATCCTACCAGTATACAACATGGTTCATCCTACAGTATACAACATGGTTCATTCTACATTATACAACGTGGTTCATCCTACAGTATACAACGTGGTTCATCCTACAGTATTCAACATGGTTCATCCTACAGTATACAACATGGTTCATCCTATAGTATTCAACATGGTTCATCCTACAGCATAAAACATTGTTCATCCTACAGTATTCAACGTGGTTCATCCTACAGTATACAACATGGTTCATCCTACAGTATACAAAATGGTTCATCCTACAGTATTCAACATGGTTCATCCAACAGCATAAAACGTGGTTCATTCTACAGTATTCAATATGGTTCATCCTACAGCATACAACATGCTTCATCCTACAGTATAAAACATGCTTCATCCTACAGTATACAACATGGTTCATCCTACAGCATACAACATGGTTCATCCTACAGCATAAAACGTGGTTCATCCTACAGGATTCAATATGGTTCATCCTACAGTATACAACATGGTTCATCCTACAGTATACAACATGGTTCATCCTACAGTATACAACATGGTTCATCCTACAGTATACAACATGGTTCATCCTACAGTATACAAAATAGTTCATCCTACAGTATACAACATGGTTCATTCTACAGTATACAACATGGTTCATCCTACAGTATACAACATGGTTCATTCTACAGTATTCAATATGGTTCATCCTACAGCATACAACATGGTTCATCCTACAGTATTCAACATGGTTCATCCTACAGTATACTACATGGTTAATCCTACAGTATACAACATGGTTCATCCTACAGTATTCAACATGGTTCATCCTACAGTATTCAACATGGTTCATCCTACAGTATACAACATGGTTCATCCTACAGTATACAACATGGATCATCCTACAGTATACAACGTGGTTCATCCTACCAGTATACACCATGGTTCATTCTACAGCATACAACATGGTTCATCCTACAATATACAACATGGTTCATCCTACAGTATACAATGTGGTTCATCCTACAGTATACAACATGGTTCATCCTACAGTATACAACGTGTTTCATCCTACAGCACACAACGTAGTTCATCCTACCAGTATACAACATGGTTCATCCTACAGTATACAACATGGTTCATTCTACAGTATACAACGTGGTTCATCCTACAGTATACAACGTGGTTCATCCTACAGTATTCAACATGGTTCATCCTACAGTATACAACATGGTTCATCCTATAGTATTCAACATGGTTCATCATACAGCATAAAACGTTGTTCATCCTACAGTATTCAACGTGGTTCATCCTACAGTATACAACATGGTTCATCCTACAGTATACAACATGGTTCATCCTACCAGTATAGAATGTGGTTCATCCTACAGTATTCAACATGGTTCATCCTACAGTATACAACATGGTTCATCCTACCAGTATAGAACGTGGTTCATCCTACAGCATAAAAAGTGGTTCATCCTACAGTATTCAATATGGTTCATCCTACAGCATACAACATGCTTCATCCTACAGTATACAACATGGTTCATCCTACAGCATAAAACGTGGTTCGTCCTACAGTATTCAATATGGTTCATTCTACAGTATACAACATGGTTCATCCTACAGCATAAAACATTGTTCATCCTACAGTATTCAACGTGGTTCATCCTACAGTATACAACATGGTTCATCCTACAGTATACAAAATGGTTCATCCTACAGTATTCAACATGGTTCATCCAACAGCATAAAACGTGGTTCATTCTACAGTATTCAATATGGTTCATCCTACAGCATACAACATGCTTCATCCTACAGTATACAACATGCTTCATCCTACAGTATGCAACATGGTTCATCCTACAGCATACAACATGGTTCATCCTACAGCATAAAACGTGGTTCATCCTACAGGATTCAATATGGTTCATCCTACAGTATACAACATGGTTCATCCTACAGTATACAACATGGTTCATCCTACAGTATACAACATGGTTCATCCTACAGTATACAACATGGTTCATCCTACAGTATACAACATAGTTCATCCTACAGTATACAACATGGTTCATTCTACAGTATACAACATGGTTCATCCTACAGTATACAACATGGTTCATTCTACAGTATTCAATATGGTTCATCCTACAGCATACAACATGGTTCATCCTACAGTATTCAACATGGTTCATCCTACAGTATACTACATGGTTAATCCCACAGTATACAACATGGTTCATCCTACAGTATTCAACATGGTTCATCCTACAGTATTCAACATGGTTCATCCTACAGTATACAACATGGTTCATCCTACAGTATACAACATGGATCATCCTACAGTATACAACGTGGTTCATCCTACCAGTATACACCATGGTTCATTCTACAGCATACAACATGGTTCATACTACAGTATACAACATGGTTCATCCTACAGTATACAATGTGGTACATCCTACAGTATTCAACATGGTTCATCCTACAGTATACAACGTGGTTCATCCTACAGCACACAACGTAGTTCATCCTACATGTATACAACATGGTTCATCCTACAGTATACAACATGGTTCATTCTACAGTATACAACGTGGTTCATCCTACAGCATAAAACATTGTTCATCCTACAGTATTCAACATGGTTCATCCTACAGTATACAACATGGTTCATCCTACAGTATACAAAATGGTTCATCCTACAGTATTCAACATGGTTCATCCAACAGCATAAAACGTGGTTCATTCTACAGTATTCAATATGGTTCATCCTACAGCATACAACATGCTTCATCCTACAGTATAAAACATGCTTCATCCTACAGTATACAACATGGTTCATCCTACAGCATAAAACGTGGTTCATCCTACAGGATTCAATATGGTTCATCCTACAGTATACAACATGGTTCATCCTACAGTATACAACATGGTTCATCCTACAGTATACAACATGGTTCATCCTACAGTATACAACATAGTTCATCCTACAGTATACAACATGGTTCATTCTACAGTATACAACATGGTTCATCCTACAGTATACAACATGGTTCATTCTACAGTATTCAATATGGTTCATCCTACAGCATACAACATGGTTCATCCTACAGTATTCAACATGGTTCATCCTACAGTATACTACATGGTTAATCCTACAGTATACAACATGGTTCATCCTACAGTATTCAACATGGTTCATCCTACAGTATTCAACATGGTTCATCCTACAGTATACAACATGGTTCATCCTACAGTATACAACATGGATCATCCTACAGTATACAACGTGGTTCATCCTACCAGTATACACCATGGTTCATTCTACAGCATACAACATGGTTCATCCTACAATATACAACATGGTTCATCCTACAGTATACAATGTGGTTCATCCTACAGTATACAACATGGTTCATCCTACAGTATACAACGTGGTTCATCCTACAGCACACAACGTAGTTCATCCTACCAGTATACAACATGGTTCATCCTACAGTATACAACATGGTTCATTCTACAGTATACAACGTGGTTCATCCTATAGTATACAACGTGGTTCATCCTACAGTATTCAACATGGTTCATCCTACAGTATACAACATGGTTCATCCTATAGTATTCAACATGGTTCATCCTACAGCATAAAACGTTGTTCATCCTACAGTATTCAACGTGGTTCATCCTACAGTATACAACATGGTTCATCCTACAGTATACAAAATGGTTCATCCTACAGTATTCAACATGGTTCATCCAACAGCCTAAAACGTGGTTCATTCTACAGTATTCAATATGGTTCATCCTACAGCATACAACATGCTTCATCCTACAGTATACAACATGCTTCATCGTACAGTATACAACATGGTTCATCCTACAGCATACAACATGGTTCATCCTACAGCATAAAACGTGGTTCATCCTACAGTATTCAATATGGTTCATCCTACAGTATACAACATGGTTCATCCTAAAGTATACAACATGGTTCTTCCTACAGTATACAACATGGTTCATCCTACAGTATACAACATAGTTCATCCTACAGTATACAACATGGTTCATCCTACAGTATATAACGTCGTTCATCCTACAGTATACAACGTGGTTCATCCTACAGTATTCAACATGGTTCATCCTACAGTATTCAACATGGTTCATCCTACAGTATACAACATGGTTCATCCTACCAGTATAGAATGTGGTTCATCCTACAGTATTCAACATGGTTCATCCTACAGTATACAACATGGTTCATCCTACCAGTATAGAACGTGGTTCATCCTACAGCATAAAAAGTGGTTCATCCTACAGTATTCAATATGGTTCATCCTACAGCATACAACATGCTTCATCCTACAGTATACAACATGGTTCATCCTACAGCATAAAACGTGGTTCGTCCTACAGTATTCAATATGGTTCATTCTACAGTATACAACATGGTTCATCCTACAGCATAAAACATTGTTCATCCTACAGTATTCAACGTCGTTCATCCTACAGTATACAACATGGTTCATCCTACAGTATACAAAATGGTTCATCCTACAGTATTCAACATGGTTCATCCAACAGCATAAAACGTGGTTCATTCTACAGTATTCAATATGGTTCATCCTACAGCATACAACATGCTTCATCCTACAGTATACAACATGCTTCATCCTACAGTATACAACATGGTTCATCCTACAGCATACAACATGGTTCATCCTACAGCATAAAACGTGGTTCATCCTACAGGATTCAATATGGTTCATCCTACAGTATACAACATGGTTCATCCTACAGTATACAACATGGTTCATCCTACAGTATACAACATGGTTCATCCTACAGTATACAACATGGTTCATCCTACAGTATACAACATAGTTCATCCTACAGTATACAACATGGTTCATTCTACAGTATACAACATGGTTCATCCTACAGTATACAACATGGTTCATTCTACAGTATTCAATATGGTTCATCCTACAGCATACAGCATGGTTCATCCTAAAGTATTCAACATGGTTCATCCTACAGTATACTACATGGTTAATCCCACAGTATACAACATGGTTCATCCTACAGTATTCAACATGGTTCATCCTACAGTATTCAACATGGTTCATCCTACAGTATACAACATGGTTCATCCTACAGTATACAACATGGATCATCCTACAGTATACAACGTGGTTCATCCTACCAGTATACACCATGGTTCATTCTACAGCATCCAACATGGTTCATACTACAGTATACAACATGGTTCATCCTACAGTATACAATGTGGTTCATCCTACAGTATACAACATGGTTCATCCTACAGTATACAACGTGGTTCATCCTACAGCACACAACGTAGTTCATCCTACATGTATACAACATGGTTCATCCTACAGTATACAACATGGTTCATTCTACAGTATACAACGTGGTTCATCCTACAGTATACAACGTGGTTCATCCTACAGTATTCAACATGGTTCATCCTACAGTATACAACATGGTTCATCCTATAGTATTCAACATGGTTCATCCTACAGCATAAAACGTTGTTCATCCTACAGTATTCAACGTGGTTCATCCTACAGTATACAACATGGTTCATCCTACAGTATACAAAATGGTTCATCCTACAGTATTCAACATGGTTCATCAAACAGCATAAAACGTGGTTCATTCTACAGTATTCAATATGGTTCATCCTACAGCATACAACATGCTTCATCCTACAGTATACAACATGCTTCATCGTACAGTATACAACATGGTTCATCCTACAGCATACAACATGGTTCATCCTAAAGCATTAAAACGTGGTTCATCCTACAGTATTCAATATGGTTCATCCTACAGTATACAACATGGTTCATCCTACAGTATACAACATGGTTCATCCTACAGTATACAACATGGTTCATCCTACAGTATACAACATGGTTCATCCTACAGTATACAACATAGTTCATCCTACAGTATACAACATGGTTCATCCTACAGTATATAACGTCGTTCATCCTACAGTATACAACGTGGTTCATCCTACAGTATTCAACCTGGTTCATCCTACAGTATTCAACATGGTTCATCCTACAGTATACAACATGGTTCATCCTACCAGTATAGAATGTGGTTCATCCTACAGTATTCAACATGGTTCATCCTACAGTATACAACATGGTTCATCCTACCAGTATAGAACGTGGTTCATCCTACAGCATAAAAAGTGGTTCATCCTACAGTATTCAATATGGTTCATCCTACAGCATACAACATGCTTCATCCTACAGTATACAACATGGTTCATCATACAGCATAAAACGTGGTTCGTCCTACAGTATTAGATATGGTTCATTCTACAGTATACAACATGGTTCATCCTACAGTATACAACATGGTTCATTCTACAGTATACAACATGGTTCATCCTACAGTATACAACATGGTTCATCCTACAGTATTTAATATGGTTCATCCTACAGCATACAACATGCTTCATCCTACAGTATACAACATGGTTAATCCTACAGCATACAACATGGTTCATCCTACAGCATAAAACGTGGTTCATCCTACAGTATTCAATATGGTTCATCCTAAAGTATACAACATGGTTCATTCTACAGTATACAACATGGTTCATCCTACCTGTATACAACATAGTTCATCCTACAGTATACAACATGGTTCATCCTACAGTATACAACATGGTTCATCCTACAGTATACAACGTGGTTCATCCTACAGTATTCAACATGGTTCATCCTACAGTATTCAAAATGGTTCATCCTACAGTATACAACATGGTTCATCCTACCAGTATCCAACGTGGTTCATCCTACAGTATACAACATGGTTCATCCTACAATATACAACACGGTTCATCCTACAGTATACAACATGGTTCATCCTACAGTATACAACATGGTTCATCCTACAGTATACAACATGGTTCATCCTACAGTATACAACGTGGTTCATCCAACCAGTATACACCATGGTTCATTCTACAGCATACAACATGGTTCATCCTACAGCATACAACATGGTTCATCCTACAGTATACAACATGGTTCATTCTACAGTATACAACATGGTTCATCCTACAGTATACAACATGGTTCATCCTACCAGTATACAACGTGGTTCATCCTACAGCACACAACGTAGTTCATCCAACCAGTATACAACATGGTTCATCCTAAAGTATACAACATGGTTCATCCTACAGTATACAACGTGGTTCATCCTACAGTATACAACGTGGGTCATCCTAAAGTATTCAACATGGTTCATCCTACAGTATACAACATGGTTCATCCTACAGTATTCAACATGGTTCATCCTACAGCATAAAACGTTGTTCATCCTACAGTATTCAACGTGGTTCATCCTACAGTATACAACATGGTTCATCCTACAGTATACAACATGGTTCATCCTACAGTATTCAACATGGTTCATCCTACAGCATAAAACATGGTTCATCCTACAGTATTCAACGTGGTTCATCTTACAGTATTCAACATGGTTCAGCCTACATTATACAACATGGTTCATCCTACAGCATAAAACGTGGTTCATGCTACAGTATTTAACGTGGTTCATCCTACAGTATTCAACGTGGTTCATCCTACAGTATACAACACGGTTTATCCTACAGTAGACAACATGGTTCATCCTACATTATTCAACATGGTTCATCCTACAGTACTCAACATGGTTCATCCTACAGTATACAACATGGTTCATCCTACAGATATGCTTCATCCTACAGTATTCAACATGGTTCATTCTACAGCATAAAACGTGGTTCATCCTACAGCATACTACATGCTTCATCCTACAGTATACAACATGGTTCATCCTACAGTATACAACATGGTTCATCCTACAGTATACAACATGGTTCATCCTACATTATTCAACATGGTTCATCCTACAGTATTCAACATGGTTCATCCTACAGTATACAACATGGTTCATCCTACAGCATACTACATGGCTCATTCTACAGTATTCAGCATGGTTCATCCTACAGCATACAACATATGGTTCATTCTACAGTATTCAACATGGTTCATCCTACAGTATTCAACATGGTTCATTCTACAGCATAAAACATGGTTCATCCTACAGTATTCAACGTGGTTCATCCTACAGCATATAATGTGATTCATCCTTCAGCATAAAACGTGGTTCATCCTACAGTATTCAACGTGGTTCATCCTACAGTATTCAACATGGTTCAGCCTACATTATACAACATGGTTCATCCTACAGCATAAAACGTGGTTCATGCTACAGTATTTAACGTGGTTCATCCTACAGTATTCAACGTGGTTCATCCTACAGTATACAACACGGTTCATTCTACAGTATACAACAAGGTTCATCCTACAGTATACAACATGGTTCATCCTACAGTATACAACATGGTTCATCCTACAGTATACAACATTATTCATCCTACAGTATTCAATAAGTTTCATCCTACAGTATACAACGTGGTTCATCCTACAGTATACAACATGGTTCAACCTACAGTATTCAAAGTGGTTCATTCTACAGTATACATCATGGTTCATCCTACAGTATACAGCGTGGTTCATCCTACAGTATACAACATGGTTCATCCTACAGTATACAACGTGGTTCATCCTACAGTATACAACATGGTTCATCCTACAGCATACAACATGCTTCATCCTACAGTATTCAACATGGTTCATCCTACAGCATAAAACGTGGTTCATCCTACAGTATACAACATGGTTCATCCTACAGTATTCAACATGGTTCATCCTACAGCATACAACATATGGTTCATCCTACAGTATTCAACATGGTTCATCCTACAGTATACAACATGTTTCATCCTACATTATTCAACATGGTTCATCCTACAGTATTCAACATGGTTCATCCTACAGTATACAACATGGTTCATCCTACAGCATACTACATGCTTCATCCTACAGTATTCAACATGGTTCATTCTACAGCATAAAACGTGGTTCATCCTACAGCATACTACATGCTTCATCCTACAGTATACAACATGGTTCATCCTACTGTATTCAACATGGTTCATCCTACAGTATACAACATGGTTCATACTACAGCATACTACATGGCTCATTCTACAGTATTCAACATGGTTCATCCTACAGTATACAACAACATGGTTGCTGGTGTGGTGAAGGACAGTACTGTGATGGGTCAACATCCCACAGCTGGTTGGACTGGAGGATGGTTCGGTGCTGGTGGAAAGCTATGGCTGGCAACAACACCTGACTCCATACTTCAGGCCGCTGCCACAGATCAAGCAGTACCAGCAATTCAGGTCAATATAATTTTCATTGTATGACCACTGGCGCTGTGCCACTAGAGATCCTGGTTCGAGTCCAGGCTCTGTCGCAGCCGGCCGCGACCGGGAGACCCATGGGCGGCGCACAATTGGTCCAGCGTCGTCCAAGGTAGGGGAGGGTTTGGCCGGCAGGGATGTGGGTTCGTTTCCCACGGGGGGGCCAGTGTGAAGAAAAAAACAAAACAAAAAAACAAGTATGCATTCACTAACTGTAAGTCGCTCTGGATAAGAGCGTCTGCTAAATGACTAAAATGTAAATGTAATGTTGTAGTTACATTGTATGAGGTTATTGGTATCATCTAAACTTGGGAGGTTGTATGTCTTCTGTATGTTCTACAGCTTCGATGCTCTGGAGCCTGGTGTTGTTGTGGCCAAGGAGCGTTAGGACTCAGTCGGGACCAGGTTTCAGCTGCTGCCAACGCTGACGTCCTTCCTCCCATAGATGGTATGCCCGTACAAGCACCACCTGGACTGGACACAACTAGACAAACTGATATTTTTGAGAAGATCAGGGAGTTTTGCGATGAAGAGGGCATGGACATCACATGACCTGCACCAAAGTCAAGGGCAGGACAGAAACAGGCTCTCTGAATATAGATTCCCTTGTTCATGTGTGGTGTGGACAGACCAGTTCATCACTGCGGGCGAGTTCCCAGTCATCCGGACTATCTGCAGTGCCTCTCTCTTAACACAGCCACACCATGCGTTGCTGCTACTCACGTTGCTGCTACTCTCCTAACACAACCACACCATGTGTTCTGTAGAGACCCATCCACTTAGCTAGACATGGCTGGGGTTTATAGCATTTATTTCACATGACCCATCTATTTAGATAAGTGTGTCTGCGTAACCGTCATATAATATGTTTTATCTGGACACCTGTTTTTTATATTACCACTGAACCGTTTACACCTTCTGTATCCTGTGTATGTGACAAATAAACATAGATTTTATTTGATATAGTGTTTGTTTACCAGAGACGGTAATGTGAATAACAACATGACCTGCACTAAAGTCAGATTAGGATATAGACCAAGGACTAGATAAAGTGTATTTTTACCTGGAGTTTTTCCTTATTGTAGGCTGCTACCTTCACCACTTTTGACAAGCCACCTTGGTCTGACAACTTGCATGGAAAATTACTGAGGATAATAGCGGACGATATTGCCACATCTTCAATCTAAGACTACAAGAAAGCGTGTGCCCTCAGGCTTGGATGGAGCCAAAAGTCATTCAGCTAACCAAGAATTGTAACGCCCCCTTTACTGGCTCAAAGAGCCAACCAATCAGCCTGTTACCAAGCCTTAGTAAACTTTCTGAAAAAACGGTGTTTGACCATATACAATGCTATTTTACAGTAAACAAATTGACAACATACTTTCAGCATGCTTATAGGGAAGAACTCTCTCATGGCTCAAAGTAGAGGACAGTGACTTCATCACTACTTGTTTTTGTAAGAGGTGTTGACAAACTGAATACACCGAGCTGTCTTTTTGGAATGCTGGCACACAGCTCGGACACCCATGCATACCCTACAAGACATGCCACCAGAGGTCTCTTCACAGTCCCCAAGTCCAGAACAGACTATGGGAGGTGCACAGCACTACATAGATCCATGACTACATGGAACTCTATTCCACATCAGGTGACTGATGCAAGCAGTAGAATCAGATTTACAAAACAGACAAAAAAATACACCTTATGGAACATCGGGGACTGTGAGAAGACCCACACTGGTACAGACACACGGGGACTGTGAAGAGACCCACACTGTACACACAAGTACACATGGATTTTGTGTTGTAGATACAGAACCAGTCAAAGGTTTGGACACACCTACTCATTCAAGGGTTTTTCTTTTTTTAAATATATACGTTTTTTTATAATCCGGACTCCGACATTACTCGTCCTAATATTTATATATTTCTTAATTCCATTATTTTACTTTTAGATTTGTGTGTATTGATATGATGTGACCCTACAGGGCTGGTTGGGGATGTGATATGATGTGACCCTACAGGGCTGGTTGGGATGTGATATGATGTGACCCTACAGGGCTGGTTGGGGATGTGATATGATGTGACCCTACAGGGCTGGTTGGGGATGTGATATGATATGATGTGACCCTACAGGGCTGGTTGGGGATGTGATATGATATGATGTGACCCTACAGGGCTGGTTGGGGATGTGATATGATGTGACCCTACAGGGCTGGTTGGGGATGTGATATGATGTGACCCTACAGGGCTGGTTGGGGATGTGATATGATGTGACCCTACAGGGCTGGTTGGGGATGTGATATGATGTGACCCTACAGGGCTGGTTGGGGATGTGATATGATGTGACCCTACAGGGCTGGTTGGGATGTGATATGATGTGACCCTACAGGGCTGGTTGGGGATGTGATATGATGTGACCCTACAGGGCTGGTTGGGGATGTGATATGATGTGATGTGACCCTACAGGGCTGGTTGGGGATGTGATATGATGTGACCCTACAGGGCTGGTTGGGGATGTGATATGATGTGACCCTACAGGGCTGGTTGGGGATGTGATATGATGTGACCCTACAGGGCTGGTTGGGGATGTGATATGATATGATGTGACCCTACAGGGCTGGTTGGGGATGTGATATGATGTGACCCTACAGGGCTGGTTGGGGATGTGATATGATATGACCCTACAGGGCTGGTTGGGGATGTGATATGATATGACCATACAGGGCTGGTTGGGGATGTGATATGATATGACCCTACAGGGCTGGTTGGGGATGTGATATGATATGACCCTACAGGGCTGGTTGGGGATGTGATATGATGTGACCCTACAGGGCTGGATGGGGATGTGATATGATGTGACCCTTCAGGGCTGGTTGGGGATGTGATATGATGTGACCCTACAGGGCTGGTTGGGGATGTGATATGATGTGACCCTACAGGGCTGGTTGGGGATGTGATATGATGTGACCCTACAGGGCTGGTTGGGGATGTGATATGATGTGACCCTACAGGGCTGGTTGGGGATGTGATATGATGTGACCCTAGAGGGCTGGTTGGGGATGTGATATGATGTGATGTGACCCTACAGGGCTGGTTGGGGATGTGATATGATGTGACCCTACAGGGCTGGTTGGGGATGTGATATGATGTGACCCTACAGGGCTGGTTGGGGATGTGATATGATGTGACCCTACAGGGCTGGTTGGGGATGTGATATGATATGATGTGACCCTACAGGGCTGGTTGGGGATGTGATATGATGTGACCCTACAGGGCTGGTTGGGGATGTGATATGATGTGATGTGACCCTACAGGGCTGGTTGGGGATGTGATATGATATGACCCTACAGGGCTGGTTGGGGATGTGATATGATGTGACCCTACAGGGCTGGTTGGGGATGTGATATGATGTGACCCTACAGGGCTGGTTGGGGATGTGATATGATATGACCCTACAGGGCTGGTTGGGGATGTGATATGATGTGACCCTACAGGGCTGGTTGGGGATGTGATATGATGTGACCCTACAGGGCTGGTTGGGGATGTGATATGATATGACCCTACAGGGCTGGTTGGGGATATAGTTTTATTTTTATTTTTATTTACCAGGGAAGAAATATTGAGACCTAGGTCTATTTTCAAAATATTCACATTATACACATAAAAATGCACCAGAACATTAAGATGACATTTATTTTGAATTTTGTTCCAGCAATACGGAGCATTAACACTAAAAGCTCGGTGGAGTCTCTAGGAACCTCAGGAGTTAACAGGAACCTCAGGAGTTAACAGGAACCTCAGGAGTTAACAGGAACCTCAGGAGTTAACAGGAACCTCAGGAGTTAACAGGAACCTCAGGAGTTAACCAATCCTGGTAACTGGTTAGACAACTCAGGTGTTTATACTTCAACAGCAAAGTTAGATAAGACAGATGTTTATGAAGTAGGGCCTTGTAAACAAAAAGGGAGTAATGTAGAGATCTACGGGTCTTTAGTGAAGTCCAGCCAACCTTCTGATACAGGATGCAGTGATGAGTATCAAAACTGTCCCCTGTAACAAAACGAAAGGCACTATGGTAGACGGCATCCAAAGGGTTATGAGTAGTAGCAGCTGCACTTTGATAAATAATAATCCATAATCAGGAACAGATCAAAAGGTTGACTGAATATTCTGCTTCCTACTGCTTAGGCACGATCTGTTTCTGTAGAAAAAGCCAACTTTAAATCTTAGCTTCTTAACCCGCTATTATATATGTTTTTGAAAACGTCAAAATCATATCAACCCAAATGCCTAAGTATTTATATGCGGGATGTGACCCTATTGTGCTGGCACAAGGTACCCTCAAGACTGGCACCATGCTGGGTTAACGATCTGAGAATCCCTAACCTGTATTCTGTCATCATTAGAAACATCCTCCGCTTGGCTACCATAGTCTGTCATCATTAGAAACATCCTCCGCTTGGCTAGCATAGTCTGTCATCATTAGAAACATCCTCCGCTTGGCTACCATAGTCTGTCATCATTAGAAACATCCTCCGCTTGGCTACCATAGTCTGTCATCATTAGAAACATCCTCCGCTTGGCTACCATAGTCTGTCATCATTAGAAACATCCTCCGCTTGGCTACCATAGTCTGTCATCATTAGAAACATCCTCCGCTTGGCTACCATAGTCTGTCATCATTAGAAACATCCTCCGCTTGGCTACCATAGTCTGTCATCATTAGAAACATCCTCCGCTTGGCTACCATAGTCTGTCATCTGGGCCCAGGCTGGCCAAGGCATTGCTCTGGGACTGAACATACCTTCCATGACATCAAAGGGTTTGAGCTTGTGTCTGTGACTGTCTACCTACTTGAGCAGAATAAACAGGGGTGTAGGGAATGCCATGGGAGGATCCATGGGGGTCTGAATGTTAAACTAACAACAACATCATCATGGGCATGTAACTTCAATCAGCTCCGTGAATCTAGCGTTTCTCAGGAGTCTAAGGAATTAACATACTAAGCTGCTATGCACCCAGGGCTTCTGATGATTACCCACCTGACTCCAGCCTGTCTGAGAGAGAGAGAGAGAGAGAGAGAGAGAGAGAGAGAGAGAGAGAGAGAAGAGAGAGAGAGAGAGAGAGAGAGAGAGAGAGAGAGAGAGAGAGAGGAGAGAGAGAGAGAGAAGAGAGAGAGAGAGAGAGAGAGAGAGAGAGAGAGAGAGAGAGAGAGAGAGAGAGAGAGGAGAGAGAGAGAGAGAGAGAGAGAGAGAGAAGAGAGAAGAGAAGAGAGAGAGAGAGAGAGAGAGAGAGAGAGAGAGAGAGAGAGAGAGAGAGAGAGAGAGAGAGAGGAGAGAGAGAGAGAGAGAGAGAGAGAGAGAGAGAGAGGGAGAGAGAGAGAGAGAGAGAGAGAGAGAGAGAGAGAGAGAGAGAGAGAGAGGTGGGATATGAGAGAAGGGGGAATGGAATCATTAAGAACAGTTTGTGGGTAGGAGAGAGAGAGAGAGAGACAGAGAGAGATGGAGACAGAGACAGAAAGAGAGATGAGACAGAGACAGAAAGAGAGAGATGGAGACAGAAAGAGAGAGATGGAGACAGAGACAGAAAGAGAGAGATGGAGACAGAGACAGAAAGAGAGAGATGGAGACAGAGACAGAAAGAGAGAGATGGAGACAGAAAGAGACAGAGACAGAAAGATGGAGACAGAGAGAGCAGACTACCAACCTCTAACAGGTTGTTTACATTTACATTTTAGTCATGTAGCAGACGCTCTTATCCAGACTTACAGGAGTTTTCACCTAGTCAGCTCAGGGATTCGAACCAGCAACCTTTTGGTTACTGGCCCAACCTCTTAACTGCTAGGCTACCTGCCGCCAGTCAGCAAGGCCTTTATATATGTCTCTGAACCAGGGTGATGGAGCTGAGAGAGAGAACAGTGTCTCTAAACCAGGGTGACGGAGCTGAGAGAGAGAAAAGTGTCTCTGAACCAGGATGATGGAGCTGAGAGAGAGAACAGTGTCTCTGAAACAGGGTGATGGAGTTGAGAGAGACAACAGTGAGAGAACAGTGTCTGAACCAGGGTGATGGAGCTGAGAGAGAACAGAGAGAGAACAGTGTCTCTGAACCAGGGTGATGGAGCTGAGAGTGACAACAGTGTCTCTGAACCAGGGTGATGGAGCTGAGAGACAACAGAGAGAGAACAGTGTCTCTGAACCAGGGTGTTCCAGTTTCCAGTTCCACACCACAGATTTAAGCTGTGATCACACACAGTGTTTTCCCTAATGGCACCCTATCTACCTTTACAGGTTACCTCTCTGATGTGTCTTTCTGTCTCTGTCTCTGATGGAGACAGAGACAGAAAGAGAGAGATGGAGACAGAGACAGAAAGAGAGAGATGGAGACAGAAAGAGACAGAGACAGTAAGAGAGAGATGGAGACAGAGAGAGCAGACTACCAACCTCTAACAGGTTGTTTACATTTACATTTTAGTCATGTAGCAGACGCTCTTATCCAGACTTACAGGAGTTTTCACCTAGTCAGCTCAGGGATTCGAACCAGCAACCTTTTGGTTACTGGCCCAACCTCTTAACTGCTAGGCTACCTGCTGCCAGTCAGCAAGGCCTTTATATATTTCTCTAGACAACCAGGATGTGTCCCAACTATCACCCTATTCACTATGCTTTATAGTGAACCACCACCCTACGGGCCCTGGTCAAAAAGAGTGCACTACACAGGGAATAAAGTGCGTGTAAAGTACTTAAGTAAAAATACTTTGAAGTACTACTTTTACTCCACTATATTCCTAAAGAAAATAATGTACTTTGTACTCCATAAATTTTCCCTGACACGCAAAAGTACTCGTTACATTTCGAATGTTTAGCAGGACATCAAAATTGTCAATTTTCACGCACTTATAAAGAGAAAATCCCTCGTCGTCCCTACTGCATCTGATCTGGTGGACTCACTAAACACAAATGCTTTGATAATGTTGAACCTTAATCAATGTAAAGGTCCTATCATCCAGTGGTGCTTCTCCAGACAGAGAGAGAAGCTCTGTGAAGTGAAAACATCATCAAAACATGTAGAGGTTGATTTCTTAAATTATCTCATCATGTCTTCAAAAGACCTAAACTTCAAAACAGTTACTACATTTCCATTCAGCCTGTTCTTAGAGGAAGTACTTAGTATAACTCACCAGATACTTGATGGAAAAATATCAAAAGATGCATTTGAACATCACAATGGAAGTTCCCCCCACAGTGCTCTGGGTGATTGTGTTACCACAGGGTGATGGAGCTGAGAGAGAGAACAGTGTCTCTGAACCAGGGTGATGGAGCTGAGAGAGAGAACAGTGTCTCTGAACCAGGGTGATGGAGCTGAGAGAGAGAACAGTGTCTCTAAACCAGGGTGACGGAGCTGAGAGAGAGAAAAGTGTCTCTGAACCAGAATGATGGAGCTGAGAGAGAGAACAGTGTCTCTGAAACAGGGTGATGGAGTTGAGAGAGACAACAGTGAGAGAACAGTGTCTGAACCAGGGTGATGGAGCTGAGAGAGAACAGAGAGAGAACAGTGTCTCTGAACCAGGGTGATGGAGCTGAGAGTGACAACAGTGTCTCTGAACCAGGGTGATGGAGCTGAGAGACAACAGAGAGAGAACAGTGTCTCTGAACCAGGGTGTTCCAGTTTCCAGTTCCACACCACAGATTTAAGCTGTGATCACACACAGTGTTTTCCCTAATGGCACCCTATCTACCTTTACAGGTTACCTCTCTGATGTGTCTGACTAGTTCCTGTGGTTTCTGCTCCAGAGTATACCGACATCACAACACCAAGGTTACAGCACCGTCCGCTGCTTCCAGCTCTTCCTTGGGACCGGAGTCTTCCAGGTTATAATTATTACACGAGAGAAGGGTCTGTTTGCTGCTCTACCTCCTGCTATGTGTCAATCCATGCATAGTGGTCTATCAGACGACAAGAAAGCTGTTTTATACCATTTCTCGATATGATAAAATGATCTTCCTATTAGACATTGTTAGTGAGGGGAACACATGACTTCATGCAGGATTGACATGACTTCATGCAGGATGTCATTGAGGTGGAGTGTCCTCTTTCGTTACCCTATCTACGTACCTTGCGTCCCACCTCGTTGTTGTGGAGGTTCATTAAGGTCCTGGCGTTCTGTTTGATCTCTCTCGCGTCTACGAAGACCTTAGAGAACCCCAGGCCGTAGCTCACGTCAGCCGAGCAGCCTCCCCACTTCCAGCCCTCGTCCTGGCTGTAGGTCCCCTGCTTGTCCTTATCACAGCCGCAGTCGGACAGGCTCCCCTGGGTACACGCTGCTGTGAAGGAATGGGCCACACCTGCCGCGATGATGGCATAGGTGAAGGCAGCCTCCTTACTACCTGGGAGAGAAGAGAGAGGATTTGACTGAAGGGAATTTGTTTTTATATATAAATATATAACAGCAATGAGATATATAAAGAAATAACATTTGGAATCAGAATCGCTGACAACAAGACCCTCTGTCAAGCTTCCTCACATACCTGACATAGCTTGTTCAAACCAAATCAGAAAATGTGCGAGTCAAGCCAAGTTTAGTTCATTTATCACGGCTGCTTTAAACAGATTAACGACGGTAGGGGGGTGAGGGGCATGGGGGGGCGTGAGGAAGGAGAGGAGGGCAGGGAAAGGGGGAGAGGAGGAGAGGAGGGCAGGGAAAGGGGGAGAGGAGGAGAGGAGGAGAGGGCAGGGAAAGGGGGAGAGGAGGAGAGGAGAGGAGGGCAGGGAAGGGGGGAGAGGAGAGGAGGGGAGGGAAAGGGGGAGGGGAGGAAAACAGGGAGACAAATGCACATGAAGGACTCTGAGTGTTGTGAGGTTACAGATCTCTGCAAGAGACAAAACCTAAACTTAGTTTACTATGCAGAAGAGATAATGACAACCTCAGAGGGCTTGCTATATGTATTACAAACCTCAGAGGGCTTGCTAGATGTATTACAAACCTCAGAGGGCTTGCTAGATGGATTACAAACCTCACAGGGCTTGCTAGATGGATTACAAACCTCAGAGGGCTTGCTAGATGTATTACAAACCTCAGAGGGCTTGCTAGATGTATTACAAACATCAGAGGGCTTGCTAGATGTATTACAAACCTCACAGGGCTTGCTAGATGTATTACAAACCTCAGAGGGCTTGCTAGATGTATTACAAACCTCAGAGGGCTTGCTAGATGTATTACAAACCTCAGAGGGCTTGCTAGATGTATTACAAACCTCACAGGGCTTGCTAGATGTATTACAAACCTCAGAGGGCTTGCTAGATGTATTACAAACCTCAGAGGGCTTGCTAGATGTATTAGAAACCTCACAGGGCTTGCTAGATGTATTACAAACCTCAGAGGGCTTGCTAGATGTATTACAAACCTCAGAGGGCTTGCTAGATGTATTAGAAACCTCACAGGGCTTGCTAGATGCTAGATGACAGAGGAATCATTAGTCCAGCCACCACCAGTTTCAGGACAGACAGACAGAGTACCAGCCCTGTCTCTCACCAGGTCAGCCCTGTCTCTCACCAGGTCAGCCCTGTCTCTCACCAGGTCAACACTGTCTCTCACCAGGTCAACCCTGTCTCTCACCAGGTCAACCCTGTCTCTCACCAGGTCAACCCTGTCTCTCACCAGGTCAACCCTGTCTCTCACCAGGTCAACACTGTCTCTCACCAGGTCAACCCTGTCTCTCACCAGGTCAACCCTGTCTCTCACCAGGTCAACACTGTCTCTCACCAGGTCAACCCTGTCTCTCACCAGGTCAACCCTGTCTCTCACCAGGTCAACACCGTCTCTCACCAGGTCAACCTCCAGGTCAACACCGTCTCTCACCAGGTCAACCCTGTCTCTCACCAGGTCAACCCTGTCTCTCACCAGGTCAACACTGTCTCTCACCAGGTCAACCCTGTCTCTCACCAGGTCAACACTGTCTCTCACCAGGTCAACCCTGTCTCTCACCAGGTCAACACCGTCTCTCACCAGGTCAACCCTGTCTCTCACCAGGTCAACACCGTCTCTCACCAGGTCAACCCTGTCTCTCACCAGGTCAACCCTGTCTCTCACCAGGTCAACCCTGTCTCTCACCAGGTCAACACTGTCTCTCACCAGGTCAACCTCCAGGTCAACACCGTCTCTCACCAGGTCAACCCTGTCTCTCACCAGGTCAACACTGTCTCTCACCAGGTCAACCCTGTCTCTCACCAGGTCAACACTGTCTCTCACCAGGTCAACACCGTCTCTCACCAGGTCAACCCAAGAAGGTCTAGTCCATGTATTGCAGCACTACAATGGCCAGAGGTGTATGTAACGGTGCACCCAGAGGGAGAGATGGTGTTGTAATGTTTAGACATCTGGCCTGCAGCCCAGCTCCTGCCATTCAGCTAGCAGCTCCTTAAGGTGAGCCTGAGGGCTGAGAGGCATGCAGACCCTCCCTAGATGGACCGCCTGATACCACACTAATACAGTACCACAAGTTTCTGATCAGACCACGGTTCTGTTCTGATAACACATAGTTCTGATACCACAGAGTTCTGATACCATAGGGTTCTGATAACACATAGTTCTGATCTGATAACACATAGTTCTGATAACACATATTTCTGATACCATTTACATTACATTTTAGTCATTTAGCAGAAGCAGAGCGACTTACAGTTAGATATGTTTTCTTTTTTTTCATACCCCCCGTGGGAATCGAACCCACAACCCTGGCGTTGCAAACGCCATGCTCTACCAACTCTACCTACCTTGGACGATGCTGGGCCAATTGTGCACCTCCCCATGGGTCTCCCGGTCGCGACCGGCTATGACAGAGCCTGGATTCGAACCAGGATCTCTAGTGGCACAGCTAGCACTGCTATGCAGTGCCTTAGACCACTGCGCCACTCGGGAGGATACCACAGAGTTCTGATACCACAGGGTTCTGATACCACAGAGTTCTGATACCACAGGGTTCTGTTCTGATACCACAGTGTTCTGATACCACAGAGTTCTGATACCACAGGGTTCTGATACCACAGGGTTCTGTTCTGATACCACAGTGTTCTGATACCACAGAGTTCTGATACCACAGGGTTCTGTTCTGATACCACAGTGTTCTGATACCACAGAGTTCTGATACCACAGAGTTCTGATACCACAGGGTTCTGATACCACAGGGTTCTGTTCTGATAACACATAGTTCTGATAACACATAGTTCTGATACCACAGGGTTCTGTTCTGATACCACAGGGTTCTGATACCACAGAGTTCTGATACCACAGGGTTCTGATACCACAGGGTTCTGTTCTGATACCACAGTGTTCTGATACCACAGGGTTCTGTTCTGATAACACAGGGTTATGATACCACAGAGTTCTGATACCACAGAGTCCTGATACCACAGGGTTCTGTTCTGATATCACAGTGTTCTGATATCACAGTGTTCTGATACCACAGGGTTCTGTTCTGATCCCACAGAGTTCTGATACCACAGGGTTCTGTTCTGACACCACAGAGTTCTGATACCACAGGGTTCTGTTCTGATACCACAGGGTTCTGATACCACAGGGTTCTGATACCACAGAGTTCTGATACCACAGGGTTCTGTTCTGATACCACAGGGTTCTGTTCTGATAACACATAGTTCTGATACCACAGGGTTCTGTTCTGATAACACATAGTTCTGATACCACAGGGTTCTGTTCTGATAACACATAGTTCTGATACCACAGGGTTCTGTTCTGATACCACAGGGTTCTGTTCTGATACCACAGTGTTCTGATACCACAAGGTTATGTTCTGATACCACAGGGTTCTGTTCTGATACCACAGTGTTCTGATACCACAGGGTTCTGTTCTGATACCACAGAGTTCTGATACCACAGGGTTCTGATACCACAAGGTTCTGTTCTGATACCACAGGGTTATGTTCTGATACCACAGGGTTCTGATACCACAGGGTTCTGTTCTGATACCACAGGGTTATGTTCTGATACCACAGGGTTCTGATACCACAGGGTTATGTTCTGATACCACAGGGTTCTGTTTTGATACCACAGAGTTCTGATACCACAGAGTTATGATACCACAGGGTTCTGTTCTGATACCACAGAGTTCTGATACCACAGGGTTATGATACCACAGGGTTCTGTTCTGATACCACAGAGTTCTGATACCACAGGGTTCTGTTCTGATACCACAGGGTTCTGTTCTGATACCACAGGGTTCTGTTCTGATACCACAGGGTTCTGATACCACAGGGTTATGTTCTGATACCACAGAGTTCTGATACCACAGAGTTATGATACCACAGGGTTCTGTTCTGATACCACAGGGTTCTGTTCTGATACCACAGGGTTCTGTTCTGATACCACAGGGTTCTGATACCACAGGGTTCTGTTTTGATACCACAGAGTTCTGATACCACAGAGTTATGATACCACAGGGTTCTGTTCTGATACCACAGAGTTCTGATACCACAGGGTTCTGTTCTGCTACCACAGAGTTCTGATACCACAGGGTTATGATACCACAGGGTTCTGTTCTGATACCACAGTGTTCTGATACCACAGGGTTCTGTTCTGATACCACAGGGTTCTGTTCTGATACCACAGGGTTCTGATACCACAGGGTTATGTTCTGATACCACAGAGTTCTGATACCACAGAGTTCTGATACCACAGAGTTCTGATATCACAGGGTTCTGTTCTGATACCACAGAGTTCTGATACCACAGGGTTCTGTTTTGATACCACAGAGTTCTGATACCACAGAGTTATGATACCACAGGGTTCTGTTCTGATACCACAGAGTTCTGATACCACAGGGTTATGATACCACAGGGTTCTGTTCTGATACCACAGAGTTCTGATACCACAGGGTTCTGTTCTGATACCACAGGGTTCTGTTCTGATACCACAGGGTTCTGTTCTGATACCACAGGGTTCTGTTCTGATACCACAGGGTTCTGATACCACAGGGTTCTGTTTTGATACCACAGAGTTCTGATACCACAGAGTTATGATACCACAGGGTTCTGTTCTGATACCACAGAGTTCTGATACCACAGGGTTCTGTTCTGCTACCACAGAGTTCTGATACCACAGGGTTATGATACCACAGGGTTCTGTTCTGATACCACAGTGTTCTGATACCACAGGGTTCTGTTCTGATACCACAGGGTTCTGTTCTGATACCACAGGGTTCTGATACCACAGGGTTATGTTCTGATACCACAGAGTTCTGATACCACAGAGTTCTGATACCACAGAGTTCTGATATCACAGGGTTCTGTTCTGATACCACAGAGTTCTGATACCACAGGGTTATGTTCTGATACCACAGAGTTCTGATACCACAGAGTTCTGATATCACAGGGTTCTGTTCTGATACCACAGAGTTCTGATATCACAGGGTTATGTTCTGATACCACAGAGTTCTGATACCACAGAATTCTGATACCACAGGTTTCTGTTCTGATACCACAGAGTTCTGATACCACAGAGTTCTGAAACCACAGAGTTCTGATACCACAGAGTTCTGATACCATAGGTTTTTGTTACAACAGGGTGTGGTCTATATACAATTGAAAATAAAATACACAGGAACTGAAAACACTGATGAGCTTGTCAGTGATAGTACGATACTGTAATCTATTCACATCCGATCAGGACAAATCTCAGTTGATTTGAAGACAGTCTGTGAATGCTATAGCCTCTGTAGTTTCAGAGTCCTGTCATCATCATCATCAGTATTGATCAGCAGTGTTACTGGCTTGCCTGGTCAACTCTCCACACGATCAATCATTTACACCTTAACCCTACAACACTCTGACCCTACAACCAAGGAAACAGACCCTGTATTCCAAATCAACCCCTAGCCCCCCTATACACTAAGAAAATAGGGTTATTTGGGAAGGTTGATGGTTCTATGAGGAACCATAATGACTCAAATAACCATTAAAGCCCTTCAATGGTTCTTTGCCGTTCACAAAAGGGTTATTTGATATTTTAGTGATAATTAAAATGTAGGGGCGGCGGTGGATTTGAATATTTTGGGGCGTGGTTTGCTCACAGCTCTATTTGTGCAACCGTGAGTGAGAGAGTCATTCCAGTTTAACTAATGGTTGTGTTATGCTATTAAATATGACTATGGCCAATGACGATGTCTTGTGAAAGACTCACATTTGGCCTTGAGTCAATTTGAGAACTGATGTCTAAATCAGTGATTTTTCCCAGGGACCTTCAGCCATTCCAGATCTAGAACACCTGATTCAACCGTGAAATTAACACAATAATGAAACCTGCGGAATTTTAACGATATAGAATGGCTAACCAGAAAATAGAACCCTGTTCGGTTCTTCAAAAGGTTCTTTCTAGAACCTTGAGATTGAGAAAGTTTCTTTATAGAACCATTAAAAAGGGTTCTATAAAGCCCCAAAAAGGGTTTTAATCATAGCAGAACCCTTATTTGGTGCTATATAGAACATTTAATTAATGGTTCTTTATAGAACCATAGGAAACGCTTATTTACAGCACAATAAAGGTTCCATTTAGAACATTATGACATGGTTCTTTATAGATTCTATATACAGCAGTACTAAAAAGGGTCCCGCTGTGCTTACAAGCCAAATAACCCTTATTTGGAACTATATAGAACCATTTGTTTTTAGTGTGTGTATAACACCCTAACCCTTGTAACCCAGAGCAGAGGCAGTGAGAACGGTTAACTAGTTTACGCTGGTTAATCGTGACCAATCATGTCTGGTCACCTGCAGGTGAGAGGATGTACTTTTTGTCAGAAAACGTCATTGTAGGAAATGTACACCGTGTTTCTGTGTCTACATCAGTAGATTATATATGTTCTCTCTGCCAGCGTTATGAGTTTGACAGTTCTGGACCGATAGCTACAGGTATGCAGCACATTGCACACTGAAATACCGACAGGGCAATCAACTGAAACATTTTTAAATATAATGTCGAGTGCAGTGAGGTCTTATCATGCAAAGCCTGCCTCTCATCAGGTAGATCTAGTAAACTTTAGATCTTAAACAGCTAGATATACACGGACTGTACAAAACATTAAGAACACCTGCTCTTTCCATGACATAGACTGACCAGGTGAATTCAGGTGAAAGCTATGATCCCTTATTGATATCACTTGTTAAATCCACTTCAATCGGTGTAGATGAAGGGGAGGAGACAGGTTAAGGAAGGATTTTTAAGCCTTGAGACAATTGAGACATGGATTGTGTATGTGTGCCATTTAGAGGGTGAATGGGCAAGACAAAAGATTTAAGTGACTTTGAACGGGGTATGGTAGTAGGTGCCAGGCATACCGGTTTGAGTGTGTCAAGAACTGCAACGCTGCAATTTTTTTTCCACGCTCAACAGTTTCCCGTGTGTATCAACAATGGTCCACCATCCAAAGGACATCCAGCCAACGGCAGACCAGTGGTGGAAAACGGGTCATTGATGAAAGTGGACAAAGGAGGCAGACACTAATTATGCAGAGCAACAGACGGGCTACAGTTTGTCAACTGACAGTCCAGTACAACATTGGTTCCCAAAGACCCATAAAAGAATGCACAACTCGTCGTACGTTGACACGAACGGGCTATGGCAGCCGACGATCTTACAGAGTTCCACTTCTTTCAGCAAAAAAAACAAGAAACTGCTGTTACAGTGGGCTAAGGAACTAAAACACTGGACACTGGAGAATTGGAAAAACATTTCCTGGTTTGATGAATCCTGGTCCCTGCTGTTACGTGCTGATGGGAAGACTAGAGCATGGAGAAACCACAAGAGAACATGCATCCATCATGCCGTATGCCAACATTACAGGCTGGTGGTGCCAATCAGATGCATCCCTTCATAGCAGCAGTGTATCCAGGATAATGCCCCGTGCCACAACGCTAGGATTGTCATGAAATCAGCTTACAGCAGGGGCCTGCCCAGTCACCAGATCTCAATCCAATTAAGCATCTGTGGGATGAGATGAAATTAGCTATTCGGAGTAGAGATCCACTACCAGCCAACTTGACAGAACTGTGGGAAGCATTGGAGTCAACATGGGCCAGCATCCCTGTGGAATGCTTTCGACACCTTGTAGAGTCCATGCCCCGGAGAATTGAGGCAGTTCTGAGGGCAAACGGGAGTGCAACTCAACATTAGGAAGGTGTTCCTAATGTTTTGTACACTCAGTGTATCTAATTAACTTTAGATCTTAAACAGATCTTAACCTCTTAAGGATCGGACCCTTTTTTTCAATTTACACCTAAAATGACATCCCCAAATCTAACTGCCTGTAGCTCAGGACCTGAAGCAAGGATGTGCATATTCTTGATACCATTTGAAAGGAAACACTTTGAAGTTAGTGGAAATGTGAAATGAATGTAGGAGAATATGACACATTAGATCTGGCTGGAGATGCTTCCCTCTCACTCCACTGGCTCCCAGAGCGAGGCACAATGAAGGTTGTTCGGGTGGACGGCATTTAGCGTAGTGACGCACCTTTCCATTTCCATTTCCTTCATTTAGCCATGCTCTACCAACTGAGCGACACGGGACCTTTCCCCCAGGACAGTAGATATGGCTAGGCAAAACCTTGTTTTCGTTCAAACTCTATATTTTTCCTCTCTCACAACACAAGCAGTGGGGTGCCATCTGTTGGGAAGAACAACTGCGGATCCAGACTTTAAAATCTGTAGTAGACAAACCGGTTTAAAATCTATAGGTCTACCTAACAGTCAAGTGATTATTATTAACAGCAGTCAGACTAAGCAATTGTCAAATGCATTTTAACAAATGAGAAGACAATCAGTAATATGAACATTGTATTGTGAAAAGCAATTGCTCTTTATGAATATGTACTGCAATGTGTATTGCAAAACACTGTTTAAATTGGGTGAAACAGTGACTGTATGATTTTGTGTGTTGTACTAAGTCAATTGAAAATGTGCTTAGAGATTTGTAACTGCATTTTTGATGATCTGTTTTGAATTTTGTACTAAGAGTTATGAACATTTACCACATACTTGCACAAAAGCGATTGAAACAAAAAAAGTAGTCTGAAAACAATTGAACTTGAACACATTATTTAAATATGAATCCAACCATTACTCCATATACCAACATCATACTATAGAAAGAATAGCCTACATTTGATTGTAAATGTAATCCATAAACATGCCAATCAAAGGGGAAATCTGCAGTTGCAACATCCATTTCTGGACTTATAAATAATTGATATGTACCCATTGGTTGTTGAAGAATATAACTGATAAATGCCCCATGAGCTGAGTCCAGCTGTCATACCTCATCAGAACCCAAATAGAAGCTTGTTTACTCCAATGTTTGGAAACAAAGTAAATGTAAAGCCTCAAAACACATTAAAACATTTAGATATAATCTAAGGCCCCGCCCACCCACCTACCAGCATCCTCCCCACCCACCTACCAGCATCCTCCCCACCCACCTACCAGCATCCTCCCCACCCACCTACCAGCATCCTCCCCACCCACCTACCAGCAAAAAAAACTATCAAAGAAATGCATACAAAGATAAACCCAACCCATTCCCCCTCAGTCCCCGCCCACCCACCAGCATCCTCCCCACCCACCCACCAGCATCCTCCCCACCCACCCACCAGCATCCTCCCCACCCACCCACCAGCATCCTCCCTTCCCACCCGGAAAATATGCCTCCCACCCAGCCTGCCTGCCTGTCTGCCTGCCGGCCCGGGCTGGGTCCAGACAGAAGAGAGCACGGTCTGATTGGAGCGGTCATATCAAACCAATTGGCATCATGAGCAGGAAAAGTTTCCACATGTTTCTCTGCTTGGGAATAGTGTATTTGAAAATAGGGTGAGTAGCTAGCATGCACATTGTGCCTGATTATGCATGTTGAGACCTGATAGCGTGGAATTAGGGACGAGAGCATCCCTCCTAGCCCACCCCTCCCCTCCTAGCCCACCGCTCCTAACCCGCCCCTCCCCTCCTAGCCCACCCCTCCCCTCCTAGCCCACCCCTCCTAACCCGCCCCTCCCCTCCTAGCCCACCCCTCCCCTCCTAGCCCACCCCTCCTACCCGCCCCTCCCCTCCTAGCCCACCCCTCCCCTCCTAGCCCACCCCTCCCCTCCTAGCCCACCCCTCCTAGCCCACCCCTCCTAGCCCACCCCTCCTAGCCCACCCCTCCTAGCCCACCCCTCCTAGCCTGCCCCGCCCCTCCTAGCCCACCCCACCCCTCCTAGCCCACCCCTCCTAGCCGCCCCTCCCCTCCTAGCCCACCCCTCCTAGCCCACCCCTCCCCTCCTAGCCCACCCCTCCTAGCCTGCCCCGCCCCTCCTAGCCCACCCCACCCCTCCTAGCCCACCCCTCCTAGCCGCCCCTCCCCTCCTAGCCCGCCCCTCCTAGCCCACCCCACCCCTCCTAGCCCACCCCTCCTAGCCCACCCCTCCCCTCCTAGCCGCCCCTCCCCTCCTAGCCCACCCCTCCTAGCCCACCCCTCCTAGCCTGCCCCGCCCCTCCTAGCCCGCCCCTCCCCTCCTAGCCCACCCCTCCTAGCCCGCCCCTCCCCTCCTAGCCCACCCCACCCCTCCTAGCCCACCCCACCCCTCCTAGCCCGCCCCTCCCCTCCTAGCCCACCCCTCCTAGCCCGCCCCTCCCCTCCTAGCCCACCCCTCCTAGCCCACCCCTCCCACCCTGCCCCACCCCTCCTAGCCGCCCCTCCCCTCCTAGCCGCCCCTCCCCTCCTAGCCCACCCCTCCTAGCCCACCCCTCCTAGCCCGCCCCGCCCCTTCTAGCCCACCCCACCCCTCCTAGCCCGCCCCACCCCTCCTAGCCCACCCCTCCTAGCCCGCCCCTCCCCTCCTAGCCCACCCCTCCTAGCCCACCCCTCCTAGCCCGCCCCACCCCTCCTAGCCCACCCCTCCTAGCCCGCCCCTCCCCTCCTAGCCCACCCCTCCTAGCCCACCCCTCCTAGCCCACCCCACCCCTCCTAGCCCGCCCCGCCCCTCCTAGCCCACCCCTCCTAGCCCGCCCCGCCCCGCCCCTCCTAGCCCACCCCTCCCACCCTGCCCCACCCCTCCTAGCCCGCCCCGCCCCTTCTAGCCCACCCCACCCCTCCTAGTCCGCCCCGCCCCTCCTAGCCCACCCCTCCTAGCCCGCCCCGCCCCGCCCCTCCTAGCCCACCCCTCCTAGCCCACCCCACCCCTCCTAGCCCGCCCCGCCCCTCCTAGCCCACCCCTCCCACCCTGCCCCACCCCTCCTAGCCCGCCCCGCCCCTCCTAGCCCGCCCCGCCCCTCCTAGCCCACCCCTCCTAGCCCGCCCCGCCCCTCCTAGCCCACCCCTCCTAGCCCGCCCCGCCCCTCCTAGCCCACCCCTCCTATCCTGCCCCACACCTCCTAGCCCGTTTTAATTTGACTAATGCCATATGATGGTCATGGTCAAACTTAACTAAAGTGAAAGGGGACATTTAGCTATAACACTTTAGTGCAATAGAAGGAAGAACATTTCTGAGCACTTGGCAAATAAATTGGGAGCAGAGTGCTGTCAATTTGGCAGGTGTATCCTAATAATATCGATTTAATCACTGTAAGTGGTGAAACTGAAATTATTGTAACATACCCACTTTCAGCTCTTTTCCAAATACGGTCCTCTCTCCCAGGGCAGAACAGTTCCACCGTCCGTTTTTAAACTGGAACTGACACTCATTGATGCCCATCTGAGCTCCTTCTCCGATCGCTATGATGGCGCCGGGTCGGCTCTGGCAGATCGTCCGCTGTCGGGGAGCTAGACCCGGGATCTTGTTACAGATTATCCTCGCGCCTAATGCCAGCACGGACGGAAAACCCCTGGGAATTGTATTAGTCCAAATAATTAGCAATGCGTTGGGATACTTGTCATCAATATGGTTTAAAAACATTTGGACATTGTGGAGAATGATAATCATGCGAGTACATTGACATTTTAGAGGGACTATTAATCATAAATACATTACAACACAAAACCATTCAACATGTTTTAAATCAGAGTTATTCTTGGTCATGTTTCGTTCTCTGTTTCATGTCAACTCTATTTAAGGCTATAATATAAATCCCGCTGTGCAGTACAGGACAGTAGGTTAATACATGTCTATTAGGGCTAATAGCTCATTGACTCAGGTGTCACAATTAATGGAACAATGAAATAAGAAACGAGTCTAATGCTATTTCGTTTACAATAAATTATGAAGGTATTATTTCCTGCCCACATGTCTCATATGATCTGTGTTCATAGCTATCCACTGACAACATGCCCAGCTCTCGTCCCTAATTCCACGCTATCAGGTCTCAACATGCATAATCAGGCACAATGTGCATGCTAGCTACTCACCCTATTTTCAAATACACTATTCCCAAGCAGAGAAACATGTGGAAACTCCAGCAGCGCGTTTTCCTGCTCATGATGCCAATTGGTTTGATATGACCGCTCCAATCAGACCGTGCTCTCTTCTGTCTGGACCCAGCCCGGGCCGGCAGGCAGACAGGCAGGCAGGCGGGAACTCCAGGTAAACTTATTGGCGACAGAAAGAAAAAACTCCGGGGGACAAATGAAAGTTCCTCTGCAAACGAGTCGGAAATATCCTGGGGTGTATCTGGAGTTGTGTGCGTCGCATTGATCGGCCTGTCTCCGGTACCTTCAGAGAAAGAGAGATCTAACAGATCTGAGTGCTCGCCTGCAGGGCAGATGGTATCTATCTCTGCTATCTATCTGGGCGTGTTCCTAACACATGCAGCAGAAGAAGCTCACTGACTCCAGCACTGAGACAGACACACGGCAGGCAGCAGTTACCTGTCCGAAACAATGCCACCGATACTCGGTAGGATCCTCTCGAACAGTGACTGACCGCATTAGTAGTCTACAGGCCTATCTGCGTTTATAAAAGCAGATTGATAGTCCTACCAAATTATTAAATTGTTGATACAAAATATCGATTTTAAGTCTTCATATAATAAACGGCATTTAAAGTTTATATTGATAATGTTCCTGTTGCAGAGTTTGCATGACAGAGTGAATGAATGTAGCGTGGGATATTCATTTAAAGCCATGTAGACATTTACATTTTACATTTTTAGTCATTTAGCAGACGCTCTTATCCAGAGCGACTTACATGAGCAATTAGGGTTAAGTGCCTTGCTTAAGGCAGTCCGCTATCTACACCACATGACCAAAGGTATGTGGACACCTTCTCGTTGAACATCTCATTCCAAAATCATGGGCATTAATATGGAGTTGGTCCCCCTTTGCTGCTATAACAGCCTCCACTCTTCTGGGAAGGCTTTCCACTAGATGTTGGAACATTGCTGCAGGGACTTGCTTCCATTCAGCCACAAGAGCATTAGTGAGGTCGGGCCCTGATGTTGGGCGATTAGGCCTGGCTTGCAGTCGGTGTTCCAATTAATCTCAAAGGTGTTTGATGGGGTTGAGGTCAGGGCTCTGTGCAGGCCAGTCAAGTTCTTCCACACCGATCATGACAAACCATTTCTGTATGGATCTCGCTTTATGCACGGGGGCATCGTTATGCTGAAACAGGAAAGGGCCTTCCCCTAACTGTTGCCACAAAGTTGGAAGCACAGAATCGTCTAGAATGTCATTGTATGCTATAAGATTTCCCTTCACTGGAACTAAGGGGCCTAGCCCAAACCATGAAAAACAGCCACAGACCCATTATTCCTCCTCCACCAAACTTTACAGTTGTTACTATGCATTGGGGCAGGTAGCAGAAATTTGACAAACTGACTTGTTGGAAATGTGTCACGTTGAAAGTCACTGAGTACTTCAGTAAGGCCATTCTACTGCCAATGTTTGTCTATGGAGATTGCATGGCTGTGTGCTTGATTTTATACACCTGTCAGCAACGGGTGTGGCTGAAATAGAATCCACTCACAGGAAGGCTCCTCTCATTTCCAGACAGACTATTTATTAGTGTTTTGCTACATTAACAGCCTTCATTGATGATGCAAGCATCATAGCATCACATAATTAGGTAGCCACGCGTTTGATGAATCCCATTAACACTGAGTAAATTAACTAATGGGCATATTTTATTAGCATACCTCTTATTCACTGCCATATGTTATGGATTTTACATTACAGTAGTTCTCCCTCTTTCAGAAAATATACCCTTGACTTTGATATTTATGATTTTTAAATGATTTTGTCATTGAATTCATATTACTGTTCTCCTGCTCTTTAGTAACTAACGTGAATGATGCAGTCACCTGTATGACAGTGTGTTGTGTTGTGGTTAACGTCAGTATAGCCCCCCCTAGTGTTCAGCTTTTTGACCCTAGAATAGAACTACAGTAGTAATTATATTATATCAGCCAATCAATAGGAACATATTCTGAAGAGGACCCAGTCTGACAGATTAGTGGTTCTGTCATTATCTATAGAGGATCCAGTCTGACAGATTAGTGGTTCTGTCATTATCTACAGAGGATCCAGTCTGACAGATTAGTGGTTCTGTCATTATCTAGAGAGGACCCAGTCTGACAGATTAGTGGTTCTGTCATTATCTATAGAGGACCCAGTCTGACAGATTAGTGGTTCTGTCATTATCTATAGAGGATCCAGTCTGACAGATTAGTGGTTCTGTCATTATCTACAGAGGATCCAGTCTGACAGATTAGTGGTTCTGTCATTATCTACAGAGGATCCAGTCTGACAGATTAGTGGTTCTGTCATTATCTATAGAGGATCCAGTCTGACAGATTAGTGGTTCTGTCATTATCTATAGAGGACCCAGTCTGACAGATTAGTGGTTCTGTCATTATCTATAGAGGACCCAGTCTGACAGATTAGTGGTTCTGTCATTATCTATAGAGGATCCAGTCTGACAGATTAGTGGTTCTGTCATTATCTATAGAGGACCCAGTCTGACAGATTAGTGGTTCTGTCATTATCTACAGAGGACCCAGTCTGACAGATTAGTGGTTCTGTCATTATCTACAGAGGATCCAGTCTGACAGATTAGTGGTTCTGTCATTATCTATAGAGGACCCAGTCTGACAGATTAGTGGTTCTGTCATTATCTACAGAGGATCCAGTCTGACAGATTAGTGGTTCTGTCATTATCTATAGAGGACCCAGTCTGACAGATTAGTGGTTCTGTCATTATCTATAGAGGACCCAGTCTGACAGATTAGTGGTTCTGTCATTATCTACAGAGGATCCAGTCTGACAGATTAGTGGTTCTGTCATTATCTATAGAGGATCCAGTCTGACAGATTAGTGGTTCTGTCATTATCTACAGAGGATCCAGTCTGACAGATTAGTGGTTCTGTCATTATCTACAGAGGATCCAGTCTGACAGATTAGTGGTTCTGTCATTATCTACAGAGGATCCAGTCTGACAGATTAGTGGTTCTGTCATTATCTATAGAGGACCCAGTCTGACAGATTAGTGGTTCTATCATTATCTACAGAGGATCCAGTCTGACAGATTAGTGGTTCTGTCATTATCTATAGAGGACCCAGTCTGACAGATTAGTGGTTCTGTCATTATCTACAGAGGATCCAGTCTGACAGATTAGTGGTTCTGTCATTATCTATAGAGGATCCAGTCTGACAGATTAGTGGTTCTGTCATTATCTACAGAGGATCCAGTCTGACAGATTAGTGGTTCTGTCATTATCTACAGAGGATCCAGTCTGACAGATTAGTGGTTCTGTCATTATCTACAGAGGATCCAGTCTGACAGATTAGTGGTTCTGTCATTATCTATAGAGGACCCAGTCTGACAGATTAGTGGTTCTGTCATTATCTATAGAGGACCCAGTCTGACAGATTAGTGGTTCTGTCATTATCTATAGAGGACCCAGTCTGACAGATTAGTGGTTCTGTCATTATCTACAGAGGACCCAGTCTGACAGATTAGTGGTTCTGTCATTATCTATAGAGGATCCAGTCTGACAGATTAGTGGTTCTGTCATTATCTATAGAGGACCCAGTCTGACAGATTAGTGGTTCTGTCATTATCTACAGAGGACCCAGTCTGACAGATTAGTGGTTCTGTCATTATCTATAGAGGATCCAGTCTGACAGATTAGTGGTTCTGTCATTATCTATAGAGGACCCAGTCTGACAGATTAGTGGTTCTGTCATTATCTACAGAGGACCCAGTCTGACAGATTAGTGGTTCTGTCATTATCTATAGAGGATCCAGTCTGACAGATTAGTGGTTCTGTCATTATCTATAGAGGACCCAGTCTGACAGATTAGTGGTTCTGTCATTATCTATAGAGGACCCAGTCTGACAGATTAGTGGTTCTGTCATTATCTACAGAGGATCCAGTCTGACAGATTAGTGGTTCTGTCATTATCTATAGAGGACCCAGTCTGACAGATTAGTGGTTCTGTCATTATCTATAGAGGACCCAGTCTGACAGATTAGTGGTTCTGTCATTATCTATAGAGGACCCAGTCTGACAGATTAGTGGTTCTGTCATTATCTATAGAGGACCCAGTCTGACAGATTAGTGGTTCTGTCAATATATATAGAGGATCCAGTCTGACAGATTAGTGGTTCTGTCATTATCTATAGAGGACCCAGTCTGACAGATTAGTGGTTCTGTCATTATCTATAGAGGACCCAGTCTGACAGATTAGTGGTTCTGTCATTATCTACAGAGGACCCAGTCTGACAGATTAGTGGTTCTGTCATTATCTATAGAGGATCCAGTCTGACAGATTAGTGGTTCTGTCATTATCTATAGAGGACCCAGTCTGACAGATTAGTGGTTCTGTCATTATCTATAGAGGACCCAGTCTGACAGATTAGTGGTTCTGTCATTATCTATAGAGGACCCAGTCTGACAGATTAGTGGTTCTGTCATTATCTATAGAGGATCCAGTCTGACAGATTAGTGGTTCTGTCATTATCTACAGAGGACCCAGTCTGACAGATTAGTGGTTCTGTCATTATCTATAGAGGATCCAGTCTGACAGATTAGTGGTTCTGTCATTATCTACAGAGGATCCAGTCTGACAGATTAGTGGTTCTGTCATTATCTATAGAGGATCCAGTCTGACAGACTAGTGGTTCTGTCATTATCTATAGAGGACCCAGTCTGACAGATTAGTGGTTCTGTCATTATCTATAGAGGACCCAGTCTGACAGATTAGTGGTTCTGTCATTATCTATAGAGGACCCAGTCTGACAGATTAGTGGTTCTGTCATTATCTATAGAGGACCCAGTCTGACAGATTAGTGGTTCTGTCATTATCTATAGAGGACCCAGTCTGACAGATTAGTGGTTCTGTCATTATCTATAGAGGATCCAGTCTGACAGATTAGTGGTTCTGTCATTATCTATAGAGGACCCAGTCTGACAGATTAGTGGTTCTGTCATTATCTATAGAGGACCCAGTCTGACAGATTAGTGGTTCTGTCATTATCTACAGAGGACCCAGTCTGACAGATTAGTGGTTCTGTCATTATCTATAGAGGATCCAGTCTGACAGATTAGTGGTTCTGTCATTATCTATAGAGGACCCAGTCTGACAGATTAGTGGTTCTGTCATTATCTATAGAGGACCCAGTCTGACAGATTAGTGGTTCTGTCATTATCTATAGAGGATCCAGTCTGACAGATTAGTGGTTCTGTCATTATCTATAGAGGACCCAGTCTGACAGATTAGTGGTTCTGTCATTATCTATAGAGGACCCAGTCTGACAGATTAGTGGTTCTGTCATTATCTATAGAGGATCCAGTCTGACAGATTAGTGGTTCTGTCATTATCTACAGAGGACCCAGTCTGACAGATTAGTGGTTCTGTCATTATCTATAGAGGATCCAGTCTGACAGATTAGTGGTTCTGTCATTATCTACAGAGGATCCAGTCTGACAGATTAGTGGTTCTGTCATTATCTATAGAGGATCCAGTCTGACAGACTAGTGGTTCTGTCATTATCTATAGAGGACCCAGTCTGAGAGATTAGTGGTTCTGTCATTATCTACAGAGGATCCAGTCTGACAGATTAGTGGTTCTGTCATTATCTATAGAGGACCCAGTCTGACAGATTAGTGGTTCTGTCATTATCTATAGAGGACCCAGTCTGACAGATTAGTGGTTCTGTCATTATCTACAGAGGATCCAGTCTGACAGATTAGTGGTTCTGTCATTATCTATAGAGGATCCAGTCTGACAGATTAGTCTGACAAATGTAAACATTAGATCAGTTTGACAGGATACAGATGTAAACATTAGATCAGTCTGACAGGATACAGATGTAAACATTAGATCAGTTTGACAGGATACAGATGTAAACATTAGATCAGTTTGACAGGATACAGATGTAAACATTCGATCAGTCTGACAGGATACAGATGTAAACATTAGATCAGTCTGACAGGATACAGATGTAAACATTAGATCAGTTTGACAGGATACAGATGTAAACATTAGATCAGTCTGACAGGATACAGATGTAAATATTAGATCAGTCTGACAGGATACAGATGTAAACATTAGATCAGTTTGACAGGATACAGATGTAAATATTAGATCAGTTTGACAGGATACAGATGTAAATATTAGATCAGTCTGACAGGATACAGATGTAAACATTAGATCAGTTTGACAGGATACAGATGTAAATATTAGATCAGTCTGACAGGATACAGACGTAAACATTCGATCAGTCTGACAGGATACAGATGTAAACATTAGATCAGTCTGACAGGATACAGATGTAAACATTAGATCAGTCTGACAGGATACAGATGTAAACATTAGATCAGTTTGACAGGATACAGATGTAAATATTAGATCAGTTTGACAGGATACAGACGTAAACATTCGATCAGTCTGACAGGATACAGATGTAAATATTAGATCAGTCTGACAGGATACAGATGTAAACATTAGATCAGTTTGACAGGATACAGATGTAAATATTAGATCAGTTTGACAGGATACAGACGTAAACATTCGATCAGTCTGACAGGATACAGATGTAAATATTAGATCAGTTTGACAGGATACAGATGTAAACATTAGATCAGTCTGACAGGATACAGATGTAAATATTAGATCAGTTTGACAGGATACAGATGTAAACATTAGATCAGTTTGACAGGATACAGACGTAAACATTAGATCAGTTTGACAGGATACAGATGTAAACATTAGATCAGTCTGACAGGATACAGATGTAAACATTAGATCAGTTTGACAGGATACATATGTAAACATTAGATCAGTTTGACAGGATACAGACGTAAACATTCGATCAGTCTGACAGGATACAGATGTAAACATTAGATCAGTTTGACAGGATACAGATGTAAACATATAGATCAGTTTGACAGGATACAGATGTAAATATTAGATCAGTTTGACAGGATACAGATGTAAACATTAGATCAGTCTGACAGGATACAGATGTAAACATTAGATCAGTTTGACAGGATACAGATGTAAACATTAGATCAGTCTGACAGGATACAGATGTAAACATTAGATCAGTCTGACAGGATACAGATGTAAACATTAGATCAGTTTGACAGGATACAGACGTAAACATTCGATCAGTCTGACAGGATACAGATGTAAATATTAGATCAGTTTGACAGGATACAGACGTAAACATTATATCAGTTTGACAGGATACAGATGTAAATATTAGATCAGTTTGACAGGATACAGATGTAAACATTAGATCAGTTTGACAGGATACAGATGTAAATATTAGATCAGTTTGACAGGATACAGATGTAAATATTAGATCAGTCTGACAGGATACAGATGTAAACATTAGATCAGTTTGACAGGATACAGATGTAAACATTAGATCAGTTTGACAGGATACAGACGTAAACATTCGATCAGTCTGACAGGATACAGATGTAAACATTAGATCAGTTTGACAGGATACAGATGTAAACATTAGATCAGTCTGACAGGATACAGATGTAAATATTAGATCAGTTTGACAGGATACAGATGTAAACATTAGATCAGTTTGACAGGATACAGATGTAAATATTAGATCAGTCTGACAGGATACAGATGTAAACATTATATCAGTTTGACAGGATACAGATGTAAACATTATATCAGTTTGACAGGATACAGATGTAAACATTAGATCAATTTGACAGGATACAGATGTAAATATTAGATCAGTTTGACAGGATACAGATGTAAACATTAGATCAGTTTGACAGGATACAGATGTAAACATTAGATCAGTCTGACAGGATACAGATGTAAACATTAGATCAGTTTGACAGGATACAGATGTAAACATTAGATCAGTCTGACAGGATACAGATGTAAACATTAGATCAGTTTGACAGGATACAGATGTAAACATTAGATCAGTTTGACAGGATACAGATGTAAACATTAGATCAGTCTGACAGGATACAGATGTAAACATTAGATCAGTTTGACAGGATACAGATGTAAACATTAGATCAGTCTGACAGGATACAGATGTAAACATTAGATCAGTCTGACAGGATACAGATGTAAACATTAGATCAGTTTGACAGGATACAGATGTAAACATTAGATCAGTTTGACAGGATACAGATGTAAACATTAGATCAGTTTGACAGGATACAGATGTAAACATTAGATCAGTTTGACAGGATACAGATGTAAACATTAGATCAGTCTGACAGGATACAGATGTAAACATTAGATCAGTTTGACAGGATACAGATGTAAACATTAGATCAGTCTGACAGGATACAGATGTAAACATTAGATCAGTTTGACAGGATACAGATGTAAACATTAGATCAGTTTGACAGGATACAGATGTAAACATTAGATCAGTTTGACAGGATACAGATGTAAACATAATATCAGTTTGACAGGATACAGATGTAAATATTAGATCAGTTTGACAGGATACAGATGTAAATATTAGATCAGTTTGACAGGATACAGATGTAAACATTATATCAGTTTGACAGGATACAGATGTAAACATTATATCAGTTTGACAGGATACAGATGTAAACATTAGATCAATTTGACAGGATACAGATGTAAACATTAGATCAGTCTGACAGGATACAGATGTAAACATTAGATCAGTTTGACAGGATACAGATGTAAACATTAGATCAGTTTGACAGGATACAGATGTAAACATTAGATCAGTTTGACAGGATACAGATGTAAACATTAGATCAGTCTGACAGGATACAGATGTAAACATTAGATCAGTTTGACAGGATACAGATGTAAACATTAGATCAGTTTGACAGGATACAGATGTAAATATTAGATCAGTTTGACAGGATACAGATGTAAATATTAGATCAGTTTGACAGGATACAGATGTAAACATTAGATCAGTTTGACAGGATACAGATGTAAACATTAGATCAGTTTGACAGGATACAGATGTAAACATTAGATCAGTCTGACAGGATACAGATGTAAACATTATATCAGTCTGACAGGATACAGATGTAAACATTAGATCAGTTTGACAGGATACAGATGTAAACATTAGATCAGTTTGACAGGATACAAATGTAAACATTAGATCAGTTTGACAGGATACAGATGTAAACATTAGATCAGTCTGACAGGATACAGATGTAAACATTAGATCAGTTTGACAGGATACAGATGTAAACATTAGATCAGTTTGACAGGATACAAATGTAAACATTAGATCAGTTTGACAGGATACAGATGTAAACATTAGATCAGTCTGACAGGATACAGATGTAAATATTAGATCAGTCTGACAGGATACAGATGTAAACATTAGATCAGTTTGACAGGATACAGATGTAAACATTAGATCAGTTTGACAGGATACAGATGTAAACATTAGATCAGTTTGACAGGATACAGATGTAAACATTAGATCAGTCTGACAGGATACAGATGTAAACATTAGATCAGTTTGACAGGATACAGATGTAAACATTAGATCAGTCTGACAGGATACAGATGTAAACATTATATCAGTTTGACAGGATACAGAAGTAAACATTAGATCAGTCTGACAGGATACATATGTAAACATTAGATCAGTTTGACAGGATACAGATGTAAACATTAGATCAGTCTGACAGGATACAGATGTAAACATTAGATCAGTCTGACAGGATACAGATGTAAACATTAGATAAGTTTGACAGGATACAGATGTAAATATTAGATCAGTTTGACAGGATACAGATGTAAACATTAGATCAGTCTGACAGGATACATATGTAAACATTAGATCAGTTTGACAGGATACAGATGTAAACATTAGATCAGTCTGACAGGATACAGATGTAAACATTAGATCAGTTTGACAGGATACAGATGTAAACATTAGATCAGTCTGACAGGATACAGATGTAAACATTAGATCAGTTTGACAGGATACAGATGTAAACATTAGATCAGTTTGACAGGATACAGATGTAAACATTAGATCAGTTTGACAGGATACAGATGTAAACATTAGATCAGTCTGACAGGATACATATGTAAACATTAGATCAGTTTGACAGGATACAGATGTAAACATTAGATCAGTTTGACAGGATACAGATGTAAACATTATATCAGTTTGACAGGATACAGATGTAAATATTAGATCAGTTTGACAGGATACAGATGTAAATATTAGATCAGTTTGACAGGATACAGATGTAAACATTATATCAGTTTGACAGGATACAGATGTAAATATTAGATCAGTTTGACAGGATACAGATGTAAACATTAGATCAGTCTGACAGGATACAGATGTAAACATTAGATCAGTTTGACAGGATACAGATGTAAATATTAGATCAGTTTGACATGATACAGATGTAAACATTAGATCAGTTTGACAGGATACAGATGTAAACATTATATCAGTTTGACAGGATACAGATGTAAATATTAGATCAGTTTGACAGGATACAGATGTAAACATTAGATCAGTTTGACAGGATACAGATGTAAATATTAGATCAGTTTGACAGGATACAGATGTAAACATTAGATCAGTTTGACAGGATACAGATGTAAACATTATATCAGTTTGACAGGATACAGATGTAAACATTATATCAGTTTGACAGGATACAGATGTAAATATTAGATCAGTTTGACAGGATACAGATGTAAATATTAGATCAGTTTGACAGGATACAGATGTAAACATTAGATCAGTTTGACAGGATAAAGATGTAAATATTAGATCAGTTTGACAGGATACAGATGTAAACATTAGATCAGTTTGACAGGATACAGATGTAAACATTAGATCAGTTTGACAGGATACAGATGTAAATATTAGATCAGTTTGACAGGATACAGATGTAAACATTAGATCAGTCTGACAGGATACAGATGTAAACATTAGATCAGTCTGACAGGATACAGATGTAAACATTATATCAGTTTGACAGGATACAGATGTAAACATTAGATCAGTTTGACAGGATACAGATGTAAACATTAGATCAGTCTGACAGGATACAGATGTAAACATTATATCAGTTTGACAGGATACAGATGTAAATATTAGATCAGTCTGACAGGATACAGATGTAAACATTAGATCAGTCTGACAGGATACAGATGTAAACATTAGATCAGTTTGACAGGATACAGATGTAAACATTATATCAGTTTGACAGGATACATATGTAAACATTAGATCAGTCTGACAGGATACAGATGTAAACATTATATCAGTTTGACAGGATACAGATGTAAACATTAGATCAGTCTGACAGGATACAGATGTAAACATTATATCAGTTTGACAGGATACATATGTAAACATTAGATCAGTCTGACAGGATACAGATGTAAACATTATATCAGTTTGACAGGATACAGATGTAAACATTAGATCAGTCTGACAGGATACAGATGTAAACATTATATCAGTTTGACAGGATACAGATGTAAACATTAGATCAGTCTGACAGGATACAGATGTAAATATTAGATCAGTTTGACAGGATACAGATGTAAACATTAGATCAGTCTGACAGGATACAGATGTAAACATTAGATCAGTCTGACAGGATACAGATGTAAACATTAGATCAGTCTGACAGGATACAGATGTAAACATTAGATCAGTTTGACAGGATACAGATGTAAACATTAGATCAGTTTGACAGGATACAGATGTAAATATTAGATCAGTCTGACAGGATACAGATGTAAACATTAGATCAGTTTGACAGGATACAGATGTAAACATTAGATCAGTTTGACAGGATACAGATGTAAATATTAGATCAGTTTGACAGGATACAGATGTAAATATTAGATCAGTTTGACAGGATACAGATGTAAACATTAGATCAGTTTGACAGGATACAGATGTAAACATTAGATCAGTTTGACAGGATACAGATGTAAATATTAGATCAGTCTGACAGGATACAGATGTAAACATTAGATCAGTTTGACAGGATACAGATGTAAACATTAGATCAGTTTGACAGGATACAGATGTAAACATTAGATCAGTCTGACAGGATACAGATGTAAACATTAGATCAGTCTGACAGGGTACAGATGTAAACATTAGATCAGTTTGACAGGATACAGATGTAAACATTAGATCAGTCTGACAGGATACAGATGTAAATATTAGATCAGTTTGACAGGATACAGATGTAAACATTAGATCAGTTTGACAGGATACAGATGTAAACATTAGATCAGTTTGACAGGATACAGATGTAAATATTAGATCAGTTTGACAGGATACAGATGTAAACATTAGATCAGTTTGACAGGATACAGATGTAAACATTAGATCAGTTTGACAGGATACAGATGTAAATATTAGATCAGTTTGACAGGATACAGATGTAAACATTAGATCAGTTTGACAGGATACAGATGTAAACATTAGATCAGTCTGACAGGATACAGATGTAAATATTAGATCAGTTTGACAGGATACAGATGTAAACATTAGATCAGTCTGACAGGATACAGATGTAAACATTAGATCAGTTTGACAGGATACAGATGTAAACATTAGATCAGTCTGACAGGATACAGATGTAAATATTAGATCAGTTTGACAGGATACAGATGTAAACATTATATCAGTTTGACAGGATACAGATGTAAACATTATATCAGTTTGACAGGATACAGATGTAAACATTAGATCAATTTGACAGGATACAGATGTAAACATTAGATCAGTCTGACAGGATACAGATGTAAACATTATATCAGTTTGACAGGATACAGATGTAAATATTAGATCAGTTTGACAGGATACAGATGTAAATATTAGATCAGTTTGACAGGATACAGATGTAAACATTAGATCAGTTTGACAGGATAAAGATGTAAACATTAGATCAATTTGACAGGATACAGATGTAAACATTAGATCAGTCTGACAGGATACAGATGTAAACATTAGATCAGTCTGACAGGATACAGATGTAAACATTAGATCAGTTTGACAGGATACAGATGTAAACATTAGATCAGTTTGACAGGATACAGATGTAAACATTATATCAGTTTGACAGGATACAGATGTAAACATTAGATCAGTCTGACAGGATACAGATGTAAATATTAGATCAGTTTGACAGGATACAGATGTAAACATTAGATCAGTCTGACAGGATACAGATGTAAACATTAGATCAGTCTGACAGGATACAGATGTAAACATTAGATCAGTCTGACAGGATACAGATGTAAACATTAGATCAGTTTGACAGGATACAGATGTAAACATTAGATCAGTCTGACAGGATACAGATGTAAATATTAGATCAGTTTGACAGGATACAGATGTAAACATTAGATCAGTCTGACAGGATACAGATGTAAACATTAGATCAGTCTGACAGGATACAGATGTAAACATTAGATCAGTCTGACAGGATACAGATGTAAACATTAGATCAGTTTGACAGGATACAGATGTAAACATTAGATCAGTCTGACAGGATACAGATGTAAACATTAGATCAGTTTGACAGGATACAGATGTAAACATTAGATCAGTCTGACAGGATACAGATGTAAACATTAGATCAGTCTGACAGGATACAGATGTAAACATTAGATCAGTTTGACAGGATACAGATGTAAACATTAGATCAGTTTGACAGGATACAGATGTAAACATTAGATCAGTCTGACAGGATAAAGATGTAAACATTAGATCAATTTGACAGGATACAGATGTAAACATTAGATCAGTCTGACAGGATACAGATGTAAACATTATATCAGTTTGACAGGATACAGATGTAAACATTAGATCAGTCTGACAGGATACAGATGTAAATATTAGATCAGTTTGACAGGATACAGATGTAAATATTAGATCAGTCTGACAGGATACAGATGTAAACATTAGATCAGTTTGACAGGATACAGATGTAAACATTAGATCAGTTTGACAGGATACAGATGTAAATATTAGATCAGTTTGACAGGATACAGATGTAAATATTAGATCAGTTTGACAGGATACAGATGTAAACATTAGATCAGTTTGACAGGATACAGATGTAAACATTAGATCAGTTTGACAGGATACAGATGTAAATATTAGATCAGTCTGACAGGATACAGATGTAAACATTAGATCAGTTTGACAGGATACAGATGTAAACATTAGATCAGTTTGACAGGATACAGATGTAAACATTAGATCAGTCTGACAGGATACAGATGTAAACATTAGATCAGTTTGACAGGATACAGATGTAAACATTAGATCAGTTTGACAGGATACAGATGTAAACATTAGATCAGTCTGACAGGATACAGATGTAAATATTAGATCAGTTTGACAGGATACATATGTAAACATTAGATCAGTCTGACAGGATACAGATGTAAACATTAGATCAGTTTGACAGGATACAGATGTAAACATTAGATCAGTCTGACAGGATACAGATGTAAACATTAGATCAGTCTGACAGGATACAGATGTAAACATTAGATCAGTTTGACAGGATACAGATGTAAACATTAGATCAGTTTGACAGGATACAGATGTAAACATTAGATCAGTTTGACAGGATACAGATGTAAACATTAGATCAGTCTGACAGGATACAGATGTAAACATTAGATCAGTCTGACAGGATACAGATGTAAACATTAGATCAGTTTGACAGGATACATATGTAAACATTAGATCAGTCTGACAGGATACAGATGTAAACATTAGATCAGTTTGACAGGATACAGATGTAAACATTAGATCAGTTTGACAGGATACAGATGTAAACATTAGATCAGTTTGACAGGATACAGATGTAAACATTAGATCAGTTTGACAGGATACAGATGTAAACATTAGATCAGTCTGACAGGATACAGATGTAAATATTAGATCAGTCTGACAGGATACAGACGTAAATATTAGATCAGTTTGACAGGATACAGACGTAAACATTAGATCAGTCTGACAGGATACAGATGTAAATATTAGATCAGTTTGACAGGATACAGACGTAAACATTAGATCAGTCTGACAGGATACAGATGTAAACATTAGATCAGTTTGACAGGATACAGATGTAAACATTATATCAGTTTGACAGGATACAGATGTAAATATTAGATCAGTCTGACAGGATACAGACGTAAATATTAGATCAGTTTGACAGGATACAGACGTAAACATTAGATCAGTCTGACAGGATACAGATGTAAACATTAGATCAGTCTGACAGGATACAGATGTAAACATTAGATCAGTTTGACAGGATACAGATGTAAACATTAGATCAGTCTGACAGGATACAGATGTAAACATTAGATCAGTTTGACAGGATACAGATGTAAACATTAGATCAGTTTGACAGGATACAGATGTAAACATTAGATCAGTTTGACAGGATACAGATGTTACCATCAGATCAGTCTGACAGGATACAGATGTAAACATTAGATCAGTTTGACAGGATACAGATGTAAACATTATATCAGTTTGACAGGATACAGATGTAAACATTAGATCAGTCTGACAGGATACAGATGTAAACATTAGATCAGTCTGACAGGATACAGATGTAAACATTAGATCAATTTGACAGGATACAGATGTAAACATTAGATCAGTTTGACAGGATACATATGTAAATATTAGATCAGTCTGACAGGATACAGATGTAAACATTAGATCAGTTTGACAGGATACAGATGTAAATATTAGATCAGTCTGACAGGATACAGATGTAAACATTAGATCAGTTTGACAGGATACAGATGTAAACATTAGATCAGTTTGACAGGATACAGATGTAAACATTAGATCAGTCTGACAGGATACAGATGTAAATATTAGATCAGTCTGACAGGATACAGATGTAAACATTAGATCAGTTTGACAGGATACAGATGTAAACATTAGATCAGTCTGACAGGATACAGATGTAAACATTAGATCAGTCTGACAGGATACAGATGTAAACATTAGATCAGTTTGACAGGATACAGATGTAAACATTAGATCAGTCTGACAGGATACAGATGTAAACATTAGATCAGTTTGACAGGATACAGATGTAAACATTAGATCAGTTTGACAGGATACAGATGTAAACATTAGATCAGTTTGACAGGATACAGATGTTACCATCAGATCAGTCTGACAGGATACAGATGTAAACATTAGATCAGTTTGACAGGATACAGATGTAAACATTATATCAGTTTGACAGGATACAGATGTAAACATTAGATCAGTCTGACAGGATACAGATGTAAACATTAGATCAGTTTGACAGGATACAGATGTAAATATTAGATCAGTCTGACAGGATACAGATGTAAACATTAGATCAGTTTGACAGGATACAGATGTAAACATTAGATCAGTCTGACAGGATACAGATGTAAACATTAGATCAGTTTGACAGGATACAGATGTAAACATTAGATCAGTCTGACAGGATACAGATGTAAATATTAGATCAGTCTGACAGGATACAGATGTAAACATTAGATCAGTCTGACAGGATACAGATGTAAACATTAGATCAGTCTGACAGGATACAGATGTAAACATTAGATCAGTTTGACAGGATACAGATGTAAACATTAGATCAGTCTGACAGGATACAGATGTAAACATTAGATCAGTTTGACAGGATACAGATGTAAACATTAGATCAGTTTGACAGGATACAGATGTAAACATTAGATCAGTTTGACAGGATACAGATGTTACCATCAGATCAGTCTGACAGGATACAGATGTAAACATTAGATCAGTTTGACAGGATACAGATGTAAACATTATATCAGTTTGACAGGATACAGATGTAAACATTAGATCAGTCTGACAGGATACAGATGTAAACATTAGATCAGTTTGACAGGATACAGATGTAAATATTAGATCAGTCTGACAGGATACAGATGTAAACATTAGATCAGTCTGACAGGATACAGACGTAAACATTAGATCAGTCTGACAGGATACAGATGTAAACATTAGATCAGTCTGACAGGATACAGATGTAAACATTAGATCAGTCTGACAGGATACAAATGTAAACATTAGATCAGTCTGACAGGATACAGATGTAAACATTAGATCAGTTTGACAGGATACAGATGTAAATATTAGATCAGTCTGACAGGATACAGATGTAAACATTAGATCAGTCTGACAGGATACAGATGTAAACATTATATCAGTTTGACAGGATACAGACGTAAATATTAGATCAGTTTGACAGGATACAGATGTAAACATTAGATCAGTCTGACAGGATACAGATGTAAACATTATATCAGTTTGACAGGATACAGACGTAAATATTAGATCAGTTTGACAGGATACAGATGTAAACATTAGATCAGTTTGACAGGATACAGATGTAAACATTAGATCAGTTTGACAGGATACAGATGTAAACATTAGATCAGTCTGACAGGATACAGATGTAAACATTATATCAGTTTGACAGGATACAGACGTAAACATTAGATCAGTCTGACAGGATACAGATGTAAACATTAGATCAGTCTGACAGGATACAGATGTAAACATTAGATCAGTTTGACAGGATACAGATGTAAACATTAGATCAGTTTGACAGGATACAGATGTAAACATCAGATCAGTTTGACAGGATACAGATGTAAACATTAGATCAGTTTGACAGGATACAGATGTAAACATTATATCAGTTTGACAGGATACAGATGTAAACATTAGATCAGTTTGACAGGATACAGATGTAAACATTAGATCAGTTTGACAGGATACAGATGTAAACATTAGATCAGTCTGACAGGATACAGATGTAAACATTATATCAGTTTGACAGGATACAGACGTAAATATTAGATCAGTTTGACAGGATACAGATGTAAACATATATATCAGTTTGACAGGATACAGATGTAAATATTAGATCAGTCTGACAGGATACAGATGTAAACATTAGATCAGTCTGACAGGATACAGATGTAAACATTAGATCAGTCTGACAGGGTACAGATGTAAACATTAGATCAGTCTGACAGGATACAGATGTAAACATTAGATCAGTTTGACAGGATACAGATGTAAACATCAGATCAGTTTGACAGGATACAGATGTAAACATTAGATCAGTTTGACAGGATACAGATGTAAACATTAGATCAGTTTGACAGGATACAGATGTAAACATTAGATCAGTTTGACAGGATACAGATGTAAACATTAGATCAGTCTGACAGGATACAGATGTAAACATTAGATCAGTTTGACAGGATACAGATGTAAACATTAGATCAGTCTGACAGGATACAGATGTAAACATCAGATCAGTTTGACAGGATACAGATGTAAACATTAGATCAGTCTGACAGGATACAGATGTAAACATTAGATCAGTCTGACAGGATACAGATGTAAACATTAGATCAGTCTGACAGGATGCAGATGTAAACATTAGATCAGTTTGACAGGATACAGATGTAAACATAATATCAGTTTGACAGGATACAGATGTAAACATATATATCAGTTTGACAGGATACAGATGTAAATATTAGATCAGTCTGACAGGATACAGATGTAAACATTAGATCAGTCTGACAGGATACAGATGTAAACATTAGATCAGTTTGACAGGATACAGATGTAAACATTAGATCAGTCTGACAGGATACAGATGTAAACATCAGATCAGTTTGACAGGATACAGATGTAAACATTAGATCAGTCTGACAGGATACAGATGTAAACATTAGATCAGTCTGACAGGATACAGATGTAAACATTAGATCAGTCTGACAGTATACAGATGTAAACATTAGATCAGTTTGACAGGATACAGATGTAAACATTAGATCAGTTTGACAGGATACAGATGTAAACATTAGATCAGTCTGACAGGATACAGATGTAAACATTATATCAGTTTGACAGGATACAGATGTAAACATTAGATCAGTCTGACAGGATACAGATGTAAACATTAGATCAGTTTGACAGGATACAGATGTAAACATTAGATCAGTTTGACAGGATACAGATGTAAACATTAGATCAGTTTGACAGGATACAGATGTAAACATTAGATCAGTTTGACAGGATACAGATGTAAATATTAGATCAGTTTGACAGGATACAGATGTAAACATCAGATCAGTTTGACAGGATACAGATGTAAACATTAGATCAGTTTGACAGGATACAGATGTAAACATTAGATCAGTTTGACAGGATACAGATGTAAACATTAGATCAGTTTGACAGGATACAGATGTAAATATTAGATCAGTTTGACAGGATACAGATGTAAACATTAGATCAGTTTGACAGGATACAGATGTAAACATTAGATCAGTCTGACAGGATACAGATGTAAATATTAGATCAGTTTGACAGGATACATATGTAAACATTAGATCAGTCTGACAGGATACAGATGTAAACATTAGATCAGTTTGACAGGATACAGATGTAAACATTAGATCAGTTTGACAGGATACAGATGTAAACATTAGATCAGTTTGACAGGATACAGATGTAAACATTAGATCAGTTTGACAGGATACAGATGTAAACATTAGATCAGTTTGACAGGATACAGATGTAAACATTAGATCAGTTTGACAGGATACAGATGTAAACATTAGATCAGTTTGACAGGATACAGATGTAAACATTAGATCAGTTTGACAGGATACAGATGTAAACATTTGATCAGTTTGACAGGATACAGATGTAAACATTAGATCAGTTTGACAGGATACAGATGTAAACATTAGATCAGTTTGACAGGATACATATGTAAACATTAGATCAGTCTGACAGGATACAGATGTAAACATTAGATCAGTTTGACAGGATACAGATGTAAACATTAGATCAGTTTGACAGGATACAGATGTAAACATTAGATCAGTTTGACAGGATACAGATGTAAACATTAGATCAGTTTGACAGGATACAGATGTAAACATTAGATCAGTTTGACAGGATACAGATGTAAATATTAGATCAGTTTGACAGGATACAGATGTAAACATTAGATCAGTTTGACAGGATACAGATGTAAACATTAGATCAGTTTGACAGGATACAGATGTAAACATCAGATCAGTTTGACAGGATACAGATGTAAACATTAGATCAGTTTGACAGGATACAGATGTAAACATTAGATCAGTTTGACAGGATACAGATGTAAATATTAGATCAGTTTGACAGGATACAGATGTAAACATTAGATCAGTTTGACAGGATACATATGTAAACATTAGATCAGTCTGACAGGATACAGATGTAAATATTAGATCAGTTTGACAGGATACAGATGTAAACATTAGATCAGTTTGACAGGATACAGATGTAAATATTAGATCAGTTTGACAGGATACAGATGTAAACATCAGATCAGTTTGACAGGATACAGATGTAAACATTAGATCAGTCTGACAGGATACAGATGTAAATATTAGATCAGTTTGACAGGATACAGATGTAAACATTAGATCAGTTTGACAGGATACAGACGTAAACATTAGATCAGTCTGACAGGATACAGATGTAAACATTAGATCAGTTTGACAGGATACAGACGTAAACATTAGATCAGTCTGACAGGATACAGATGTAAACATTAGATCAGTCTGACAGGATACAGATGTAAACATTATATCAGTCTGACAGGATACAGATGTAAACATTAGATCAGTTTGACAGGATACAGATGTAAACATTAGATCAGTCTGACAGGATACAGATGTAAACATTAGATCAGTTTGACAGGATACAGATGTAAACATTAGATCAGTCTGACAGGATACAGATGTAAACATCAGATCAGTTTGACAGGATACAGATGTAAACATTAGATCAGTCTGACAGGATACAGATGTAAACATTAGATCAGTCTGACAGGATACAGATGTAGACATTAGATCAGTCTGACAGGATGCAGATGTAAACATTAGATCAGTTTGACAGGATACAGATGTAAACATAATATCAGTTTGACAGGATACAGATGTAAACATATATATCAGTTTGACAGGATACAGATGTAAATATTAGATCAGTCTGACAGGATACAGATGTAAACATTAGATCAGTCTGACAGGATACAGATGTAAACATTAGATCAGTTTGACAGGATACAGATGTAAACATCAGATCAGTTTGACAGGATACAGATGTAAACATTAGATCAGTCTGACAGGATACAGATGTAAACATTAGATCAGTCTGACAGGATACAGATGTAAACATTAGATCAGTCTGACAGTATACAGATGTAAACATTAGATCAGTTTGACAGGATACAGATGTAAACATTAGATCAGTTTGACAGGATACAGATGTAAACATTAGATCAGTCTGACAGGATACAGATGTAAACATTAGATCAGTTTGACAGGATACAGATGTAAACATTATATCAGTTTGACAGGATACAGATGTAAACATTATATCAGTTTGACAGGATACAGATGTAAACATTAGATCAGTCTGACAGGATACAGATGTAAACATTAGATCAGTTTGACAGGATACAGATGTAAACATTAGATCAGTTTGACAGGATACAGATGTAAACATTAGATCAGTTTGACAGGATACAGATGTAAACATTAGATCAGTTTGACAGGATACAGATGTAAATATTAGATCAGTTTGACAGGATACAGATGTAAACATCAGATCAGTTTGACAGGATACAGATGTAAACATTAGATCAGTTTGACAGGATACAGATGTAAACATTAGATCAGTTTGACAGGATACAGATGTAAACATTAGATCAGTTTGACAGGATACAGATGTAAATATTAGATCAGTTTGACAGGATACAGATGTAAACATTAGATCAGTTTGACAGGATACAGATGTAAACATTAGATCAGTCTGACAGGATACAGATGTAAATATTAGATCAGTTTGACAGGATACATATGTAAACATTAGATCAGTCTGACAGGATACAGATGTAAACATTAGATCAGTTTGACAGGATACAGATGTAAACATTAGATCAGTTTGACAGGATACAGATGTAAACATTAGATCAGTCTGACAGGATACAGATGTAAATATTAGATCAGTTTGACAGGATACATATGTAAACATTAGATCAGTCTGACAGGATACAGATGTAAACATTAGATCAGTTTGACAGGATACAGATGTAAACATTAGATCAGTTTGACAGGATACAGATGTAAACATTAGATCAGTTTGACAGGATACAGATGTAAACATTAGATCAGTTTGACAGGATACAGATGTAAACATTAGATCAGTTTGACAGGATACAGATGTAAACATTAGATCAGTTTGACAGGATACAGATGTAAACATTAGATCAGTTTGACAGGATACAGATGTAAACATTAGATCAGTTTGACAGGATACAGATGTAAACATTAGATCAGTTTGACAGGATACAGATGTAAACATTAGATCAGTTTGACAGGATACAGATGTAAACATTAGATCAGTTTGACAGGATACATATGTAAACATTAGATCAGTCTGACAGGATACAGATGTAAACATTAGATCAGTTTGACAGGATACAGATGTAAACATTAGATCAGTTTGACAGGATACAGATGTAAACATTAGATCAGTTTGACAGGATACAGATGTAAACATTAGATCAGTTTGACAGGATACAGATGTAAACATTAGATCAGTTTGACAGGATACAGATGTAAATATTAGATCAGTTTGACAGGATACAGATGTAAACATTAGATCAGTTTGACAGGATACAGATGTAAACATTAGATCAGTTTGACAGGATACAGATGTAAACATCAGATCAGTTTGACAGGATACAGATGTAAACATTAGATCAGTTTGACAGGATACAGATGTAAACATCAGATCAGTTTGACAGGATACAGATGTAAACATTAGATCAGTCTGACAGGATACAGATGTAAATATTAGATCAGTTTGACAGGATACAGATGTAAACATTAGATCAGTTTGACAGGATACAGACGTAAACATTAGATCAGTCTGACAGGATACAGATGTAAACATTAGATCAGTTTGACAGGATACAGACGTAAACATTAGATCAGTCTGACAGGATACAGATGTAAACATTAGATCAGTCTGACAGGATACAGATGTAAACATTAGATCAGTCTGACAGGATACAGATGTAAACATCAGATCAGTTTGACAGGATACAGATGTAAATATTAGATCAGTTTGACAGGATACAGATGTAAACATTAGATCAGTTTGACAGGATACAGATGTAAATATTAGATCAGTTTGACAGGATACAGATGTAAACATTAGATCAGTCTGACAGGATACAGATGTAAACATTAGATCAGTCTGACAGGATACAGATGTAAACATTATATCAGTCTGACAGGATACAGATGTAAACATTAGATCAGTTTGACAGGATACAGATGTAAACATTAGATCAGTCTGACAGGATACAGATGTAAACATTAGATCAGTCTGACAGGATACAGATGTAAATATTAGATCAGTCTGACAGGATACAGATGTAAACATTAGATCAGTTTGACAGGATACAGATGTAAACATTAGATCAGTTTGACAGGATACAGATGTAAACATTAGATCAGTTTGACAGGATACAGATGTAAATATTAGATCAGTCTGACAGGATACAGATGTAAATATTAGATCAGTCTGACAGGATACAGATGTAAACATTAGATCAGTTTGACAGGATACAGATGTAAACATTAGATCAGTTTGACAGGATACAGATGTAAACATTATATCAGTCTGACAGGATACAGATGTAAACATTAGATCAGTCTGACAGGATACAGATGTAAACATTAGATCAGTTTGACAGGATACAGATGTAAACATTAGATCAGTTTGACAGGATACAGATGTAAATATTAGATCAGTCTGACAGGATACAGATGTAAACATTAGATCAGTTTGACAGGATACAGATGTAAACATTAGATCAGTCTGACAGGATACAGATGTAAACATTAGATCAGTTTGACAGGATACAGATGTAAACATTAGATCAGTCTGACAGGATGCAGATGTAAACATTAGATCAGTTTGACAGGATACAGATGTAAACATAATATCAGTTTGACAGGATACAGATGTAAACATATATATCAGTTTGACAGGATACAGATGTAAATATTAGATCAGTCTGACAGGATACAGATGTAAACATTAGATCAGTCTGACAGGATACAGATGTAAACATTAGATCAGTTTGACAGGATACAGATGTAAACATTAGATCAGTCTGACAGGATACAGATGTAAACATCAGATCAGTTTGACAGGATACAGATGTAAACATTAGATCAGTCTGACAGGATACAGATGTAAACATTAGATCAGTCTGACAGGATACAGATGTAAACATTAGATCAGTCTGACAGTATACAGATGTAAACATTAGATCAGTTTGACAGGATACAGATGTAAACATTAGATCAGTTTGACAGGATACAGATGTAAACATTAGATCAGTCTGACAGGATACAGATGTAAACATTAGATCAGTTTGACAGGATACAGATGTAAACATTATATCAGTCTGACAGGATACAGATGTAAACATTAGATCAGTTTGACAGGATACAGATGTAAACATTAGATCAGTTTGACAGGATACAGATGTAAACATTCGATCAGTTTGACAGGATACAGATGTAAACATTAGATCAGTCTGACAGGATACAGATGTAAACATTAGATCAGTCTGACAGGATACAGATGTAAACATTAGATCAGTTTGACAGGATACAGACGTAAACATTAGATCAGTTTGACAGGATACAGATGTAAACATTAGATCAGTCTGACAGGATACAGATGTAAACATTAGATCAGTCTGACAGGATGCAGATGTAAACATTAGATCAGTTTGACAGGATACAGATGTAAACATAATATCAGTTTGACAGGATACAGATGTAAACATATATATCAGTTTGACAGGATACAGATGTAAATATTAGATCAGTCTGACAGGATACAGATGTAAACATTAGATCAGTCTGACAGGATACAGATGTAAACATTAGATCAGTTTGACAGGATACAGATGTAAACATTAGATCAGTCTGACAGGATACAGATGTAAACATCAGATCAGTTTGACAGGATACAGATGTAAACATTAGATCAGTCTGACAGGATACAGATGTAAACATTAGATCAGTCTGACAGGATACAGATGTAAACATTAGATCAGTCTGACAGTATACAGATGTAAACATTAGATCAGTTTGACAGGATACAGATGTAAACATTAGATCAGTTTGACAGGATACAGATGTAAACATTAGATCAGTCTGACAGGATACAGATGTAAACATTAGATCAGTTTGACAGGATACAGATGTAAACATTATATCAGTTTGACAGGATACAGATGTAAACATTATATCAGTTTGACAGGATACAGATGTAAACATTAGATCAGTCTGACAGGATACAGATGTAAACATTAGATCAGTTTGACAGGATACAGATGTAAACATTAGATCAGTTTGACAGGATACAGATGTAAACATTAGATCAGTTTGACAGGATACAGATGTAAACATTAGATCAGTTTGACAGGATACAGATGTAAATATTAGATCAGTTTGACAGGATACAGATGTAAACATCAGATCAGTTTGACAGGATACAGATGTAAACATTAGATCAGTTTGACAGGATACAGATGTAAACATTAGATCAGTTTGACAGGATACAGATGTAAACATTAGATCAGTTTGACAGGATACAGATGTAAATATTAGATCAGTTTGACAGGATACAGATGTAAACATTAGATCAGTTTGACAGGATACAGATGTAAACATTAGATCAGTCTGACAGGATACAGATGTAAATATTAGATCAGTTTGACAGGATACATATGTAAACATTAGATCAGTCTGACAGGATACAGATGTAAACATTAGATCAGTTTGACAGGATACAGATGTAAACATTAGATCAGTTTGACAGGATACAGATGTAAACATTAGATCAGTTTGACAGGATACAGATGTAAACATTAGATCAGTTTGACAGGATACAGATGTAAACATTAGATCAGTTTGACAGGATACAGATGTAAATATTAGATCAGTTTGACAGGATACAGATGTAAACATTAGATCAGTTTGACAGGATACAGATGTAAACATTAGATCAGTTTGACAGGATACAGATGTAAACATCAGATCAGTTTGACAGGATACAGATGTAAACATTAGATCAGTTTGACAGGATACAGATGTAAACATTAGATCAGTTTGACAGGATACAGATGTAAATATTAGATCAGTTTGACAGGATACAGATGTAAACATTAGATCAGTTTGACAGGATACATATGTAAACATTAGATCAGTCTGACAGGATACAGATGTAAATATTAGATCAGTTTGACAGGATACAGATGTAAACATTAGATCAGTTTGACAGGATACAGATGTAAATATTAGATCAGTTTGACAGGATACAGATGTAAACATCAGATCAGTTTGACAGGATACAGATGTAAACATTAGATCAGTTTGACAGGATACAGATGTAAACATCAGATCAGTTTGACAGGATACAGATGTAAACATTAGATCAGTTTGACAGGATACAGATGTAAACATTAGATCAGTCTGACAGGATACAGATGTAAATATTAGATCAGTTTGACAGGATACAGACGTAAACATTAGATCAGTCTGACAGGATACAGATGTAAACATTAGATCAGTCTGACAGGATACAGATGTAAACATTAGATCAGTCTGACAGGATACAGATGTAAACATTAGATCAGTTTGACAGGATACAGATGTAAACATTAGATCAGTCTGACAGGATACAGATGTAAATATTAGATCAGTTTGACAGGATACAGATGTAAACATTAGATCAGTTTGACAGGATACAGACGTAAACATTAGATCAGTCTGACAGGATACAGATGTAAACATTAGATCAGTTTGACAGGATACAGACGTAAACATTAGATCAGTCTGACAGGATACAGATGTAAACATTAGATCAGTCTGACAGGATACAGATGTAAACATTAGATCAGTCTGACAGGATACAGATGTAAACATCAGATCAGTTTGACAGGATACAGATGTAAATATTAGATCAGTTTGACAGGATACAGATGTAAACATTAGATCAGTTTGACAGGATACAGATGTAAATATTAGATCAGTTTGACAGGATACAGATGTAAACATTAGATCAGTCTGACAGGATACAGATGTAAACATTAGATCAGTCTGACAGGATACAGATGTAAACATTATATCAGTCTGACAGGATACAGATGTAAACATTAGATCAGTTTGACAGGATACAGATGTAAACATTAGATCAGTCTGACAGGATACAGATGTAAACATTAGATCAGTCTGACAGGATACAGATGTAAATATTAGATCAGTCTGACAGGATACAGATGTAAACATTAGATCAGTTTGACAGGATACAGATGTAAACATTAGATCAGTTTGACAGGATACAGATGTAAACATTAGATCAGTTTGACAGGATACAGATGTAAATATTAGATCAGTCTGACAGGATACAGATGTAAATATTAGATCAGTCTGACAGGATACAGATGTAAACATTAGATCAGTTTGACAGGATACAGATGTAAACATTAGATCAGTTTGACAGGATACAGATGTAAACATTATATCAGTCTGACAGGATACAGATGTAAACATTAGATCAGTCTGACAGGATACAGATGTAAACATTAGATCAGTTTGACAGGATACAGATGTAAACATTAGATCAGTTTGACAGGATACAGATGTAAATATTAGATCAGTCTGACAGGATACAGATGTAAACATTAGATCAGTTTGACAGGATACAGATGTAAACATTAGATCAGTCTGACAGGATACAGATGTAAACATTAGATCAGTTTGACAGGATACAGATGTAAACATTAGATCAGTTTGACAGGATACAGATGTAAACATTAGATCAGTTTGACAGGATACAGATGTAAACATTAGATCAGTTTGACAGGATACAGATGTAAACATTAGATCAGTTTGACAGGATACAGATGTAAATATTAGATCAGTTTGACAGGATACAGATGTAAATATTAGATCAGTTTGACAGGATACAGATGTAAACATTAGATCAGTTTGACAGGATACAGATGTAAATATTAGATCAGTTTGACAGGATACAGATGTAAACATTAGATCAGTCTGACAGGATACAGATGTAAACATTAGATCAGTTTGACAGGATACAGATGTAAACATATAGATCAGTTTGACAGGATACAGATGTAAACATTATATCAGTTTGACAGGATACAGATGTAAACATATAGATCAGTTTGACAGGATACAGATGTAAACATTAGATCAGTTTGACAGGATACAGATGTAAACATTAGATCAGTTTGACAGGATACAGATGTAAACATCAGATCAGTTTGACAGGATACAGATGTAAACATTAGATCAGTTTGACAGGATACAGATGTAAACATTAGATCAGTTTGACAGGATACAGATGTAAATATTAGATCAGTTTGACAGGATACAGATGTAAACATTAGATCAGTTTGACAGGATACATATGTAAACATTAGATCAGTCTGACAGGATACAGATGTAAATATTAGATCAGTTTGACAGGATACAGATGTAAACATTAGATCAGTTTGACAGGATACAGATGTAAATATTAGATCAGTTTGACAGGATACAGATGTAAACATCAGATCAGTTTGACAGGATACAGATGTAAACATTAGATCAGTTTGACAGGATACAGATGTAAACATCAGATCAGTTTGACAGGATACAGATGTAAACATTAGATCAGTTTGACAGGATACAGATGTAAACATTAGATCAGTCTGACAGGATACAGATGTAAATATTAGATCAGTTTGACAGGATACAGACGTAAACATTAGATCAGTCTGACAGGATACAGATGTAAACATTAGATCAGTCTGACAGGATACAGATGTAAACATTAGATCAGTCTGACAGGATACAGATGTAAACATTAGATCAGTTTGACAGGATACAGATGTAAACATTAGATCAGTCTGACAGGATACAGATGTAAATATTAGATCAGTTTGACAGGATACAGATGTAAACATTAGATCAGTTTGACAGGATACAGACGTAAACATTAGATCAGTCTGACAGGATACAGATGTAAACATTAGATCAGTTTGACAGGATACAGACGTAAACATTAGATCAGTCTGACAGGATACAGATGTAAACATTAGATCAGTCTGACAGGATACAGATGTAAACATTAGATCAGTCTGACAGGATACAGATGTAAACATCAGATCAGTTTGACAGGATACAGATGTAAATATTAGATCAGTTTGACAGGATACAGATGTAAACATTAGATCAGTTTGACAGGATACAGATGTAAATATTAGATCAGTTTGACAGGATACAGATGTAAACATTAGATCAGTTTGACAGGATACAGATGTAAACATTAGATCAGTTTGACAGGATACAGATGTAAATATTAGATCAGTCTGACAGGATACAGATGTAAACATTAGATCAGTTTGACAGGATACAGATGTAAACATTAGATCAGTTTGACAGGATACAGATGTAAACATTAGATCAGTTTGACAGGATACAGATGTAAATATTAGATCAGTCTGACAGGATACAGATGTAAATATTAGATCAGTCTGACAGGATACAGATGTAAACATTAGATCAGTTTGACAGGATACAGATGTAAACATTAGATCAGTTTGACAGGATACAGATGTAAACATTATATCAGTCTGACAGGATACAGATGTAAACATTAGATCAGTCTGACAGGATACAGATGTAAACATTAGATCAGTTTGACAGGATACAGATGTAAACATTAGATCAGTTTGACAGGATACAGATGTAAATATTAGATCAGTCTGACAGGATACAGATGTAAACATTAGATCAGTTTGACAGGATACAGATGTAAACATTAGATCAGTCTGACAGGATACAGATGTAAACATTAGATCAGTTTGACAGGATACAGATGTAAACATTAGATCAGTTTGACAGGATACAGATGTAAACATTAGATCAGTTTGACAGGATACAGATGTAAACATTAGATCAGTTTGACAGGATACAGATGTAAACATTAGATCAGTTTGACAGGATACAGATGTAAATATTAGATCAGTTTGACAGGATACAGATGTAAATATTAGATCAGTTTGACAGGATACAGATGTAAACATTAGATCAGTTTGACAGGATACAGATGTAAATATTAGATCAGTTTGACAGGATACAGATGTAAACATTAGATCAGTCTGACAGGATACAGATGTAAACATTAGATCAGTTTGACAGGATACAGATGTAAACATATAGATCAGTTTGACAGGATACAGATGTAAACATTATATCAGTTTGACAGGATACAGATGTAAACATATAGATCAGTTTGACAGGATACAGATGTAAACATTAGATCAGTTTGACAGGATACAGATGTAAACATTAGATCAGTTTGACAGGATACAGATGTAAACATATAGATCAGTTTGACAGGATACAGATGTAAACATTAGATCAGTCTGACAGGATACAGATGTAAACATTCGATCAGTCTGACAGGATACACATGTAAACATTAGATCAGTTTGACAGGATACAGATGTAAACATTAGATCCATTTGACAGGATACAGATGTAAACATTAGATCAGTTTGACAGGATACAGATGTAAACATTAGATCAGTTTGACAGGATACAGATGTAAACATTAGATCAGTTTGACAGGATACAGATGTAAACATTAGATCAGTTTGACAGGATACAGATGTAAACATTAGATCAGTTTGACAGGATACAGATGTAAACATTAGATCCGTTTGACAGGATACAGATGTAAACATTAGATCAGTCTGACAGGATACAGATGTAAACATTAGATCAGTTTGACAGGATACAGATGTAAACATTAGATCAGTTTGACAGGATACAGATGTAAACATTAGATCCGTTTGACAGGATACAGATGTAAACATTAGATCAGTCTGACAGGATACAGATGTAAACATTAGATCAGTTTGACAGGATACAGATGTAAACATTATATCAGTTTGACAGGATACAGATGTAAACATTAGATCCGTTTGACAGGATACAGATGTAAACATTAGATCAGTTTGACAGGATACAGATGTAAACATTAGATCCGTTTGACAGGATACAGATGTAAATATTAGATCAGTTTGACAGGATACAGATGTAAACATTATATCAGTTTGACAGGATACAGATGTAAACATTCGATCAGTCTGACAGGATACAGATGTAAACATTATATCAGTTTGACAGGATACAGATGTAAACATTAGATCAGTTTGACAGGATACAGATGTAAACATTCGATCAGTTTGACAGGATACAGATGTAAACATCAGATCAGTTTGACAGGATACAGATGTAAACATTAGATCAGTTTGACAGGATACAGATGTAAACATTAGATCAGTTTGACAGGATACAGATGTAAACATCAGATCAGTTTGACAGGATACAGATGTAAACATTAGATCAGTTTGACAGGATACAGATGTAAACATTAGATCAGTTTGACAGGATACAGATGTAAATATTAGATCAGTTTGACAGGATACAGATGTAAACATTATATCAGTTTGACAGGATACAGATGTAAACATTAGATCCGTTTGACAGGATACAGATGTAAATATTAGATCAGTTTGACAGGATACAGATGTAAACATTATATCAGTTTGACAGGATACAGATGTAAATATTAGATCAGTTTGACAGGATACAGATGTAAACATTAGATCAGTTTGACAGGATACAGATGTAAATATTAGATCAGTTTGACAGGATACAGATGTAAACATCAGATCAGTTTGACAGGATACAGATGTAAACATTAGATCAGTTTGACAGGATACAGATGTAAACATTAGATCAGTTTGACAGGATACAGATGTAAACATCAGATCAGTTTGACAGGATACAGATGTAAACATTAGATCAGTTTGACAGGATACAGATGTAAACATTCGATCAGTCTGACAGGATACAGATGTAAACATTAGATCAGTCTGACAGGATACAGATGTAAACATTAGATCAGTCTGACAGGATACAGATGTAAACATTAGATCAGTTTGACAGGATACAGATGTAAACATTAGATCAGTCTGACAGGATACAGATGTAAACATTAGATCAGTCTGACAGGATACAGATGTAAACATTAGATCCGTTTGACAGGATACAGATGTAAACATTAGATCAGTTTGACAGGATACAGATGTAAACATTAGATCAGTTTGACAGGATACAGATGTAAACATTAGATCAGTTTGACAGGATACAGATGTAAACATTAGATCAGTTTGACAGGATACAGATGTAAATATTAGATCAGTTTGACAGGATACAGATGTAAACATCAGATCAGTTTGACAGGATACAGATGTAAACATTAGATCAGTTTGACAGGATACAGATGTAAACATTAGATCAGTTTGACAGGATACAGATGTAAACATCAGATCAGTTTGACAGGATACAGATGTAAACATTAGATCAGTTTGACAGGATACAGATGTAAACATTCGATCAGTCTGACAGGATACAGATGTAAACATTAGATCAGTCTGACAGGATACAGATGTAAACATTAGATCAGTCTGACAGGATACAGATGTAAACATTAGATCAGTTTGACAGGATACAGATGTAAACATTAGATCAGTCTGACAGGATACAGATGTAAACATTAGATCAGTCTGACAGGATACAGATGTAAACATTATATCAGTTTGACAGGATACAGATGTAAACATTAGATCAGTCTGACAGGATACAGATGTAAACATTAGATCAGTCTGACAGGATACAGATGTAAACATTAGATCAGTCTGACAGGATACAGATGTAAACATTAGATCAGTTTGACAGGATACAGATGTAAACATTAGATCAGTTTGACAGGATACAGATGTAAACATCAGATCAGTTTGACAGGATACAGATGTAAACATTAGATCAGTTTGACAGGATACATATGTAAACATTAGATCAGTTTGACAGGATACAGATGTAAACATCAGATCAGTTTGACAGGATACAGATGTAAACATTAGATCAGTTTGACAGGATACAGATGTAAACATTATATCAGTTTGACAGGATACAGATGTAAATATTAGATCAGTTTGACAGGATACAGATGTAAACATTAGATCAGTTTGACAGGATACAGATGTAAACATTAGATCCGTTTGACAGGATACAGATGTAAATATTAGATCAGTTTGACAGGATACAGATGTAAACATTATATCAGTTTGACAGGATACAGATGTAAACATTCGATCAGTCTGACAGGATACAGATGTAAACATTATATCAGTTTGACAGGATACAGATGTAAACATTAGATCAGTTTGACAGGATACAGATGTAAACATTCGATCAGTTTGACAGGATACAGATGTAAACATCAGATCAGTTTGACAGGATACAGATGTAAACATTAGATCAGTTTGACAGGATACAGATGTAAACATTAGATCAGTTTGACAGGATACAGATGTAAACATCAGATCAGTTTGACAGGATACAGATGTAAACATTAGATCAGTTTGACAGGATACAGATGTAAACATTCGATCAGTCTGACAGGATACAGATGTAAACATTAGATCAGTCTGACAGGATACAGATGTAAACATTAGATCAGTCTGACAGGATACAGATGTAAACATTAGATCAGTTTGACAGGATACAGATGTAAACATTAGATCAGTCTGACAGGATACAGATGTAAACATTAGATCAGTCTGACAGGATACAGATGTAAACATTAGATCAGTCTGACAGGATACAGATGTAAACATTAGATCAGTTTGACAGGATACAGATGTAAACATTAGATCAGTTTGACAGGATACAGATGTAAATATTAGATCAGTTTGACAGGATACAGATGTAAATATTAGATCAGTTTGACAGGATACAGATGTAAACATTAGATCAGTTTGACAGGATACAGATGTAAATATTAGATCAGTTTGACAGGATACAGATGTAAACATTAGATCAGTCTGACAGGATACAGATGTAAACATTAGATCAGTTTGACAGGATACAGATGTAAACATATAGATCAGTTTGACAGGATACAGATGTAAACATTATATCAGTTTGACAGGATACAGATGTAAACATATAGATCAGTTTGACAGGATACAGATGTAAACATTAGATCAGTTTGACAGGATACAGATGTAAACATTAGATCAGTTTGACAGGATACAGATGTAAACATATAGATCAGTTTGACAGGATACAGATGTAAACATTAGATCAGTCTGACAGGATACAGATGTAAACATTCGATCAGTCTGACAGGATACACATGTAAACATTAGATCAGTTTGACAGGATACAGATGTAAACATTAGATCCATTTGACAGGATACAGATGTAAACATTAGATCAGTTTGACAGGATACAGATGTAAACATTAGATCAGTTTGACAGGATACAGATGTAAACATTAGATCAGTTTGACAGGATACAGATGTAAACATTAGATCAGTTTGACAGGATACAGATGTAAACATTAGATCAGTTTGACAGGATACAGATGTAAACATTAGATCCGTTTGACAGGATACAGATGTAAACATTAGATCAGTTTGACAGGATACAGATGTAAACATTAGATCAGTTTGACAGGATACAGATGTAAACATTAGATCAGTTTGACAGGATACAGATGTAAACATCAGATCAGTTTGACAGGATACAGATGTAAACATTAGATCAGTCTGACAGGATACAGATGTAAACATTAGATCAGTTTGACAGGATACAGATGTAAACATTATATCAGTTTGACAGGATACAGATGTAAACATTAGATCCGTTTGACAGGATACAGATGTAAACATTAGATCAGTTTGACAGGATACAGATGTAAACATTAGATCCGTTTGACAGGATACAGATGTAAATATTAGATCAGTTTGACAGGATACAGATGTAAACATTATATCAGTTTGACAGGATACAGATGTAAACATTCGATCAGTCTGACAGGATACAGATGTAAACATTATATCAGTTTGACAGGATACAGATGTAAACATTAGATCAGTTTGACAGGATACAGATGTAAACATTCGATCAGTTTGACAGGATACAGATGTAAACATCAGATCAGTTTGACAGGATACAGATGTAAACATTAGATCAGTTTGACAGGATACAGATGTAAACATTAGATCAGTTTGACAGGATACAGATGTAAACATCAGATCAGTTTGACAGGATACAGATGTAAACATTAGATCAGTTTGACAGGATACAGATGTAAACATTATATCAGTTTGACAGGATACAGATGTAAATATTAGATCAGTTTGACAGGATACAGATGTAAACATTAGATCAGTTTGACAGGATACAGATGTAAACATTAGATCCGTTTGACAGGATACAGATGTAAATATTAGATCAGTTTGACAGGATACAGATGTAAACATTATATCAGTTTGACAGGATACAGATGTAAACATATAGATCAGTTTGACAGGATACAGATGTAAACATTAGATCAGTCTGACAGGATACAGATGTAAACATTCGATCAGTCTGACAGGATACACATGTAAACATTAGATCAGTTTGACAGGATACAGATGTAAACATTAGATCCATTTGACAGGATACAGATGTAAACATTAGATCAGTTTGACAGGATACAGATGTAAACATTAGATCAGTTTGACAGGATACAGATGTAAACATTAGATCAGTTTGACAGGATACAGATGTAAACATTAGATCAGTTTGACAGGATACAGATGTAAACATTAGATCAGTTTGACAGGATACAGATGTAAATATTAGATCAGTTTGACAGGATACAGATGTAAACATCAGATCAGTTTGACAGGATACAGATGTAAACATTAGATCAGTTTGACAGGATACAGATGTAAACATTAGATCAGTTTGACAGGATACAGATGTAAACATCAGATCAGTTTGACAGGATACAGATGTAAACATTAGATCAGTTTGACAGGATACAGATGTAAACATTCGATCAGTCTGACAGGATACAGATGTAAACATTAGATCAGTCTGACAGGATACAGATGTAAACATTAGATCAGTCTGACAGGATACAGATGTAAACATTAGATCAGTTTGACAGGATACAGATGTAAACATTAGATCAGTCTGACAGGATACAGATGTAAACATTAGATCAGTCTGACAGGATACAGATGTAAACATTATATCAGTTTGACAGGATACAGATGTAAACATTAGATCAGTCTGACAGGATACAGATGTAAACATTAGATCAGTCTGACAGGATACAGATGTAAACATTAGATCAGTCTGACAGGATACAGATGTAAACATTAGATCAGTTTGACAGGATACAGATGTAAACATTAGATCAGTTTGACAGGATACAGATGTAAACATCAGATCAGTTTGACAGGATACAGATGTAAACATTAGATCAGTTTGACAGGATACATATGTAAACATTAGATCAGTTTGACAGGATACAGATGTAAACATCAGATCAGTTTGACAGGATACAGATGTAAACATTAGATCAGTTTGACAGGATACAGATGTAAACATTATATCAGTTTGACAGGATACAGATGTAAATATTAGATCAGTTTGACAGGATACAGATGTAAACATTAGATCAGTTTGACAGGATACAGATGTAAACATTAGATCCGTTTGACAGGATACAGATGTAAATATTAGATCAGTTTGACAGGATACAGATGTAAACATTATATCAGTTTGACAGGATACAGATGTAAACATTCGATCAGTCTGACAGGATACAGATGTAAACATTATATCAGTTTGACAGGATACAGATGTAAACATTAGATCAGTTTGACAGGATACAGATGTAAACATTCGATCAGTTTGACAGGATACAGATGTAAACATCAGATCAGTTTGACAGGATACAGATGTAAACATTAGATCAGTTTGACAGGATACAGATGTAAACATTAGATCAGTTTGACAGGATACAGATGTAAACATCAGATCAGTTTGACAGGATACAGATGTAAACATTAGATCAGTTTGACAGGATACAGATGTAAACATTCGATCAGTCTGACAGGATACAGATGTAAACATTAGATCAGTCTGACAGGATACAGATGTAAACATTAGATCAGTTTGACAGGATACAGATGTAAACATTAGATCAGTTTGACAGGATACAGATGTAAACATTAGATCAGTTTGACAGGATACAGATGTAAACATTAGATCAGTTTGACAGGATACAGATGTAAACATTAGATCAGTTTGACAGGATACAGATGTAAACATTAGATCCGTTTGACAGGATACAGATGTAAACATTAGATCAGTCTGACAGGATACAGATGTAAACATTAGATCAGTTTGACAGGATACAGATGTAAACATTAGATCAGTTTGACAGGATACAGATGTAAACATTAGATCCGTTTGACAGGATACAGATGTAAACATTAGATCAGTCTGACAGGATACAGATGTAAACATTAGATCAGTTTGACAGGATACAGATGTAAACATTATATCAGTTTGACAGGATACAGATGTAAACATTAGATCCGTTTGACAGGATACAGATGTAAACATTAGATCAGTTTGACAGGATACAGATGTAAACATTAGATCCGTTTGACAGGATACAGATGTAAATATTAGATCAGTTTGACAGGATACAGATGTAAACATTATATCAGTTTGACAGGATACAGATGTAAACATTCGATCAGTCTGACAGGATACAGATGTAAACATTATATCAGTTTGACAGGATACAGATGTAAACATTAGATCAGTTTGACAGGATACAGATGTAAACATTCGATCAGTTTGACAGGATACAGATGTAAACATCAGATCAGTTTGACAGGATACAGATGTAAACATTAGATCAGTTTGACAGGATACAGATGTAAACATTAGATCAGTTTGACAGGATACAGATGTAAACATCAGATCAGTTTGACAGGATACAGATGTAAACATTAGATCAGTTTGACAGGATACAGATGTAAACATTATATCAGTTTGACAGGATACAGATGTAAATATTAGATCAGTTTGACAGGATACAGATGTAAACATTAGATCAGTTTGACAGGATACAGATGTAAACATTAGATCCGTTTGACAGGATACAGATGTAAATATTAGATCAGTTTGACAGGATACAGATGTAAACATTATATCAGTTTGACAGGATACAGATGTAAATATTAGATCAGTTTGACAGGATACAGATGTAAATATTAGATCAGTTTGACAGGATACAGATGTAAACATTAGATCAGTTTGACAGGATACAGATGTAAATATTAGATCAGTTTGACAGGATACAGATGTAAACATTAGATCAGTCTGACAGGATACAGATGTAAACATTAGATCAGTTTGACAGGATACAGATGTAAACATATAGATCAGTTTGACAGGATACAGATGTAAACATTATATCAGTTTGACAGGATACAGATGTAAACATATAGATCAGTTTGACAGGATACAGATGTAAACATTAGATCAGTTTGACAGGATACAGATGTAAACATTAGATCAGTTTGACAGGATACAGATGTAAACATATAGATCAGTTTGACAGGATACAGATGTAAACATTAGATCAGTCTGACAGGATACAGATGTAAACATTCGATCAGTCTGACAGGATACACATGTAAACATTAGATCAGTTTGACAGGATACAGATGTAAACATTAGATCCATTTGACAGGATACAGATGTAAACATTAGATCAGTTTGACAGGATACAGATGTAAACATTAGATCAGTTTGACAGGATACAGATGTAAACATTAGATCAGTTTGACAGGATACAGATGTAAACATTAGATCAGTTTGACAGGATACAGATGTAAACATTAGATCAGTTTGACAGGATACAGATGTAAATATTAGATCAGTTTGACAGGATACAGATGTAAACATCAGATCAGTTTGACAGGATACAGATGTAAACATTAGATCAGTTTGACAGGATACAGATGTAAACATTAGATCAGTTTGACAGGATACAGATGTAAACATCAGATCAGTTTGACAGGATACAGATGTAAACATTAGATCAGTTTGACAGGATACAGATGTAAACATTAGATCAGTCTGACAGGATACAGATGTAAACATTAGATCAGTCTGACAGGATACAGATGTAAACATTAGATCAGTCTGACAGGATACAGATGTAAACATTAGATCAGTTTGACAGGATACAGATGTAAACATTAGATCAGTCTGACAGGATACAGATGTAAACATTAGATCAGTCTGACAGGATACAGATGTAAACATTATATCAGTTTGACAGGATACAGATGTAAACATTAGATCAGTCTGACAGGATACAGATGTAAACATTAGATCAGTCTGACAGGATACAGATGTAAACATTAGATCAGTCTGACAGGATACAGATGTAAACATTAGATCAGTTTGACAGGATACAGATGTAAACATTAGATCAGTTTGACAGGATACAGATGTAAACATCAGATCAGTTTGACAGGATACAGATGTAAACATTAGATCAGTTTGACAGGATACATATGTAAACATTAGATCAGTTTGACAGGATACAGATGTAAACATCAGATCAGTTTGACAGGATACAGATGTAAACATTAGATCAGTTTGACAGGATACAGATGTAAACATTATATCAGTTTGACAGGATACAGATGTAAATATTAGATCAGTTTGACAGGATACAGATGTAAACATTAGATCAGTTTGACAGGATACAGATGTAAACATTAGATCCGTTTGACAGGATACAGATGTAAATATTAGATCAGTTTGACAGGATACAGATGTAAACATTATATCAGTTTGACAGGATACAGATGTAAACATTCGATCAGTCTGACAGGATACAGATGTAAACATTATATCAGTTTGACAGGATACAGATGTAAACATTAGATCAGTTTGACAGGATACAGATGTAAACATTCGATCAGTTTGACAGGATACAGATGTAAACATCAGATCAGTTTGACAGGATACAGATGTAAACATTAGATCAGTTTGACAGGATACAGATGTAAACATTAGATCAGTTTGACAGGATACAGATGTAAACATCAGATCAGTTTGACAGGATACAGATGTAAACATTAGATCAGTTTGACAGGATACAGATGTAAACATTAGATCAGTCTGACAGGATACAGATGTAAACATTAGATCAGTCTGACAGGATACAGATGTAAACATTAGATCAGTCTGACAGGATACAGATGTAAACATTAGATCAGTTTGACAGGATACAGATGTAAACATTAGATCAGTTTGACAGGATACAGATGTAAATATTAGATCAGTTTGACAGGATACAGATGTAAATATTAGATCAGTTTGACAGGATACAGATGTAAACATTAGATCAGTTTGACAGGATACAGATGTAAATATTAGATCAGTTTGACAGGATACAGATGTAAACATTAGATCAGTCTGACAGGATACAGATGTAAACATTAGATCAGTTTGACAGGATACAGATGTAAACATATAGATCAGTTTGACAGGATACAGATGTAAACATTATATCAGTTTGACAGGATACAGATGTAAACATATAGATCAGTTTGACAGGATACAGATGTAAACATTAGATCAGTTTGACAGGATACAGATGTAAACATTAGATCAGTTTGACAGGATACAGATGTAAACATATAGATCAGTTTGACAGGATACAGATGTAAACATTAGATCAGTCTGACAGGATACAGATGTAAACATTCGATCAGTCTGACAGGATACACATGTAAACATTAGATCAGTTTGACAGGATACAGATGTAAACATTAGATCCATTTGACAGGATACAGATGTAAACATTAGATCAGTTTGACAGGATACAGATGTAAACATTAGATCAGTTTGACAGGATACAGATGTAAACATTAGATCAGTTTGACAGGATACAGATGTAAACATTAGATCAGTTTGACAGGATACAGATGTAAACATTAGATCAGTTTGACAGGATACAGATGTAAACATTAGATCCGTTTGACAGGATACAGATGTAAACATTAGATCAGTTTGACAGGATACAGATGTAAACATTAGATCAGTTTGACAGGATACAGATGTAAACATTAGATCAGTTTGACAGGATACAGATGTAAACATCAGATCAGTTTGACAGGATACAGATGTAAACATTAGATCAGTCTGACAGGATACAGATGTAAACATTAGATCAGTTTGACAGGATACAGATGTAAACATTATATCAGTTTGACAGGATACAGATGTAAACATTAGATCCGTTTGACAGGATACAGATGTAAACATTAGATCAGTTTGACAGGATACAGATGTAAACATTAGATCCGTTTGACAGGATACAGATGTAAATATTAGATCAGATTGACAGGATACAGATGTAAACATTATATCAGTTTGACAGGATACAGATGTAAACATTCGATCAGTCTGACAGGATACAGATGTAAACATTATATCAGTTTGACAGGATACAGATGTAAACATTAGATCAGTTTGACAGGATACAGATGTAAACATTCGATCAGTTTGACAGGATACAGATGTAAACATCAGATCAGTTTGACAGGATACAGATGTAAACATTAGATCAGTTTGACAGGATACAGATGTAAACATTAGATCAGTTTGACAGGATACAGATGTAAACATCAGATCAGTTTGACAGGATACAGATGTAAACATTAGATCAGTTTGACAGGATACAGATGTAAACATTATATCAGTTTGACAGGATACAGATGTAAATATTAGATCAGTTTGACAGGATACAGATGTAAACATTAGATCAGTTTGACAGGATACAGATGTAAACATTAGATCCGTTTGACAGGATACAGATGTAAATATTAGATCAGTTTGACAGGATACAGATGTAAACATTATATCAGTTTGACAGGATACAGATGTAAACATATAGATCAGTTTGACAGGATACAGATGTAAACATTAGATCAGTCTGACAGGATACAGATGTAAACATTCGATCAGTCTGACAGGATACACATGTAAACATTAGATCAGTTTGACAGGATACAGATGTAAACATTAGATCCATTTGACAGGATACAGATGTAAACATTAGATCAGTTTGACAGGATACAGATGTAAACATTAGATCAGTTTGACAGGATACAGATGTAAACATTAGATCAGTTTGACAGGATACAGATGTAAACATTAGATCAGTTTGACAGGATACAGATGTAAACATTAGATCAGTTTGACAGGATACAGATGTAAATATTAGATCAGTTTGACAGGATACAGATGTAAACATCAGATCAGTTTGACAGGATACAGATGTAAACATTAGATCAGTTTGACAGGATACAGATGTAAACATTAGATCAGTTTGACAGGATACAGATGTAAATATTAGATCAGTTTGACAGGATACAGATGTAAATATTAGATCAGTTTGACAGGATACAGATGTAAACATTAGATCAGTCTGACAGGATACAGATGTAAACATTAGATCAGTTTGACAGGATACAGATGTAAACATTAGATCAGTTTGACAGGATACAGATGTAAACATCAGATCAGTTTGACAGGATACAGATGTAAACATTAGATCAGTTTGACAGGATACATATGTAAACATTAGATCAGTTTGACAGGATACAGATGTAAACATCAGATCAGTTTGACAGGATACAGATGTAAACATTAGATCAGTTTGACAGGATACAGATGTAAACATTATATCAGTTTGACAGGATACAGATGTAAATATTAGATCAGTTTGACAGGATACAGATGTAAACATTAGATCAGTTTGACAGGATACAGATGTAAACATTAGATCCGTTTGACAGGATACAGATGTAAATATTAGATCAGTTTGACAGGATACAGATGTAAACATTATATCAGTTTGACAGGATACAGATGTAAACATTCGATCAGTCTGACAGGATACAGATGTAAACATTATATCAGTTTGACAGGATACAGATGTAAACATTAGATCAGTTTGACAGGATACAGATGTAAACATTCGATCAGTTTGACAGGATACAGATGTAAACATCAGATCAGTTTGACAGGATACAGATGTAAACATTAGATCAGTTTGACAGGATACAGATGTAAACATTAGATCAGTTTGACAGGATACAGATGTAAACATCAGATCAGTTTGACAGGATACAGATGTAAACATTAGATCAGTTTGACAGGATACAGATGTAAACATTCGATCAGTCTGACAGGATACAGATGTAAACATTAGATCAGTCTGACAGGATACAGATGTAAACATTAGATCAGTCTGACAGGATACAGATGTAAACATTAGATCAGTTTGACAGGATACAGATGTAAACATTAGATCAGTCTGACAGGATACAGATGTAAACATTAGATCAGTCTGACAGGATACAGATGTAAACATTAGATCAGTCTGACAGGATACAGATGTAAACATTAGATCAGTTTGACAGGATACAGATGTAAACATTAGATCAGTTTGACAGGATACAGATGTAAATATTAGATCAGTTTGACAGGATACAGATGTAAATATTAGATCAGTTTGACAGGATACAGATGTAAACATTAGATCAGTTTGACAGGATACAGATGTAAATATTAGATCAGTTTGACAGGATACAGATGTAAACATTAGATCAGTCTGACAGGATACAGATGTAAACATTAGATCAGTTTGACAGGATACAGATGTAAACATATAGATCAGTTTGACAGGATACAGATGTAAACATTATATCAGTTTGACAGGATACAGATGTAAACATATAGATCAGTTTGACAGGATACAGATGTAAACATTAGATCAGTTTGACAGGATACAGATGTAAACATTAGATCAGTTTGACAGGATACAGATGTAAACATATAGATCAGTTTGACAGGATACAGATGTAAACATTAGATCAGTCTGACAGGATACAGATGTAAACATTCGATCAGTCTGACAGGATACACATGTAAACATTAGATCAGTTTGACAGGATACAGATGTAAACATTAGATCCATTTGACAGGATACAGATGTAAACATTAGATCAGTTTGACAGGATACAGATGTAAACATTAGATCAGTTTGACAGGATACAGATGTAAACATTAGATCAGTTTGACAGGATACAGATGTAAACATTAGATCAGTTTGACAGGATACAGATGTAAACATTAGATCAGTTTGACAGGATACAGATGTAAACATTAGATCCGTTTGACAGGATACAGATGTAAACATTAGATCAGTTTGACAGGATACAGATGTAAACATTAGATCAGTTTGACAGGATACAGATGTAAACATTAGATCAGTTTGACAGGATACAGATGTAAACATCAGATCAGTTTGACAGGATACAGATGTAAACATTAGATCAGTCTGACAGGATACAGATGTAAACATTAGATCAGTTTGACAGGATACAGATGTAAACATTATATCAGTTTGACAGGATACAGATGTAAACATTAGATCCGTTTGACAGGATACAGATGTAAACATTAGATCAGTTTGACAGGATACAGATGTAAACATTAGATCCGTTTGACAGGATACAGATGTAAATATTAGATCAGATTGACAGGATACAGATGTAAACATTATATCAGTTTGACAGGATACAGATGTAAACATTCGATCAGTCTGACAGGATACAGATGTAAACATTATATCAGTTTGACAGGATACAGATGTAAACATTAGATCAGTTTGACAGGATACAGATGTAAACATTCGATCAGTTTGACAGGATACAGATGTAAACATCAGATCAGTTTGACAGGATACAGATGTAAACATTAGATCAGTTTGACAGGATACAGATGTAAACATTAGATCAGTTTGACAGGATACAGATGTAAACATCAGATCAGTTTGACAGGATACAGATGTAAACATTAGATCAGTTTGACAGGATACAGATGTAAACATTATATCAGTTTGACAGGATACAGATGTAAATATTAGATCAGTTTGACAGGATACAGATGTAAACATTAGATCAGTTTGACAGGATACAGATGTAAACATTAGATCCGTTTGACAGGATACAGATGTAAATATTAGATCAGTTTGACAGGATACAGATGTAAACATTATATCAGTTTGACAGGATACAGATGTAAACATATAGATCAGTTTGACAGGATACAGATGTAAACATTAGATCAGTCTGACAGGATACAGATGTAAACATTCGATCAGTCTGACAGGATACACATGTAAACATTAGATCAGTTTGACAGGATACAGATGTAAACATTAGATCCATTTGACAGGATACAGATGTAAACATTAGATCAGTTTGACAGGATACAGATGTAAACATTAGATCAGTTTGACAGGATACAGATGTAAACATTAGATCAGTTTGACAGGATACAGATGTAAACATTAGATCAGTTTGACAGGATACAGATGTAAACATTAGATCAGTTTGACAGGATACAGATGTAAATATTAGATCAGTTTGACAGGATACAGATGTAAACATCAGATCAGTTTGACAGGATACAGATGTAAACATTAGATCAGTTTGACAGGATACAGATGTAAACATTAGATCAGTTTGACAGGATACAGATGTAAACATCAGATCAGTTTGACAGGATACAGATGTAAACATTAGATCAGTTTGACAGGATACAGATGTAAACATTCGATCAGTCTGACAGGATACAGATGTAAACATTAGATCAGTCTGACAGGATACAGATGTAAACATTAGATCAGTCTGACAGGATACAGATGTAAACATTAGATCAGTTTGACAGGATACAGATGTAAACATTAGATCAGTCTGACAGGATACAGATGTAAACATTAGATCAGTCTGACAGGATACAGATGTAAACATTATATCAGTTTGACAGGATACAGATGTAAACATTAGATCAGTCTGACAGGATACAGATGTAAACATTAGATCAGTCTGACAGGATACAGATGTAAACATTAGATCAGTCTGACAGGATACAGATGTAAACATTAGATCAGTTTGACAGGATACAGATGTAAACATTAGATCAGTTTGACAGGATACAGATGTAAACATCAGATCAGTTTGACAGGATACAGATGTAAACATTAGATCAGTTTGACAGGATACATATGTAAACATTAGATCAGTTTGACAGGATACAGATGTAAACATCAGATCAGTTTGACAGGATACAGATGTAAACATTAGATCAGTTTGACAGGATACAGATGTAAACATTATATCAGTTTGACAGGATACAGATGTAAATATTAGATCAGTTTGACAGGATACAGATGTAAACATTAGATCAGTTTGACAGGATACAGATGTAAACATTAGATCCGTTTGACAGGATACAGATGTAAATATTAGATCAGTTTGACAGGATACAGATGTAAACATTATATCAGTTTGACAGGATACAGATGTAAACATTCGATCAGTCTGACAGGATACAGATGTAAACATTATATCAGTTTGACAGGATACAGATGTAAACATTAGATCAGTTTGACAGGATACAGATGTAAACATTCGATCAGTTTGACAGGATACAGATGTAAACATCAGATCAGTTTGACAGGATACAGATGTAAACATTAGATCAGTTTGACAGGATACAGATGTAAACATTAGATCAGTTTGACAGGATACAGATGTAAACATCAGATCAGTTTGACAGGATACAGATGTAAACATTAGATCAGTTTGACAGGATACAGATGTAAACATTCGATCAGTCTGACAGGATACAGATGTAAACATTAGATCAGTCTGACAGGATACAGATGTAAACATTAGATCAGTTTGACAGGATACAGATGTAAACATTAGATCAGTCTGACAGGATACAGATGTAAACATTAGATCAGTCTGACAGGATACAGATGTAAACATTAGATCAGTCTGACAGGATACAGATGTAAACATTAGATCAGTTTGACAGGATACAGATGTAAACATTAGATCAGTTTGACAGGATACAGATGTAAATATTAGATCAGTTTGACAGGATACAGATGTAAACATTAGATCAGTTTGACAGGATACAGATGTAAACATTAGATCCGTTTGACAGGATACAGATGTAAATATTAGATCAGTTTGACAGGATACAGATGTAAACATTATATCAGTTTGACAGGATACAGATGTAAACATTCGATCAGTCTGACAGGATACAGATGTAAACATTATATCAGTTTGACAGGATACAGATGTAAACATTAGATCAGTTTGACAGGATACAGATGTAAACATTCGATCAGTTTGACAGGATACAGATGTAAACATCAGATCAGTTTGACAGGATACAGATGTAAACATCAGATCAGTTTGACAGGATACAGATGTAAACATTAGATCAGTTTGACAGGATACAGATGTAAACATCAGATCAGTTTGACAGGATACAGATGTAAACATTAGATCAGTTTGACAGGATACAGATGTAAACATTAGATCAGTTTGACAGGATACAGATGTAAACATCAGATCAGTTTGACAGGATACAGATGTAAACATTAGATCAGTTTGACAGGATACAGATGTAAACATTAGATCAGTTTGACAGGATACAGATGTAAACATTAGATCAGTTTGACAGGATACAGATGTAAACATTAGATCAGTTTGACAGGATACAGATGTAAACATTAGATCAGTTTGACAGGATACAGATGTAAACATTAGATCAGTCTGACAGGATACAGATGTAAACATTAGATCAGTTTGACAGGATACAGATGTAAATATTAGATCAGTTTGACAGGATACAGATGTAAACATTAGATCAGTCTGACAGGATACAGATGTAAACATTAGATCAGTTTGACAGGATACAGATGTAAACATCAGATCAGTTTGACAGGATACAGATGTAAACATTATATCAGTTTGACAGGATACAGATGTAAACATTAGATCAGTCTGACAGGATACAGATGTAAACATTAGATCAGTCTGACAGGATACAGATGTAAACATATAGATCAGTTTGACAGGATACAGATGTAAACATTATATCAGTTTGACAGGATACAGATGTAAACATTAGATCAGTCTGACAGGATACAGATGTAAACATTAGATCAGTTTGACAGGATACAGATGTAAACATTAGATCAGTCTGACAGGATACAGATGTAAACATTAGATCAGTCTGACAGGATACAGATGTAAACATTAGATCAGTCTGACAGGATACAGATGTAAACATTAGATCAGTTTGACAGGATACAGATGTAAACATTAGATCAGTTTGACAGGATACAGATGTAAACATTAGATCAGTCTGACAGGATACAGATGTAAACATTAGATCAGTTTGACAGGATACAGATGTAAACATTAGATCAGTTTGACAGGATACAGATGTTACCATCAGATCAGTCTGACAGGATACAGATGTAAACATTAGATCAGTCTGACAGGATACAGATGTAAACATTAGATCAGTCTGACAGGATACAGATGTAAACATTAGATCAGTCTGACAGGATACAGATGTAAACATTAGATCAGTCTGACAGGATACAGATGTAAACATTAGATCAGTTTGACAGGATACAGATGTAAACATTAGATCAGTTTGACAGGATACAGATGTAAACATTAGATCAGTTTGACAGGATACAGATGTAAACATTAGATCAGTCTGACAGGATACAGATGTAAACATTAGATCAGTCTGACAGGATACAGATGTAAACATTAGATCAGTCTGACAGGATACAGATGTAAACATTAGATCAGTCTGACAGGATACAGATGTAAACATTAGATCAGTCTGACAGGATACAGATGTAAACATTAGATCAGTTTGACAGGATACAGATGTAAACATCAGATCAGTCTGACAGGATACAGATGTAAATATTAGATCAGTCTGACAGGATACAGATGTAAACATTAGATCAGTCTGACAGGATACAGATGTAAACATTAGATCAGTCTGACAGGATACAGATGTAAACATTAGATCAGTCTGACAGGATACAGATGTAAACATTAGATCAGTCTGACAGGATACAGATGTAAACATTAGATCAGTTTGACAGGATACAGATGTAAACATTAGATCAGTCTGACAGGATACAGATGTAAACATTAGATCAGTCTGACAGGATACAGATGTAAACATTAGATCAGTCTGACAGGATACAGATGTAAACATTAGATCAGTCTGACAGGATACAGATGTAAACATTAGATCAGTTTGACAGGATACAGATGTAAACATTAGATCAGTCTGACAGGATACAGATGTAAACATTAGATCAGTTTGACAGGATACAGATGTAAACATTAGATCAGTTTGACAGGATACAGATGTAAACATTAGATCAGTCTGACAGGATACAGATGTAAACATTAGATCAGTTTGACAGGATACAGATGTAAACATTCGATCAGTCTGACAGGGTAGAGTGAATTGGAGGGAAGAGTGAGGTGAATATGAATATGTGTAGGAGGGTGGGAGAGACTGGGTGTGTGGATGCATAGGGTATATGTTGGGTGGGAATTAATGAGAATGGATGAGTAAGTCAATGGATGGATGGGTGTATGTTTGTCTGAGGTAGGGATGGTGGGAAAAGATGGGAGGTTGGGACGAGCTCGGCTTGGGTGGGTGAAGGGGGGAGATAACTCAGATGGGGAGCTGGAGAGGGATGGGATTGGCTTGGGAGAGAGAGAATCAAGGAATTAACTATACTAAAATGTAAGGGCCCCATGTAGCTCAGTTGGTAGAGCATGGCGCTTGCAACGCCAGGGTTGTGGGTTCGATTCCCACAGGGGGCAGCATAAAAAAATAAAAATGTATGCACTCACTAACTGTAAGTCGCTCTGGATAAGAGCGTCTGCTAAATGACGTAAATGTAATTGTATTTATATTTGTGACCTGCAAGCCTGCTGTGAAATGTTCTGGACAGATCAGGAGAGGATGTCATTATAGATTCATTCATATTCCTTTTTTATACCTGAGATTCTATGGTGGTTATTCAATGGTGGTTATTGGTGAGAATGGAGAGAGGCGGGGGCTTTATCCGGGGGATTGAGATGTGGTGACGTGAGGACATCAGACTCTTCTCTGAGGTGTGTATGGGGCCTCCACTCATCTCACTTCAGTCTCTCGGAGGACCCACTCTCCTCTAGTAGACCCCCACCAGCCAATATCCAGTGGGGGAAAAAAGTATTTAGTCAGCCACCAATTGTGCAAGTTCTCCCACTTAAAAAGATGAGAGAGGCCTGTAATTCTCATCATAGGTTCACGTCAACTATGACAGACAAATTGAGAGAGAAAAATCCAGAAAATCACATTGTAGGATTTTTAATGAATTTATTTGCAAATTATGGTGGAAAATAAGTATTTGGTCAATAACAAAAGTTTCTCAATACTTTGTTATATACCCTTTGTTGGCAATGACACAGGTCAAACGTTTTCTGTAAGTCTTCACAAGGTTTTCACACACTGTTGCTGGTATTTTGGCCCATTCCTCCATGCAGATCTCCTCTAGAGCAGTGATGTTTTGGGGCTGTCGCTGGGCAACACGGACTTTCAACTCCCTCCAAAGATTTTCTATGGGGTTGAGATCTGGAGACTGGCTAGGCCACTCCAGGACCTTGAAATGCTTCTTACGAAGCCACTCCTTCGTTGCCCGGGCGGTGTGTTTGGGATCATTGTCATGCTGAAAGACCCAGCCATGTTTCATCTTCAATGCCCTTGCTGATGGAAGGAGGTTTTCACTCAAAATCTCACGATACATGGCCCCATTCATTCTTTCCTTTACACGAATCAGTCGTCCTGGTCCCTATGCAGAAAAACAGCCCCAAAGCATGATGTTTCCACCCCCATGCTTCACAGTAGGTATGGTGTTCTTTGGATGCAACTCAGCATTCTTTGTCCTCCAATCACGACGAGTTGAGTTTTTACCAAAAAGTTCTATTTTGGTTTCATCTGACCATATGACATTCTCCCAATCCTCTTCTGGATCATCTAAATGCACTCTAGCAAACTTCAGATGGGCCTGGACATGTACTGGCTTAAGCAGGGGGACACTTCTGGCACTGCAGGATTTGAGTCCCTGGTGGCGTAGTGTGTTACTGATGGTAGGCTTTGTTACTTTGGTCCCAGCTCTCTGCAGGTCATTCACTAGGTCCCCCCGTGTGGTTCTGGGATTTTTGCTCACCGTTCTTGTGATCATTTTGACCCCACAGGGTGAGATCTTGCGTGGAGCCCCAGATCGAGGGAGATTATCAGTGGTCTTGTATGTCTTCCATTTCCTAATAATTGCTCCCACAGTTGATTTCTTCAAACCAAGCTGCTTACCTATTGCAGATTCAGTCTTCCCAGCCTGGTGCAGGTCTAAAATTTTGTTTCTGGTGTCCTTTGACAGCTCTTTGGTCTTGGCCATAGTGGAGTTTGGAGTGTGACTGTTTGAGGTTGTGGACAGGTGTCTTTTATACTGATAACAAGTTCAAACAGGTGCCATTAATACAAGTAACGAGTGGAGGACAGAGGAGCCTCTTAAAGAAGAAGTTACAGGTCTGTGAGAGCCAGAAATCTTGCTTGTTTGTAGGTGACCAAATACTTATTTTCCACCATAATTAGCAAATAAATTCATTAAAAATCCTATAATGTGATTTTCTGGATTTTTTTTTCTCAATTTGTCTGTCATAGTTGACGTGTACCTATGATGAAAATGACAGGCCTCTCTCATCTTTTTAAGTGGGAGAACTTGCACAATTGGTGGCTGACTAAATACTTTTTTCCCCCACTCTATGTACAGTAACATAATCTATAGATCTTTTGTACATTAGGAGAGGAGTTGGAGCTTAAAGCCCTAAAAAGGCTAAGCACCTCAAAGTACAAAGAAGTACTTTCCTTTGTGTTTTTGTGTTTTGTGTGTTCTCTGTTAAATGTCTGCTCAGCCCACATGCTCACACGCTCTATATATGTAATGTATATAATAACTATGTATTGATACTACAACTCTCCCATTCTATGGAATTTCCTCCGCCCTCATGACACGTCTGCTAAAAAGGTTTTATCTGATTCTTCAGTGATAGACGGAAAAGACAAGGTTAACTTTGATTCTATACAAGTAAAGACCAACATAATCCAACTTATTACATGGAATGGGCTATAGCTCCATAATGGAAAAAAAAAAAGCATATGGTTCTTGAACACTTAAAGAGATTGTCAGCAGATATGGTTTTCCAGGAAGCGTTTCAAAAAATTAGAAATGGTATATTTAAAGAGGAGCTGGGGTGGAGAAGCCTTTACTGCCACCTAGTGGAGTAACAGCAGAGGTGCAGCCATCATGATAAATAAGAATGCATCCCCTATATCCCAGCACACCGACCAAGAAAGCAGTTTTCTAATATTCAATTGTACCATACATGGTGAAAAGTACACATTGATTTAATTGTATTTCCCACTAGGGGCACATCTGGTGTTTTTTTTAGATAGAATTCAAGCTATATTAGAACAAATCTATTTATTTATTATTATTATTATTATTATTATTATTATTATTATTATTATTATTATTATAAATCTAGACAGGAACTATTGATTTTGCAGGTGACCTAAATCATACATTCAATAAGACAGACAGCCAATAAGAAAGGCACATTCAAGGAGCCTCCAAAGAGGCTGAAATGTTCATTTAATAATTTACAGGACACCTGGAGATTCTATTCTCAACTACAAAAGACCACTCCTTTTTTTCTCTCAAGGTAGGAAAAGCTATTCAGGAATTGACAAAAAAAAGCTCTCAACAATTTACTGGGTTAAAAAATCCATGACATAGTGATATTCGGGTCATTCTCCGGTATCATGCTTAATTACAATAATAGAAAATACACTTAGCGACAGAATATGGAGAATGAACAGAGCTTCAAGACCCGAAATGTATTAAATACATAAATTAACAGATAAAAACCTTTACAATTACAAATGTAGACATAGTGGACAGAGAAAAGCCGTGGGTGGGCCAGGGACCCTAACCCTAGGGATCCAGGGGAGGATCACTGGGACGACAACCCAACTTGGGATGGGGAGGGGCTTTAGCGGGGGGAATAGTGGAGAACAATTGGAGGGTTACTTAGTAGCAAATATCATGGTACAGCTATATGGACACTCAATCACTATGGTACTTTCTAATGGTAAATTTACAAACATATATATTGATAAATAGATTTGAAACTTGTATCTCATTATGGTGTATGGTGAAATAAGTATAGCCAGTTATAATTGTAATAGCTTAGCAGATAATAACAAAATAAGAACAATATTTACCTCAAAGAGAAGGAATATAATATCTATTGTTTACAGGAAACTAATTCAACAATTTAGATGAAATTGTGTGGAAAAAAGACGGGGGAGTGGGTTGAAATATACCTCTCCCATAGGCAAAGAAACTCAAAAGGGGTGATGATATTAATTAACAGTAATTTTGAACCGAATGTGCAAATTGTCCAAACAGATCCGCAAGATAGATGGATGATTTTAAATATGTTATTGGACCATAAACAGATGTGGCTGATTAACCTTTACGGACCAAATAATGATGATCCACGCATCTTTTAAAATATACATTCGTGGTCAAAAGTTTTGAGAATGACACAAGTATTGGTCTTCACAAAGTTTGCTGCTTCAGTGTTTTGAGATATTTTTGTCAGATGTTACTATGGTATACTGAAGTATAATTACAAGCATTCCATAAGTGTCAAAGGCTTTTATTGACAATTACATTACGTTTATGCAAAGAGTCAATATTTGCAGTGTTGACCCTTCTTTTTCAAGACCTCTGGAAATCACTTTCGCCTTATGGCAAGGTGCTCCATCATGCTGGAAAAGGCATTGGTCGTCACCAAACTGTTCTTGGATGGTTGGGAGAAGTTGCTCTCGGAGGATGTGTTGGTACCATTCTTTATTCATGGCTGTGTTCTTAGGCAAAATTGTGAGTGAGCCCACTCCCTTGGCTGAGAAGCAACCCCACACATGAATGGTCTCAGGATGCTTTACTGTTGGCATGACACAGGACTGATGGTAGCACTCACCTTGTCTTCTCCAGACAAGGTGTTTTCCAGATGCCCCAAACAATTGGAAAGGGGATTCATCAGAAAAAATGACTTTACCCCAGTCTTCAGCAGTCCAATCCCTGTACCTTTTGCAGAATATCAGTCTGTCCCTGATGTTTTTCCTGGAGAGAAGTGGCTTCTTTGCTGCCCTTCTTGACACCAGGCCATCCTCCAAAAGTATCCGCCTCACTGTGCGTGCAGATGTACTCACACCTGCCTGCTGCCATTCCTGAGCAAGCTCTGCACTGGTGGTGCCCCGATCCCGCAGCTGAATCAACTTTAGGAGACGGTCCTGGCGCATGCTGGACTTTCTTGGGCGCCCTGACGCCTTCTTCACAACAATTGAACCTCTCTCCTTGAAGTTCTTGATGATCCGATAAATGGTTGATTTAGGTGCAATCTTACTAGCAGCAATATCCTTGCCTGTGAAGCCCTTTTTGTGCAAAGCAAGGATGACGGCAAGTGTTTCCTTGCAGGTAACCATGGTTAACAGAGGAAGAACAATGATTTCAAGCACCACCCTCCTTTTAAAGCTTCCAGTCTGTTATTCTACCTCAATCAGCATGACAGAGTGATCTCCAGCCTTGTCCTCGTCGACACTCTCACCTGTGTTAACGAGAGAATCACTGCAGCTGGTCCTTTTGTGGCAGGGCTGAAATGCAGTGGAAATGTTTTTTTGGGATTAAGTTAATTGTCATGGCAAAGAGGGACTTTGCAAATAATTGCAATTCATCTGATCACTCTTCATGACATTCCGGAGTATATGCAAATTGCCATCATCAAAACTGAGGCAGCAGACTTTGTGAAAATTAGTATATTGTGTCATTCTCAAAAATGTTGACCACAACTGTACAGTGGCTTGTGAAAGTATTCACCCCCCTTGGCATTTTTCCTATTTTGTTGCCTTACAACCTGGAGCGGGGGTTTGTATCCTTTGATTTACACAACATGCCTACCACTCTGAAGATGCAAAATATTTTTTGGGGTGAAACAAACAAGAAATAAGACAGAAAAACAGAAAACTTGAGCATGCATAACTATTCACCCCCCAAAGTCAATACGTTGTAGAGACACCTTTTGCAGCAATTACAGTTGCAAGTCTCTTGAGGTATGTCTCTATAAGCTTGGCACATCTCGCCACTGGGATTTTTGCCCATTCTTCAAGGCAAAACTGCTCCAGCTCCTTCAAGTTGGATGGGTTCCGCTGGTGTACAGCAATCTAAAAGTCATACCACAGATTCTCAATTGGATTGAGGTCTGGGGTTTGACTAGGCCATTCCAAAACATTTAAATGTTTCCCCTTAAACCACTCAAGTGTTGCTTTAGCAGTATGCTTAGGGTCATTGTCCTGCTGGAAGGTGAACCTCCCAGTCTCAAATCTCTGGAAGACTGAAACAGGTTTCCCTCAAGAATTTCCCTGTATTTAGAACCATCCATCATTCCTTCAATTCTGACCAGTTTTCCAGTCCCTGCAGATGAAAAACATCTGCACAGCATGATGCTGCCACCACCATGCTTCACTGTGGGGATGGTGTTCTCGGGGTGATGAGAGGTGTTGAGTTTGCGCCAGACATAGCGTTTTCCTTGATGGCCAAAAAGCTCAATTTTAGTCTCATTTGACCAGAGTACCTAATAATATAATAATATGCCATTTAGCAGACGCTTTTATCCAAAGCGACTTACAGTCATGCGTGCATACATTTTTTTTTGTGTATGGGTGGTCCCGGGGATCGAACCCACTACCTTGGCTTTACAAGCGCCGTGCTCTACCAGCTGAGCTACAGAGGACCACCTTCTTCCATATGTTTGGGGAGTCTCCCACATGGCTTTTGGCGAACACCAAACATGTTTGTGTTAGGCCTACTGCTGCTAGGTAGCTCTCTCTCTGCTCTCCCCCTCCCCTCTGTCTGTCCTTGATTGCAGGAGTGAAGTCTGGTGTGCGGGAGTCAGGGTTCCAGCTGCAGCTCATTCACCATAATCACCTCAGCCTTTAAGACCCGGTCAAACTTTCCACTCATCGTCAGATCATAGTCAAGACGACCATGTTAGTCTCGCTGCCGACTCAACCTGTTTGTTTTCGCTCTTTGTGTTTTTGGCCTGTTCTATTTACTTTTCTCCTGTGCCACAGATTATGGGAACCTGACTTCTGCCTCCGCTTCACTCCTGCCACCACCATCCTGCTCCCCACTACCGGACCTCCCTTTTGGACTCACCACGGACACTAGGACATTACGGTACCACACCTGCCCTGACCTGGATCTGTTACCCTCCCTGTAACCTGGACTTGCTCTTCCCCTATTATTGGAAACCTGGACTTTTTGAACATTGTAAATAAACCTGTTAAACCTTCTCTGGCTTGGTGTACTTGTCTGCATTTGGGTTCTAATCCAGTTAAATCATGACAGTATGATCTGACCAACATGAACCCAGCAGACAGTAGCTCGGATACCACCCCAGAGTGCACTCAAATTCGGACTGCTATAGCCAATCAGGACATTTTACTTGGCCAACATGATACCCTGTTTAAGACTATTGCTGAGAACAGTCAGGTGCTGTTTAATCAGGTTCAATTACTCACCAATCAGGTGTCTGTCCTTACTACCCAAGTTAATAATGCAACCCTCGGGCATGGCATACAAACTGCCCCTTCTCCTGCTCCACCTGTTTTTCCGGCTCCTTCAGCCCAGATCAGAGAGCCTTTTGTTCCTGCTCCAGAGCGCTATGATGGGAACATGGGAACCTATGGTGAATTTTTGACTCAATGCTCGTTAGTGTTTGAACAACAGCCCCTCACCTACGCCTCAGAAAGAGCCCGTATTGCCTACCTTATCAACTCTACTAGCGGTTCCGCTCGTGCCTGGGGATCCGCGGTCTGGGAGAGTCAGTCGGACATTTGCAACGCTTACGTGGCCTTCTCCACTGAGATGAGGAAGGTTTTTCACCACCCCGTATGGGGCAAGGAGGCTGCGAAACGGTTGTTGTCTCTTCGGCAGGGGGTTCGCAGTGTGGCGGAGATGGCAGTGGAGTTTCGGACGTTAGCGGCAGTGAGCGGTTGGAATGACGAGGCATTACAAGGAGTGTTCATCAATGCTTTGTCTGAGACTTTAAAATATGAGTTGGTGTCATATGATGTATCACCTACGCTGGATAATCTTATTTCACTCACCATCAGGTTGGATAATCGGATTCGGGAGCGCCGCCGGGAGAGGAGTGTTAGTTCCAAGCAACTGGTCTGTCGTCAACAAACTCCTCCCCGCATCTTCCCTACGGAGAAAGCCGAGTCTTCCCGAGTCGATACGAGGAGCACCGAACCCGAAGCCATGGAGGTGGGTCGTGCACGGTTGTCCTCAGAGGAGCGTGCACGTCGTATTCAGGCTCGGGTCTGCCTGTATTGTGGAGAAGCTGGTCATTTCGTTCCTTCCTGCCCAGTTCGTCCGGGAAAAGGGCCGGCTCATCATTATTGGGAGAAGTTTTGGTGAGCCGAGCAGCGGATTCTTCCTCTTCTCCCCGCATTCTGCTCCAGGCATCCCTCCAGTGGCAGTCCCAGAATTTCTCTGTTAGTGCGCTGGTTGATTCTGGTGCCGATGAAAGCTTTTTGGATCGAGAGTTGGCTCAACAAATGGAGTTAGAGACTGTTCCTATGGACTGTCCGCTGCAGGCTAAGGGTCTAAATGGACAATTGTTGTCCAGGTGGGCACTATTTTTTGGTAGATTCAATTTTTCTCTGTCTTACCGTCCTGGGTCACGCAACGTCAAGCCTGACGCCCTGTCTCGTGTTTTTTCTGCTGTTGATACTGGTAGTAACCCTGAACCCATCTTGCCTCCTACCTGCAGTATTGCGGCCATTACATGTGACATCGAAGGGATTGTTAGACAGGCTCAACATCATCAAGCTGACCCTGGGAGCGGTCCTCCTAACCGGTTGTTTGTCCCTGAGTCTGTTCGCTCCCAGGTACTTCAGTGGGCTCACTCGTCTCCCCTTACCTGTCACCCTGGAGTTACTCGGACCCTTGACTTTGTGCGACGGAAGTTCTGGTGGCCCAGGATGGAGGCGGACACTCGAGCCTTCATTGCTGCTTGTACGGTATGTGCACGTAGTAAGAACTCCACCCAGGCCAGCGCTGGTCATCTAAGACCTCTGCCAATACCCAGCCGGCCCTGGTCCCACATTGCCTTCGATTTTGTCACTGGACTTCCCCCCTCGTCTGGAAAGACTGTCATTCTTACTGTGATTGATCGTTTTTCTAAGTTTGCTCATTTTTTGGCCCTACCTAAACTGCCCACTGCCAGAGAAACGGCTGATATTTTGGTTGAACATGTGTTCCGCTCTCATGGTCTACCCACGGATATTGTCTCTGACAGGGGTTCCCAGTTTGTCTCCCAGGTTTGGAAGGCTTTCTGTAAAGCTTTGGGCATTACATCCAGCCTGTCCTCTGGATATCACCCCCAGACCAACGGGCAAGCCGAGAGAGCGAACCAGGAGATGGAGACCGCTCTCCGCTGTGTCACAGGGTCTAACCCTGGGTCGTGGAGCTCCATGCTCCCCTGGGTGGAATATGCTCATAACACCTTGACTAACGCTTCCTCTGGTTTGTCTCCCTTTCTGTGTGCTCTGGGTTATCAACCTCCCCTGTTCCCTTCTCAAGAGAGGGAACTGGCGGTACCCTCGGTGCAGTCCCACATGCGCCGCTGCTTCAAGGTCTGGAGGAAGGCCAGGGTAGCTCTGTCCCGAGCTTCGGCGTACATGCAGAGGCAAGCCAACCGTCACCGGTCCCAGGCTCCCGGTTACTCTCCTGGTCAAGAGGTATGGCTTAAGTCACGTGACCTTCCATTGAAAGTGGAGTCTAAGAAGATGGCGCCTCGTTTTATAGGACCGTTCAAGATACTGTCTATTGTTAACCCCTGCGCGGTTAAGCTACAGCTTCCTGCCTCTCTACGGGTTCATTCCACCTTTCATGTTTCCCAGATTAAGCCTGTGTCGGTTAGCCCTCTGTGCCCGCCCTCTCGTCCCCCTCCTCCGCCCAGGATCGTGGGTGGGGGTCCGGTCTACACTGTCCGGCGACTTCTGGATGTTCGCCGCCGGGGTCGTGTTTTCCAGTACCTGGTGGATTGGGAGGGTTATGGTCCTGAGGAACGTTCCTGGGTGCCCAGGAGCTTCATTGTGGATCCTGCTCTGGTCCGTGAGTTTCATAGGTTACATCCTGATAAACCCTGTCGGTCGCCAGGTGGCGTCCGTAGAGGGGGGGGGTACTGTTAGGCCTACTGCTGCTAGGTAGCTCTCTCTCTGCTCTCCCCCTCCCTTCTGTCTGTCCTTGATTGCAGGAGTGAAGTCTGGTGTGCGGGAGTCAGGGTTCCAGCTGCAGCTCATTCACCATAATCACCTCAGCCTTTAAGACCCGGTCAAACTTTCCACTCATCGTCAGATCATAGTCAAGACGACCATGTTAGTCTCGCTGCCGACTCAACCTGTTTGTTTTCGCTCTTTGTGTTTTTGGCCTGTTCTATTTACTTTTCTCCTGTGCCACAGATTATGGGAACCTGACTTCTGCCTCCGCTTCACTCCTGCCACCACCATCCTGCTCCCCACTACCGGACCTCCCTTTTGGACTCACCACGGACACTAGGACATTACGGTACCACACCTGCCCTGACCTGGATCTGTTACCCTCCCTGTAACCTGGACTTGCTCTTCCCCTATTATTGGAAACCTGGACTTTTTGAACATTGTAAATAAACCTGTTAAACCTTCTCTGGCTTGGTGTACTTGTCTGCATTTGGGTTCTAATCCAGTTAAATCATGACAGTTTGCTTATTTTTTTCTTCAAGCAATGGCTTTTGACTGGCCACCCTTCCGTAAAGCCCAGCTCTGTGGACTGTACGGCTTAAAGTGTTCCTATGGACAGATACTCCAATCTCCGCTGTGGAGCTTTGCAGCTCCTTCAGGGTAATCTTTGGTCTCTTTGTTGCCTCTCTGATTAATGCTCTCCTTGCCTGGTCTGTGAGTTTTGGTGCACGGCCCTCTCTTGGCAGGTTTGTTGTGGTGCCATATTCTTTCCATTGTTTAATAATGGATTTAATGGTGCTCCGAGGGATGTTCAAAGTTTCTGATATTTGTTTTATAACCCAACCCTGATCTGTACTTCTCCACCACTTTGTTCCTGACCTGTTTGGAGAGCTCCTTGGTCTTCATGGTGCCACTTGCTTGGTGGTGCCCCTTGCTTAGTGGTGTTACAGACTCTGGGGCCTTTCACAACAGGTGTGTGTATATATATACTGAGATCATGTGACATTTAGATTGCACACAGGTGGACTTTATTTAACTAATTATGTGACTTCTGAAGGTAATTGGTTGCACCAGATCTTATTTAGGGGCTTTATAGCAAAGGGGTTGAATACATATGTACGCACCACTTTTTTGAAACAAGTTATTTTTTTCATTTCATTTCACCAATTTTGACTATTTTGTGTATGTCCATTACATGAAATCAATTTAAATTACAGGTTGTAATGCAACATTAAGGAAAAATGCCAAGGGGGATGAATACTTTTGCAAGGCACTGTATATAATAAATTATCAACCCTGCAAGCAATACAAGACTATATTATTATGCTGAGAGATTATAGTACTGTTTTAAATAGCTCAATGGACCGTTAAAGAAATCATACTACAAACTATCACCCTCATGCTCTTAAGGAAATCATGAATTTGCAAATAAATTCATTAAGAATCCTACAATGTGATTTTCTGGGTTTTTTTTTTCTCATTTTGTCTGTCATAGTTGACGTGTACCTATGATGAAAATTACAGGCCTCTCTCATCTTTTTAAGTGGGAGAACTTGCACAATTGGTGGCTGACTAAATACTTTTTTCCCCCACGGTATATCTCACTAGGTCAGGATATTTAAGCCTCCATGTATCCACTAGTTCTAATATATCCATGACATTCATGATTTCCTTAAGAGCATGAGGGTGATAGTTTGTAGTATGATTTCTTTAACGGTCCATTGAGCTATTTAAAACAGTACTATAATCTCTATTCATAGCAGACTTTGAAAAGGCTATTGATAAAGTACATCTGGAGTTGATATACAGTGGGGGAAAAAAGTATTTAGTCAGCCACCAATTGTGCAAGTTCTCCCACTTAAAAAGATGAGAGAGGCCTGTAATTTTCATCATAGGTACACGTCAACTATGACAGACAAAATGAGAATTTTTTCCAGAAAATCACATTGTAGGATTTTTTATGAATTTATTTGCAAATTATGGTAGAAAATAAGTATTTGGTCAATAACAAAAGTTTCTCAATACTTTGTTATATACCCTTTGTTGGCAATGACACAGGTCAAACGTTTTCTGTAAGTCTTCACAAGGTTTTCACACACTGTTGCTGGTATTTTGGCCCATTCCTCCATGCAGATCTCCTCTAGAGCAGTGATGTTTTGGGGCTGTCGCTGGGCAACACGGACTTTCAACTCCCTCCAAAGATTTTCTATGGGGTTGAGATCTGGAGACTGGCTAGGCCACTCCAGGACCTTGAAATGCTTCTTACGAAGCCACTCCTTCGTTGCCCGGGCGGTGTGTTTGGGATCATTGTCATGCTGAAAGACCCAGCCACGTTTCATCTTCAATGCCCTTGCTGATGGAAGGAAGTTTTCACTCAAAATCTCACGATACATGGCCCCATTCATTCTTTCCTTTACACGGATCAGTCGTCCTGGTCCCTTTGCAGAAAAACAGCCCCAAAGCATGATGTTTCCACCCCCATGCTTCACAGTAGGTATGGTGTTCTTTGGATGCAACTCAGCATTCTTTGTCCTCCAAACACGACGAGTTGAGTTTTTACCAAAAAGTTCTATTTTGGTTTCATCTGACCATATGACATTCTCCCAATCCTCTTCTAGATCATCCAAATGCACTCTAGCAAACTTCAGACGGGCCTGGACATGTACTGGCTTAAGCAGGGGGACACGTCTAGCACTGCAGGATTTGAGTCCCTGGCGGCGTAGTGTGTTACTGATGGTAGGCTTTGTTACTTTGGTCCCAGCTCTCTGCAGGTCATTCACTAGGTCCCCCCGTGTGGTTCTGGGATTTTTGCTCACCGTTCTTGTGATCATTTTGACCCCACGGGGTGAGATCTTGCGTGGAGCCCCAGATCGAGGGAGATTATCAGTGGTCTTGTATGTCTTCCATTTCCTAATAATTGCTCCCACAGTTGATTTCTTCAAACCAAGCTGCTTACCTATTGCAGATTCAGTCTTCCCAGCCTGGTGCAGGTCTACAGTTTTGTTTCTGGTGTCCTTTGACAGCTCTTTGGTCTTGGCCATAGTGGAGTTTGGAGTGTGACTGTTTGAGGTTGTGGACAGGTGTCTTTTATACTGATAACAAGTTCAAACAGGTGCCATTAATACAGGTAACGAGTGGAGGACAGAGGAGCCTCTTAAAGAAGAAGTTACAGGTCTGTGAGAGCCAGAAATCTTGCTTGTTTGTAGGTGACCAAATACTTATTTTCCACCATAATTTGCAAATAAATTCATTAAAAATCCTACAATGTGATTTTCTGGAAAAAAAAATCTCAATTTCTCTGTCACAGTTGACGTGTACCTATGATGAAAATTACAGGCCTCTCTCATCTTTTTAAGTGGGAGAACTTGCACAATTGGTGGCTGACTAAATACTTTTTTTCCCCACTGTATACAGAACAAATAATGCAACAAATATTGTGGTTAAACTCAAATATACTAATTGATAAAAAAATATTTGTTTAAAATATATATATATATATATAAATATATATATATATAAATGGAGGAGGAAAGTGGAAGGGGGAAAAAGTAAAGAACTTGTCTGTCGGCCGCATTAAAGAACATAATTGGTTAATGAAAATTGTGATGAATAAAAAAGTATACCAGTTTCATTTAAGGACCAAAGGATTGACAGCCGTCCCATATAGATTGCAAAATAGTTGGGAAGAGATTTTTCTAAACATTCTTGCAACCAATAGAATGTTATTTATATACAGCTAGTACCAGTAGAAGTCATGTAATGTGTATAGCTAGATAATAATGTTGCTAATAATGTTGGCAAGCTAGTACCAGTAGAAGTCATGTAATGTGTATAGGTAGCTAATAATGTTGACAAGCTAGTACCAGTAGAAGTAATGTAATGTGTATAGCTAGCTAATAATGTTGACATTATGAACTGACACGCAAAACGACACCGGATTCAAAAATTAGAATCTTTCAATTTAAATTATTATATAAAATTCTTGCTACCAATAGAATGTTATTTATATGGGGGATTCAATCTTCCCAGCTCTGCAGATGTTGCAGCGAAGAGACAGAATCAGTAGATCATTTGTTTTGGTTCTGTCCATATGTAGCTTTGTTTTTTGGTCATAGGTCCAGGAATGGCTGAAGAATTGCAATATTTACCTGGAGCTAACCCTGCAGATAGCACTACTGGGTGATCTGAAAAGTCATAGTCAATCGATCAATAATATAATAATACTTTTAGCAAAAATGTTTATTTTCAATTTACAATCTGTAGAAACAATGAGAATAGAAAGGTTCAGAACTTTTGTGAAACATCACAGCACAGTTGAAAAATATATGGCAAATAGAAATCCAATATGGATGGTGTTAAGAGATAGATGGGAAGGGTTGAATGGAGCTGAAGGTTGGGACTAATAACAACTAATAACAAGATAACTCATGTAAAACCAACAATTTGCATTTTATGGCATGACATAAGTATTTGATCACCTACTAACCAGTAAGAATTCCGGCTCTCACAGACCTGTTAGTTTTTCTTTAAGAAGCCCTCCTGTTCTCCACTCATTACCTGTATTAACTGCACCTGTTTGAACTCGTTACCTGTATAAAAGACACCTGTCCACACACTCAATCAAACAGACTCCAACCTCTCCACAATGGCCAAGACCAGAGAGCTGTGTAAGGACATCAGGGATAACATTGTAGACCTGCACAAGGCTGGGATGGGCTACAGGACAATAGGCAAGCAGCTTGGTGAGAAGGCAACAACTGTTGGCATAATTATTAGAAAATTGAAGAAGTTCAAGATGACGGTCAATCACCCTCGGTCTGGGGCTCCATGCAAGATCTCACCTCGTGGGGCATCAATGATCATGAGGAAGGTGAGGGATCAGCCCAGAACTACACGGCAGGACCTGACCAATGACCTGAAGAGAGCTGGGACCACAGTCTCAAAGAAAACCATTAGTAACACACTACGCTGTCATGGATTAAAATCCTGCAGCGCACAAAAGGTCCCCCTGCTCAAGCCAGCGCATGTCCAGGCCCGTCTGAAGTTTGCCAATGACAATCTGGATGATCCAGAGGAGGAATGGGAGAAGGTCATGTGGTCTGATGAGACAAAAATATAGCTTTTTGGTCTAAACTCCACTCGCCGTGTTTGGAGGAAGAAGAAGGATGAGTACAACCCCAAGAACACCATCCCAACCGTGAAGCATGGAGGTGGAAACATCATTCTTTGGGGATGCTTTTCTGCAAAGGGGACAGGACGACTGCACCGTATTGAGGGGAGGATGGATGGGGCCATGTATCGCGAGATCTTGGCCAACAACCTCCTTCCCTCAGTAAGAGCATTGAAGATGGGTCATGGCTGGGTCTTCCAGCATGACAACGACCCGAAACACACAGCCAGGGCAACTAAGGAGTGGCTCCGTAAGAAGCATCTCAAGGTCCTGGAGTGGCCTAGCCTGTCTCCAGACCTGAACCCAATAGAAAATCTTTGGAGGGAGCTGAAAGTCCGTATTGCCCAGCGACAGCCCCGAAACCTGAAGGATCTGGAGAAGGTCTGTATGGAGGAGTGGGTCAAAATCCCTGCTGCAGTGTGTGCAAACCTGGTCAAGACCTACAGGAAACGTATGTTTCTGTAATGTATCTCTGTAATTGCAAACAAAGGATTCTGTACCAAATATTAAGTTCTGCTTTTCTGATGCTTCAAATACTTATGTCTTGCAATAAAATGCAAATTAATTACTTAAAAATCATACAATGTGATTTTCTGGATTTCTGTTTTAGATTACATCTCTCACAGTTGAAGTCTACCTATGATAAAAATTACAGACCTCTACATGCTTTGTAAGTAGGAAAACCTGCAAAATCGGCAGTGTATCAAATACTTGTTCTCCCCACTGTATATAGGTTAAGAACTTTTGTGAAAGAGCACTGTTTGAAAGAGATGGTAAATATAAATCAAACCGGATGGACATCAGAAATAGATGGGAGAGGTTGAGAGTAGAGGAAGGACAGAGGTAAAAGCAAACAAAATAGAACTGTTGTAAAATAGACTGTGTCCATAAAATGCATATAAACTCAGCAAAAAAAAGGAACGTCCTCTCACTGTCACCTGCGTTTATTTTCAGCAAACTTAACATGTGTAAATATTTGTATGAACATAACAAGATTCAACAACTGGGAAATAAACTGAACAAGTTCCACAGACATGTTACTAACAGACATTGAATAATGTGTCCCTGAACAAAGGGGGGGGGGGACAAAATCAAAAGAAACAGTCAGTATCTGGTGAGGCCACCAGCTGTATTAAGTACTGCAGTGACTCTCGTCCTCATGGACTGCACCAGATTTGCCAGTTCTTGCTCTGAGATGTTACCAAACTCTTCCACCAAGGCACCTGCAAGTTCCCGGACATTTCTGGGGGGAATGGCCCTAGCCCTCACCCTCCGATCCAACAGGTCCCAGACGTGCTCAATTGGATTGAGATCCGGGCTCTTCGCTGGCCATGGCAGAACATTGACATTCCTGTCTTGCAGGAAATCATGCACAGAATGAGCAGTATGGCTGGTGGCATTGTCATGCTGGAGGGTCATGTCAGGATGAGCCTGCAGGAAGGGTACCACATGAGGGAGGAGGATGTCTTCCCTGTAACGCACAGCGTTGAGATTGCTTGCAAGGACAACAAGATCAGTCCGATGATGCTGTGACACACCGCCCCAGACCATGACGGACCCTCCACCTCCAAATCGATCCCACTCCAGAGTACAGGCCTCGGTGTAACGCTCATTCCTTCGACGGGAAACGCGAATCCGACCATCACCCTTGGTGAGACAAAACCTTGACTCGTCAGTGAAGAGCACTTTTTGCCAGTCGTGTCTGGTCCAGTGACGGTGGGTTTGTGCCCATAGGTGACGTTGTTGCCAGTGATGTCTGGTGAGGACCTGCCTTACAACAGGCCTACAAGCCCTCAGTCCAGGGATTGTGCGTTCCTGGTGTAACTCGGGCAGTTGTTGTTGCCATCGTGTACCTGTCCCGCTGGTGTGATGTTCGGATGTACCGATCCTGTGCAGGTGTTGTTACACGTGGTCTACCACTGTGAGGATGATCAGCTGTCCATCTTGTCTCCCTGTAGTGCTGTCTTAGGCGTCTCACAGTACAAACATTGCAATTTATTGCCCTGGCCACATCTGCAGTCCTCATGCCTCCTTGCAGCATGCCTAAGACACGTTCACGCAGATGAGCAGGGACCCTGGGCATCTTTCTTTTGGTGTTTTTCAGAATCAGTAGAAAGGCCTCTTTCGTGTCCTAAGTTTTCATACCTGTGACCTTAATTACCTACCGTCTGTAAGCTGTTAGTGTCTCAACGACCGTTCCACAGGTGCATGTTCATTAAGTGTTTATGGTTCATTGAACAAGCATGGGAAAGTGTTTAAACCCTTTACAATGAAGATATGTGAAGTTATTTGGATTTTTACGACTTATCTTTGAAAGACAGGGTCCTGAAAAAGGGATGTTTCTTTTTTTGCTGAGTTTTAGATCTTCTGCACAGATTCTGTCAGACCTGGGCCCTGACAGTAAATCGCAGTAAGACAAAAATAATTGTTTTCCAAAAAAGGTCCAGTTGCCAGGACCACAAATACAAATTCCATCTAGACACCGTTGCCCCTAGAGCACACAAAAAACTATACATACCTCGGCCTAAACATCAGCACCATAGGTAACTTCCACAAAGCTGTGAACGATCTGAGAGACAAGGCAAGAAGGGCCTTCTATGCCATCAAAAGGAACATAACATTTGACATACCAATTAGGATCTGGCTAAAAATACTTGAATCAGTTATAGAACCCATTGCCCTTTATGGAGGTCTGGGGTCCGCTGACCAACCAAGAATTCACAAAATGGGACAAACACCAAATTGAGATCCTGCATGCAGAATTCTGCAAAAATAACCTCTGTGTACAACTTAAAACACCAAATAATGCATGCAGAGCAGAATTAGGCCGATACACGCTAATGATCAAAATCCAGAAAATAGTCTTTAAATTCCACAACAACCTACAAGGAAGTGATTCCCAAACCTTCCATAACAAAGCCATCACCTACAGAGAGATGAACTTGGAGAAGAGTCCCCTAAGTAAGCTGGTCCTGGGGCTCTGTTCACAAACACAAACAGACCCCACAGAGCCCCAGGACAACAACACAATTAGAACCCAACCAAATCATGAGAAACCAAAAAGATAATTACTTGACACGTTAGAAAGAATTAACAAAAAAACAGAGAAAAATAGAATGCTATTTGGCCTTGAACAGAATACCTGACCACTGTGACTGACACAGAATTAAGGAAAGCTTTGACTCTGTACAGACTCAGTGAGCATAGCCTTGCTATTCAGAAAGGCCGCCGTAGGCAGACCTGGTTCTCAAGAGAAGACAGGCTATGTGCACACTGTCCACAAAATGAGGTGGAAACTGAGCTGCATTTCCTATCCTCCTGCCAAATGTATGACCATATTAGAGACACATATTTCCCTCAGATTACACAGACCCACAAAGAATTTAAAAACCAATCCAATTTTGATAAACTCCCTTATCTACTGGGTGAAATACCACAGTGTGCCATCACAGCAGCAAGATTTGAGACCTGTTGCCACAAGAAAAGGGCAACCAGTGAAGAACAAACACCATTGTAAATACAACCCATATTTATGTTTATTTATTTTCCCTTTTGTACTTTAACTATTTGCACATAGTTATAACACTGTATATAGACATAATATTATATTTGAAATTATTTTGGAACTTTTTGTGAGTGTAATATTTACTATTCATTTTTTATTGTTTATTTCACTTTTGTTTATTATCTATTTCACTTGCTTTGGCAATGTTAACATATGTTTCCCATGCCAATAAAGCCCTTCAATTGAATTGAATTGAATTGAATTGAATTGAATTGAATTGAATTGATAGATAGATAGATAGATAGATAGATAGATAGACAGACAGACAGACAGACAGACAGACAGACAGACAGACAGACAGACAGACAGACAGACAGACAGACAGACAGACAGACAGACAGACAGACAGACAGACAGACAGACAGACAGACAGACAGAGAGAGAGAGAGAGAGAGAGAGAGAGAGAGAGAGAGAGAGAGAGAGAGAGAGAGAGAGAGAGAGAGATAGATCGAGGCATGAAGTGTGTGGCTCAGTTGGTAGAGTATGGTGCTTGCAATGCCAGGGTTGTGGGTTCGATTCTCACAGGGGACCAGTATGTAAAGGTACAAAAATGTATGCACTCACTATTGTAAGTTACTCTGGATAAGAGCGTATGATCAAATATATATATATACATGTAAGTTACTAGTATAAAGTTTAGCACCATATGAATATTAGGGAGAGTGGTGGGTGACAGTCTGTTTAGAAGCTACAGTGTGTTAGACGTGATGAAGACGTATATCCGGGCCAGGAAGGTAGTGAAGGCTCCCTGTCTCAACAGCTTCATCTCCACATCGATCAGGAAGTCTCTCAGCTCTCTCACCTGCCGCTGCAGGTACACCGCCCCCGTAAAACTGTTCAGCTTCCGCGTGGAGAAGTAGTTCTCCTCATTACCGCGGGTGATGGAGATAGCGATGTTGTCTCCACTGTAGGCGGGGGAGGGGCCAATCCTGAAGATCTGGGCGGGGATGACAATGTTGGGCTGGAAGCTCAGCTGGTAGTAGGTGATTCTCAGAGGAGAGGTCTGGCAGTCTACAGAGTTAACCGGACAAACGTTGCGCTCACAACGACTGGAGAGAGAGAGAGAGTGTTAGGGTTAGAGAGAGGGCTAGAGAGAGAGAAGGAGAGACGATTAGGGTGACAGAGTTAGGGTGAGAGAGAGAGAGGATTAGGGTTAGAGAGAGGGTTAGGGTGACAGAGTTAGGGTGAGAGAGAGAGAGGATTAGGGTTAGAGAGAGGGTTAGGGTGACAGAGTTAGGGTGAGAGAGAGAGAGGATTAGGGTTAGAGAGAGGGCTAGAGAGAGAGAAGGAGAGACGATTAGGGTGACAGAGTTAGGGTGAGAGAGAGAGAAGGAGAGAGGATTAGGGTTAGAGAGAGTGCTAGAGAGAGAGAAGGAGAGACGATTAGGGTGACAGAGTTAGGGTGAGAGAGAGAGAAGGAGAGAGGATTAGGGTTAGAGAGAGTGCTAGAGAGAGAGAAGGAGAGAGGATTAGGGTGAGAGAGAGGATTAGGGTGAGAGAGAGGATTAGGGTGAGAAAGGGAGGGAGGGAGAGAGCGTTAGGGTGAGAGAAGATTTGGGTGAGAGAGCGATAAAGGGTGTTAGGGTTAGCGAGAGGGGGTTAGGTTTAGAGAGAGCGAGAGGGTTAGGGTTAGAAAGAGAGAGGGTTAGAGAGAAAACGTTAGAGAGGGTTAGAGAGAGAGAGAGGGTTAGAGAGAGAGAGATGGTTAGAGAGAGAGAGATGGTTAGAGAGAGAGAGATGGTTAGAGAGAGAGAGAGAGATGGTTAGAGAGAGAGAGGGTTAGAGAGAGAGAGAGGGTTAGAGAGAGAGAGAGAGAGGGTTAGAGAGAAAGAGAGAGAGAGAGAGAGAGAGGGGGTTAGGGTTAGAGAGAAAGAGAGGGTTAGAGAGAGAGAGAGGGTTAGAGAGAGAGAGAGGGTTAGAGAGAGAGAGAGAGAGAGAGGGTTAGAGAGAAAGAGAGAGAGAGAGAGAGAGGGTTAGAGAGAGAGAGAGAGAGAGAGGGGGTTAGAGAGAGAGAGGGGGTTAGAGAGAGAGAGAGAGAGAGAGAGGGTTAGAGAGAGAGAGAGAGAGAGAGAGAGAGAGGGTTAGAGAGAGAGAGACAGAGGGTTAGAGAGAAAGCGTTAAGGTTAGAGAGGGTTAGGTTAGAGAAGAGAGGAGAGAGGGTTAGAGAGAGAGATGGTTAGAGAGAGAGAGGATAGAGAGAGAGAGAGAGAGAGAGAGAGAGAGAGAGAGAGAGAGAGAGAGAGAGAGGGTTAGAGAGAGAGAGACAGAGGGTTAGAGAGAAAGCGTTAAGGTTAGAGGAGGGTTAGGGTTAGAGAGAGAGGGTTAGAGAGAGAGAGAGGGTTAGAGAGAGAGATGGGTAGAGAGAGAGAGAGAGAGAGAGGGTTTAGAGAGAGAGAGAGAGAGAGAGAGAGAGAGAGAGAGAGGGTAGAGAGAAAGCGTTAAGTTAGAGAGGGTTAGGGTTAGAGAGAGACAGGGTTAGAGAGATAGATGGTTAGAGAGAGAGAGCTGGTAGTATGGTTAGGGTTAGAGAGGGAGAGCTGGTAGTATGTTAGGGTTAGAGAGGTAAAGTAGTAAAATCCATCTCCATGAATCTGTTTACATGATGAAAGGTGGAACATAAACGTGTCCACACAGACAATATTACGCTGCCATGACGACATTGATATCAATTTAGCTGTGTGTTTGTGTGTGTGTGTGTGTGTGCGTTGTACTTACGTATCTGAGACCTTTTTGTAATTGGGAGGGCAGGAGAAGGGAGAGACACCTGTACCCTCCCTGGATGTTGTAGCAGGTCTGGTCTCTAGAGCAGTTATGAACTCCTGTTGTACACTCATCAATATCTACAGCAGACAGACAGACTGATCAATATCTACAACCAGACAGACTGATCAATATCTAGAACAGACAGACAGACTCATCAATATCTACAACAGACAGACAGACTGATCATATCTACAGCAGACAGACAGACTCATCAATATCTACAACAGACAGACAGACTCATCAATAACTACAACAGGACAGACAGACTCATCAATATCTACAACCAGACAGGACAGACTCATCAATAACTACAACAGACAGACAGACTCATCAATATATACAACAGACAGACAGACTCATCAATAACTACAACAACAGACAGCTCATCAATAACTACACAGAAGACGACTCATCAATAACTACAACAAACAGACAGACTCATCAATATATACAACAGACAGACTGATCAATATCAACAACATACAGACTCATCAATCTACAACAGACATACTCATCAATATCTACAACAGACAGACAGACTCATCAATATCTATAACAGACCAGACTCATCAATATCTAACAACAGACAGACAGACTCATCGATCTACACAGACAGACAGACTCATCAATCTAGAAACAGACAGACAGACAGACTCATCAATATATACAGCAGACAGACAGACTCATCAATATCTACAACAGACAGACAGACTCATCAATAACTACAACAGACAGACAGACTCATCAATATCTACAACAGACAGACAGACTCATCAATAACTACAACAGACAGACAGACTCATCAATATATACAACAGACAGACAGACTCATCAATAACTACAACAAACAGACAGACTCATCAATAACTACAACAGACAGACAGACTCATCAATATCTACAACAAACAGACAGACTCATCAATATATACAACAGACAGACTGATCAATATCAACAACATACAGACTCATCAATCTACAACAGACATACTCATCAATATCTACAACAGACAGACAGACTCATCAATATCTATAACAGACAGACTCATCAATATCTACAACAGACAGACAGACTCATCGATCTACAACAGACAGACAGACTCATCAATCTAGAACAGACAGACAGACAGACTCATCAATATATACAACAGGCAGACAGACTCATCAATATCTACAACAGACAGACTGATCAATATCTACAACAGGCAGACTCATCAATATCTACAACAGACAGACTCATCAAGATATGCAACAGACAGACAGACTCATCAATATCTACACAGACAGACAGACTCATCGATCTAGAACAGACAGACAGACAGACAGACTCATCAATCTACAACAGACAGACAGACTCATCAATATATACAACAGACAGACAGACTCATCAATATCTATAACAGACAGACAGACTCATCAATATCTACAACAGACAGACAGACTCATCAATATCTACACAGACAGACAGACAGATAGACTCATCAATATCTACAACAGACAGACAGACTCATCGATCTAGAACAGACAGACAGACAGACAGACAGTCAAACTCATCAATCTACAACAGACAGACAGACTCATCAATATATACAACAGACAGACAGACTCATCAATATATACAACAGACAGACAGACTCATCAATAACTACAACAGACAGACAGACTGATCAATATCTATAACAGACAGACTGACTCATCAATATCTACAACATACAGACAGACTGATCAATATCTACAACAGACAGACCGACTCATCAAGATCGACAACAGACAGACAGACTCATAAATCTATAAAAGACAGACAGACTCATCAATATCTACAACAGACAGACCGACTCATCAATCTATAAAAGACAGACAGACAGACTGATCAATATCTACAACTGTGGCTCAGTTGGTAGAGCATGGGATTTGCCACACCAGGGTTGTGAGTTTGATTCCCACGGGGGACCAGTATGAAAAAGTAAAAAAATGTATGCACTCACTACTGTTCGTCGCTCTGGATAAGAGTGTCTGCTAAATGACTCAAATGTAAATGTAAACAGACAGCCTGATCAATATCTACAACACAACATACAGTCATACTGAAGGTAAACACTCATCAGTATCTGTAATTCAAGACAGTCTGTATTTATCAATATGTATAAGATGGTAATGACCACTGTGATAGCTCCACCCATATGGAAATGAATAAGGAAATAGAACAGCCCTTTATATAAAGTGTGTGAGACGCTGGGGGATGTCAGTCCGTACCTCTGCAGGTGTGTCCGGAGGTTGACAGGGTGTATCCATTAGGGGGACAGGCACACTGATATCTACCTGGGATGTTCACACACTCGAACACACACAGGTTCCCAATACTCTGGGAACACTCATCAATATCTGCAAAAGGGAAACATGTCAATACAAACACACAGGCAATTGGTAAAATGGTGTTAGAGCTATCATGGTGTGATACCTTCACATGTGTGTCCGTCCTCCTTCAGGTAGAAGCCCCGTCTGCAGTAACATTGGTAGGACCCGTAGATGTTAGCACACTCCTGACCACACGGACTAGAGTCACACTCATTCAGATCTGAGAGAGAGAGAGACAAGTCACTAAGACACCCAGCCAACCAAGTCACTAAGACACCCAGCCAACCAAGTCGCTAAGACACCCAGCCAACCATGTCACTAAGACACCCAGCCAACCAAGTCACTAAGACACCCAGCCTACCAAGTCACTAAGACACCCAGCCAACCAAGTCACTAAGACACCCAGCCAACTAAGACACCCAGCCAACCAAGTCACTAAGACCCCCAGCCAACCAAGTCACTAAGACACCCAGCCTACCAAGTCACTAAGACACCCAGCCAACTAAGACACCCAGCCAACCAAGTCACTAAGACACCCAGCCAACCAAGTCACTAAGACACCCAGCCAACCAAGTCACTAAGACACCCAGCCAACTAAGACACCCAGCCAACCAAGTCACTAAGACACCCAGCCAACCAAGTCACTAAGACACCCAGCCAACCAAGCCACCAAGACACCCAGCCAACCAAGTCTCTAAGACACCCAGCCAACCAAGTCACTAAGACACCCAGCCAACCAAGTCACTAAGACACCCAGCCTACCAAGTCACTAAGACACCCAGCCAACCAAGTCACTAAGACACCCAGCCAACTAAGACACCCAGCCAACCAAGTCACTAAGACACCCAGCCAACTAAGACACCCAGCCAACCAAGTCACTAAGACACCCAGCCAACCAAGTCGCTAAGACACCCAGCCAACCATGTCACTAAGACACCCAGCCAACCAAGTCGCTAAGACACCCAGCCAACCATGTCACTAAGACACCCAGCCAACCAAGTCACTAAGACACCCAGCCTACCAAGTCACTAAGACACCCAGCCAACCAAGTCACTAAGACACCCAGCCAACTAAGACACCCAGCCAACCAAGTCACTAAGACACCCAGCCAACCAAGTCACTAAGACACCCAGCCTACCAAGTCACTAAGACACCCAGCCAACTAAGACACCCAGCCAACCAAGTCACTAAGACACCCAGCCAACCAAGTCACTAAGACACCCAGCCAACCAAGTCACTAAGACACCCAGCCAACTAAGACACCCAGCCAACCAAGTCACTAAGACACCCAGCCAACCAAGTCACTAAGACACCCAGCCAACCAAGTCACTAAGACACCCAGCCAACTAAGACACCCAGCCAACCAAGTCACTAAGACACCCAGCCAACCAAGTCACTAAGACACCCAGCCAACCAAGCCACCAAGACACCCAGCCAACCAAGTCTCTAAGACACCCAGCCAACCAAGTCACTAAGATACCCAGCCAACCAAGTCACTAAGACACCCAGCCAACCAAGTCACTAAGACACCCAGCCTACCAAGTCACTAAGACACCAAGCCAACTAAGACACCCAGCCAACCAAGTCACTAAGACACCCAGCCAACCAAGTCACTAAGACACCCAGCCAACCAAGTCACTAAGACACCCAGCCAACTAAGACACCCAGCCAACCAAGTCACTAAGACACCCAGCCAACCAAGTCACTAAGACACCCAGCCAACCAAGTCACTAAGACACCCAGCCAAACAAGTCACTAAGACACCCAGCCAACCAAGTCACTAAGACACCCAGCCAACCAAGTCACTAAGACACCCAGCCAACCAAGTCACTAAGACACCCAGCCAACCAAGTCACTAAGACACCCAGCCAACCAAGTCACTAAGACACCCAGCCAACCAAGTCACTAAGACACCCAGCCAACCAAGTCACTAAGACACCCAGCCAACCAAGTCACTAAGACACCCAGCCAACCAAGTCACTAAGACACCCAGCCAACTAAGACACCCAGCCAACCAAGTCACTAAGACACCCAGCCAACCAAGTCACTAAGACACCCAGCCAACCAAGTCACTAAGACACCCAGCCAAACAAGTCACTAAGACACCCAGCCAACCAAGTCACTAAGACACCCAGCCAACCAAGTCACTAAGACACCCAGCCAACCAAGTCACTAAGACACCCAGCCAACCAAGTCACTAAGACACCCAGCCAACCAAGTCACTAAGACACCCAGCCAACCAAGTCACTAAGACACCCAGCCAACCAAGTCACTAAGACACCCAGCCAACCAAGTCACTAAGACACCCAGCCAACCAAGTCACTAAGATACCTAGCCAACCAAGTCACCAAGGACAAGTCACCAAAGACAAGTCACCAAAGACAAGTAACTAAGACACCCAGCCAACCAAGTCACCAAGACACTTAGCCAACCAAGTCACTAAGACACCAAGCAAACTAAGTCACTAAGACATCCAGCCAACCAAGTCACTAAGACACCCAGCCAACCAAATAACTAAGATACCCAGCCAACCAAGCCACTAAGATACCCAGCCAACCAAGTCACTAAGACACCCAGCCAACTAAGACACCCAGCCAACCAAGTCACTAAGACACCCAGCCAACCAAGTCACTAAGACACCCAGCCTACCAAGTCACTAAGACACCCAGCCAACTAAGACACCCAGCCAACCAAGTCACTAAGACACCCAGCCAACCAAGTCACTAAGACACCCAGCCAACTAAGACACCCAGCCAACCAAGTCACTAAGACACCCAGCCAACCAAGTCACTAAGACACCCAGCCAACCAAGTCACTAAGACACCCAGCCAACTAAGACACCCAGCCAACCAAGTCACTAAGACACCCAGCCAACCAAGTCACTAAGACACCCAGCCAACCAAGCCACCAAGACACCCAGCCAACCAAGTCTCTAAGACACCCAGCCAACCAAGTCACTAAGACACCAAGCCAACCAAGTCACTAAGACACCCAGCCTACCAAGTCACTAAGACACCCAGCCAACCAAGTCACTAAGACACCCAGCCAACTAAGACACCCAGCCAACCAAGTCACTAAGACACCCAGCCAACCAAGTCACTAAGACACCCAGCCTACCAAGTCACTAAGACACCAAGCCAACTAAGACACCCAGCCAACCAAGTCACTAAGACACCCAGCCAACCAAGTCACTAAGACACCCAGCCAACTAAGACACCCAGCCAACCAAGTCACTAAGACACCCAGCCAACCAAGTCACTAAGACACCCAGCCAACCAAGTCACTAAGACACCCAGCCAACCAAGTCACTAAGACACCCAGCCAAACAAGTCACTAAGACACCCAGCCAACCAAGTCACTAAGACACCCAGCCAACCAAGTCACTAAGACACCCAGCCAACCAAGTCACTAAGACACCCAGCCAACCAAGTCACTAAGACACCCAGCCAACCAAGTCACTAAGACACCCAGCCAACCAAGTCACTAAGACACCCAGCCAACCAAGTCACTAAGACACCCAGCCAACCAAGTCACTAAGACACCCAGCCAACCAAGTCACTAAGATACCTAGCCAACCAAGTCACCAAGGACAAGTCACCAAAGACAAGTCACCAAAGACAAGTAACTAAGACACCCAGCCAACCAAGTCACCAAGACACTTAGCCAACCAAGTCACTAAGACACCAAGCAAACTAAGTCACTAAGACATCCAGCCAACCAAGTCACTAAGACACCCAGCCAACCAAATAACTAAGATACCCAGCCAACCAAGCCACTAAGACACCCAGCCAACCAAGTCACTAAGACACCCAGCCAACCAAGTCACTAAGACACCCAGCCAACCATGTTACTAAGATACCCAGCCAACCAAGTCACTAAGACACCCAGCCAACCAAGTCACTAAGACACCCAGCCAACCAAGTCACTAAGATACCCAGCCAACCAAGTCACCAAGGACAAGTCACCAAAGACAAGTCACTAAGACACCAAACCAAGCCACCAAGGACAAGCCACCAAAGACAAGTCACTAAGACACCCAGCCAACCAAGTCACTAAGACACCCAGCCAACCAAGTCACTAAGACACCCAGCCAACCAAGTCACTAAGACACCCAGCCAACCAAGTCACTAAGACACCCAGCCAACCAAGTCACTAAGACACCCAGCCAACCAAGTCACTAAGACACCCAGCCAACCAAGTCACTAAGACACCCAGCCAACCAAGTCACTAAGACACCCAGCCAACCAAGTCACTAAGACACCCAGCCAACCAAGTCACTAAGACACCCAGCCAACCAAGTCACTAAGACACCCAGCCAACCAAGTCACTAAGACACCCAGCCAACCAAGTCACTAAGACACCCAGCCAACCAAGTCACTAAGACACCCAGCCAACCAAGTCACTAAGACACCCAGCCAACCAAGTCACTAAGACACCCAGCCAACCAAGTCACTAAGACACCCAGCCAACCAAGTCGCTAAGACACCCAGCCAAACAAGTCACTAAGACACCCAGCCAACCAAGTCACTAAGACACCCAGCCAACCAAGTCACTAAGACACCCAGCCAACCAAGTCACTAAGACACCCAGCCAACCAAGTCACTAAGACACCCAGCCAACCAAGTCAATAAGATACCTAGCCAACCAAGTCACCAAGGACAAGTCACCAAAGACAAGTCACCAAAGACAAGTAACTAAGACACCCAGCCAACCAAGTCACCAAGACACGCAGCCAACCAAGTCACTAAGACACCCAGCAAACTAAGTCACTAAGACATCCAGCCAACCAAGTCACTAAGACACCCAGCCAACCAAATAACTAAGATACCCAGCCAACCAAGCCACTAAGACACCCAGCCAACCAAGTCACTAAGACACCCAGCCAACCAAGTCACTAAGACACCCAGCCAACCAAGTTACTAAGATACCCAGCCAACCAAGTCACTAAGACACCCAGCCAACCAAGTCACTAAGACACCCAGCCAACCAAGTCACTAAGATACCCAGCCAACCAAGTCACCAAGGACAAGTCACCAAAGACAAGTCACTAAGACACCAAACCAAGCCACCAAGGACAAGCCACCAAAGACAAGTCACTAAGACACCCAGCCAACCAAGTCACTAAGACACCCAGCCAACCAAGTCACTAAGACACCCAGCCAACCAAGTCACTAAGACACCCAGCCAACCAAGTCACTAAGACACCCAGCCAACCAAGTCGCTAAGACACCCAGCCAAACAAGTCACTAAGACACCCAGCCAACCAAGTCACTAAGACACCCAGCCAACCAAGTCACTAAGACACCCAGCCAACCAAGTCACTAAGACACCCAGCCAACCAAGTCACTAAGACACCCAGCCAACCAAGTCAATAAGATACCTAGCCAACCAAGTCACCAAGGACAAGTCACCAAAGACAAGTCACCAAAGACAAGTAACTAAGACACCCAGCCAACCAAGTCACCAAGACACGCAGCCAACCAAGTCACTAAGACACCCAGCCAACCAAGTCACTAAGACACCCAGCCAACCAAGTCACTAAGACACCCAGCCAACCAAGTCACTAAGACACCCAGCCAACCAAGTCACTAAGATACCTAGCCAACCAAGTCACCAAGGACAAGTCACCAAAGACAAGTCACCAAAGACAAGTAACTAAGACACCCAGCCAACCAAGTCACCAAGACACGCAGCCAACCAAGTCACTAAGACACCCAGCAAACTAAGTCACTAAGACATCCAGCCAACCAAGTCACTAAGACACCCAGCCAACCAAATAACTAAGATACCCAGCCAACCAAGCCACTAAGACACCCAGCCAACCAAGTCACTAAGACACCCAGCCAACCAAGTCACTAAGACACCCAGCCAACCAAGTCACTAAGACACCCAGCCAACCAAGTCACCAAGGACAAGTCACCAAAGACAAGTCACTAAGACACCAAACCAAGCCACCAAAGACAAGTCACTAAGACACCCAGCCAACCAAGTCACTAAGACACCCAGCCAACCAAGTCACTAAGACACCCAGCCAACCAAGTCACTAAGACACCCAGCCAACCAAGTCACTAAGACACCCAGCCAACCAAGTCACTAAGACACCCAGCCAACCAAGTCACTAAGACACCCAGCCAACCAAGTCACTAAGACACCCAGCCAACCAAGTCACTAAGACACCCAGCCAACCAAGTCGCTAAGACACCCAGCCAAACAAGTCACTAAGACACCCAGCCAACCAAGTCACTAAGACACCCAGCCAACCAAGTCACTAAGACACCCAGCCAACCAAGTCACTAAGACACCCAGCCAACCAAGTCACTAAGACACCCAGCCAACCAAGTCACCAAGGACAAGTCACCAAAGACACAGACAGACAGACAGATAGACTCATCAACATCTACAACAGACAGACAGACTCATCAATCTATAAAAGACAGACAGACTCATAAATCTATAAAAGACAGACAGACTCATCAATATCTACAACAGACTGACCGACTCATCAATCTATAAAAGACAGACAGACAGACTGATCAATATCTACAACTGTGGCTCAGTTGGTAGGGCATGGGATTTGCCACACCAGGGTTGTGGGTTTGATTCCCACGGGGGACCAGTATGAAAAAGTACAAAAAAGTATGCACTCACTACTGTTCGTCGCTCTGGATAAGAGTGTCTGCTAAATGACTCAAATGTAAATGTAAACAGACAGCCAACCAAATCGCTAAGACACCCAGCCAACCAAGTCACTAAGACACCCAGCCAACCAAGTCACTAAGACACCCAGCCAACCAAGTCACCAAGGACAAGTCACCAAAGACAAGTCGCTAAGACACCCAGCCAACCAAGTCACTAAGATACCCAGCCAACCAAGTCACCAAGGACAAGTCAACAAAGACAAGTCACTAAGACACCAAACCAAGCCACCAAAGACAAGTCACCAAGCCAACCAAGTCACTAAGACACCCAGCCAACCAAGTCCCTAAGATACCCAGCCAACCAAGTCACCAAGGACAAGTCAACAAAGACAAGTCACTAAGACACCCAGCCAACCAAGTCACCAAGGACAAGTCACCAAGCCAACCAAGTCACCAACCAAGTCATCAAGGACAAGTCACTAAGACACCAAGACCAAGCCACCCAGCCACCCAGCCAACCAAGCCACCCAGCCAACCAAGCCAACCAAGCCACCCAGCCAACCAAGCCACCCAGCCACCCAGCCAACCAAGCCAACCAAGCCACCCAGCCAACCAAGCCACCCAGCCAACCAAGTCACCAAGGACAAGTCACCAAGCCAACCAAGTCACCCAAGTCACCAAAGACAAGTCACTGAGACACTGTTATGATGTATTTTCATGGTGTTGTGGGAACCAGGTTAAATATAGTAGATAGGTGACTCTGGGTGCCACACCGTCTGAATACCAAGGATTCCAGTATGTTGAGGGAGATTACTGAGGTTTATCTTAGAATGATGGATGGACATGATATACTGACTTGGGGTACAAGGTAATAACATCAAAGAAGGGAGTGCCCACTGATGGTTACCAGATGTTGTTGAAGAAACGTGTAACATGACGTATATAAACTGAGAGGTTTTCTTTGTTCAGTAGTTCGGATGACAAGAGGCAAAGCACGTGCCTTTTGTTAGATGAACCCGGGTACCAAATCTATTAGATATGTGTATGAACTCTCCACCTAAGTGTTAAATATCTTCTTGCATCATTAATTACTTGATACCCGAGAAACTCATCATAACAGACACCAAGACAAAGTCACCAAAGACAAGTCACTAAGACACCAAGACCAAGCCACCCAGCCAACCAAGCCACCCAGCCAACCAAGCCACCCAGCCAACCAAGTCACTAAGACACCCAGCCAACCAAGTCACTAAGACACCCAGCCAACCAAGTCACTAAGATACCTAGCCAACCAAGTCACCAAGGACAAGTCACCAAAGACAAGTCACCAAAGACAAGTAACTAAGACACCCAGCCAACCAAGTCACCAAGACACGCAGCCAACCAAGTCACTAAGACACCCAGCAAACTAAGTCACTAAGACATCCAGCCAACCAAGTCACTAAGACACCCAGCCAACCAAATAACTAAGATACCCAGCCAACCAAGCCACTAAGACACCCAGCCAACCAAGTCACTAAGACACCCAGCCAACCAAGTCACTAAGACACCCAGCCAACCAAGTTACTAAGATACCCAGCCAACCAAGTCACTAAGACACCCAGCCAACCAAGTCACTAAGACACCCAGCCAACCAAGTCACTAAGATACCCAGCCAACCAAGTCACCAAGGACAAGTCACCAAAGACAAGTCACTAAGACACCAAACCAAGCCACCAAGGACAAGCCACCAAAGACAAGTCACTAAGACACCCAGCCAACCAAGTCACTAAGACACCCAGCCAACCAAGTCACTAAGACACCCAGCCAACCAAGTCACTAAGACACCCAGCCAACCAAGTCACTAAGACACCCAGCCAACCAAGTCACTAAGACACCCAGCCAACCAAGTCACTAAGACACCCAGCCAACCAAGTCACTAAGACACCCAGCCAACCAAGTCACTAAGACACCCAGCCAACCAAGTCACTAAGACACCCAGCCAACCAAGTCACTAAGACACCCAGCCAACCAAGTCACTAAGACACCCAGCCAACCAAGTCACCAAGGACAGTCACCAAAGACACAGACAGACAGACAGATAGACTCATCAACATCTACAACAGACAGACAGACTCATCAATCTATAAAAGACAGACAGACTCATAAATCTATAAAAGACAGACAGACTCATCAATATCTACAACAGACTGACCGACTCATCAATCTATAAAAGACAGACAGACAGACTGATCAATATCTACAACTGTGGCTCAGTTGGTAGGGCATGGGATTTGCCACACCAGGGTTGTGGGTTTGATTCCCACGGGGGACCAGTTGAAAAAGTACAAAAAAGTATGCACTCACTACTGTTCGTCGCTCTGGATAAGAGTGTCTGCTAAATGACTCAAATGTAAATGTAAACAGACAGCCAACCAAATCGCTAAGACACCCAGCCAACCAAGTCACTAAGACACCCAGCCAACCAAGTCACTAAGACACCCAGCCAACCAAGTCACCAAGGACAAGTCACCAAAGACAAGTCGCTAAGACACCCAGCCAACCAAGTCACTAAGATACCCAGCCAACCAAGTCACCAAGGACAAGTCAACAAAGACAAGTCACTAAGACACCAAACCAAGCCACCAAGGACAAGTCACCAAGCCAACCAAGTCACTAAGACACCCAGCCAACCAAGTCCCTAAGATACCCAGCCAACCAAGTCACCAAGGACAAGTCAACAAAGACAAGTCACTAAGACACCCAGCCAACCAAGTCACCAAGGACAAGTCACCAACCAAGTCATCAAGGACAAGTCACTAAGACACCAAGACCAAGCCACCCAGCCACCCAGCCAACCAAGCCACCCAGCCAACCAAGCCAACCAAGGCAACCAAGCCACCCAGCCAACCAAGCCACCCAGCCACCCAGCCAACCAAGCCAACCAAGCCACCCAGCCAACCAAGCCACCCAGCCAACCAAGTCACCAAGGACAAGTCACCAAGCCAACCAAGTCACCCAAGTCACCAAAGACAAGTCACTGAGACACTGTTATGATGTATTTTCATGGTGTTGTGGGAACCAGGTTAAATATAGTAGATAGGTGACTCTGGGTGCCACACCGTCTGAATACCAAGGATTCCAGTATGTTGAGGGAGATTACTGAGGTTTATCTTAGAATGATGGATGGACATGATATACTGACTTGGGGTACAAGGTAATAACATCAAAGAAGGGAGTGCCCACTGATGGTTACCAGATGTTGTTGAAGAAACGTGTAACATTACGTATATAAACTGAGAGGTTTTCTTTGTTCAGTAGTTCGGATGACAAGAGGCAAAGCACGTGCCTTTTGTTAGATGAACCCGGGTACCAAATCTATTAGATATGTGTATGAACTCTCCACCTAAGTGTTAAATATCTTCTTGCATCATTAATTACTTGATACCCGAGAAACTCATCATAACAGACACCAAGACCAAGTCACCAAAGACAAGTCACTAAGACACCAAGACCAAGCCACCCAGCCAACCAAGCCACCCAGCCAACCAAGCCACCCAGCCAACCAAGCCACCCAGCCAACCAAGCCACCCAGCCAACCAAGTCACCCAGCCAACCAAGCCACCCAGCCAACCAAGTCACCCAGGGAAGGTCACCCATCACCAGGCCCAGGTCACCCCACCTAGCCAGGCTCCCCCAGCCAGCCCACAAAGCCATGTCAACAACATCTGCATAAGGGACAGGTTCACCTCTTTGTTGTGTTGGAAGGGGTCCGATGGATTTCACTAAATAACAGAGTTGACAAGCCTGGGGTAAGGAGAGTCATCCACCTGGCTATCTCTGTGTCTGAAGAATCACCAGCCGCACGCAGGGTTGCTGTGTGACTACAGCTGAACCAGAGTACCAGACCAATGATGTACCAAAGACATCTTCAATCAGTGTTTTTTCAATAATTTTCTGCCGTGCATAATACGTGGTAGGCTATGTACTGTATAATACGTGGTAGGCTATGTACTGTATAATATGTGGTAGGCTATGTACTGTATAATATGTGGTAGGCTATGTACTGTATAATATGTGGTAGGCTATGTACTGTATAATATGTGGTAGGCTATGTACTGTATAATACGTGGTAGGCTATGTACTGTATAATATGTGGTAGGCTATGTACTGTATAATACGTGGTAGGCTATGTACTGTATAATACGTGGTAGGCTATGTACTGTATAATATGTGGTAGGCTATGTACTGTATAATATGTGGTAGGCTATGTACTGTATAATACATGGTAGGCTATGTACTGTATAATATGTGGTAGGCTATGTACTGTATAATATGTGGTAGGCTATGTACTGTATAATATGTGGTAGGCTATGTACTGTATAATATGTGGTAGGCTATGTACTGTATAATATGTGGTAGGCTATGTACTGTATAATACGTGGTAGGCTATGTACTGTATAATATGTGGTAGGCTATGTACTGTATAATATGTGGTAGGCTATGTACTGTATAATATGTGGTAGGCTATGTACTGTATAATATGTGGTAGGCTATGTATTGTATAATACGTGGTAGGCTATGTACTGTATAATACGTGGTAGGCTATGTACTGTATAATATGTGGTAGGCTATGTACTGTATAATATGTGGTAGGCTATGTACTGTATAATATGTGGTAGGCTATGTACTGTATAATATGTGGTAGGCTATGTACTGTATAATATGTGGTAGGCTATGTACTGTATAATATGTGGTAGGCTATGTACTGTATAATATGTGGTAGGCTATGTACTGTATAATACGTGGTAGGCTATGTACTGTATAATATGTGGTAGGCTATGTACTGTATAATATGTGGTAGGCTATGTACTGTATAATATGTGGTAGGCTATGTACTGTATAATACGTGGTAGGCTATGTACTGTATAATATGTGGTAGGCTATGTACTGTATAATATGTGGTAGGCTATGTACTGTATAATATGTGGTAGGCTATGTACTGTATAATATGTGGTAGGCTATGTACTGTATAATATGTGGTAGGCTATGTACTGTATAATACGTGGTAGGCTATGTACTGTATAATACGTGGTAGGCTATGTACTGTATAATATGTGGTAGGCTATGTACTGTATAATATGTGGTAGGCTATGTACTGTATAATATGTGGTAGGCTATGTACTGTGTAATATGTGGTAGGCTATGTACTGTATTGTATAATGGCACAATCATTATTTTATTTCCGGGTTTTGTCTCGGGCTTGAGCGCATAAGCCTATGACTATGCATCAGCTCTAATATATCATCACCTTAGAAAGCGCTGTCCAGTTCGTTGTGTTAGTCTTTGAAACAACATCCACAACGTCCATGTTTTCCACTCAGTTTCAACCTGCTGTTCAACTTCTTTCTTCAAATTGATCAGTCACAGTGAGGTGAGTTTTAAAAGCATGATACTGTTTTTATTTTACTTAACACACCTTTTTCACCCCAATTTTGTGATATCCAAATTGGTAGTTACAGTCTTGTCCCATCGCCGCAACTCCCGTACGGACTCATGAGAGGCGAAGGTTGAGAGCCATGCGTCCTCCGAAACACGACCCTACCAAGCCACACTGCTTCTTGATACACTGCTTGCTTAACCTGGAAGCCAGCCGCACCAATGTGTCAGAGGAAACACTGTACAACCGGCCACACGAGTCAGCGTGCACTGCGCCCAGCCCGCCACAGGAGTCACTAGAGCGCAATTGGACAAGGACATCCCGGCCGGCTGCGACACAGCAAAGGGTTCGAACCTGGGTCTGTAGTGATGCCTCAAGTACTGCAATGCAGTGCCTTAGACCACTGCGCCACTCCGGAGGCATGATACTGTTTTGATGATAAATGTTTTGATGATCGCATTTGCATTGATGTCAGAGTGGTTAGAGGGCCAATAGAGCCCTTTGTACCAGGCCATTAGCGACCTGATGGTCGTTAGCGAGTTGGGCACTACCAAGTGCATAATAGGGGGATTACTGTAACTATAACGTGGAATTTTACTGGCCCCAGAGTCTGCAACACCACTAAGCAAGGGTCACCAACAAGCAAGTGGCACCATGAAGACCAAGGAGCTCTCCAAACAGGTCAGGGACAAAGTTGTGGAGAAGTACAGATCAGGGTTGGGTTATATAAAAAATATCAGAAACTTTGAACATCCCACGGAGCACCGTTAAATCCATTATTAAAAAATTGAAAGAATATGGCACCACAACAAACCTGCTCACGGACCAGGCAAGGAGGGCATTAATCAGAGAGGCAACAAAGAGACCAAAGATAACCCTGAAGGAGCTGCAAAGCTCCACAGCGGAGATTAGAGTATCTGTCCATAGGACCACTTTAAGCCGTACACTACACAGAGCTGGGCTTTACGGAAGAGTGGCCAGAAAAAAGCCATTGCTTAAAGGAAAAAAGAAGCAAACATGTTTGGTGTTCGCCAAAAGGAATGTGGGAGACTCCCCAAACATATGGAAGAAGGTACTCTGGTCAGATGAGACTAAATTGAGCTTTTTGGCCATCAAGGAAAACGCTATGTCTGGTGCAAACCCAACACCTCTCATCACCCCGAGAACACCATCCCCACAGTGAAGCATGGTGGTGGCAGCATCATGCTGTGGGGATGTTTTTAATCGGCAGGAACTGGGAAACTGGTCAGAATTGAAGGAATGATGGATGGCACTAAATACAGGGACATTCTTGAGGGAGACTTCCAGAGATTTGAGACTGGGACGGAGGTTCACCTTCTAGCAGGACAATGACCCTAAGCATACTGCTAAAGCAACACTCGAGTGGTTTAAGGGGAACATTTTAAATGTCTTGGAGTGGCCTAGTCAAAGCCCAGACCTCAATCCAATTGAGAATATGTGGTACGATTTAAAGATTGCTGTACACCAGCGGAACCCATTCAACTTGAAGGAGCTGGAGCAGTTTTGCCTCGAAGAATGGGCAGAAATCCCAGTGGCTAGATGTGCCAAGCTTATAGAGACATACCCCAAGAGACTTGCAGCTGTAATTGCTCAAGTTTTCAGTTTTTTTTGTCTTATTCCTTGTTTGTTTCACACACACAAAACATTTGCATCTTCAAAGTGGTAGGCATGTTGTGTAAATCAAATGATACAAACCCCCCAAAAATCTATTTTAATTCTAGGTTGTAAGGCAACAAAATAGGAAAAATGCCAAGGGGGGTGAATACTTTCGCAAGCCACTACCTTCACAATATTAGTTCTGTCACAGTTGTTTTACCTTCACAGTTCTTCCCGTCTAAGGCCAGAGAGAAGCCTGCTGTACAGGAACACCGGTAGGACCCTGGACTGTTCTCACAGGTCTGAGCACACATCCTCCCGGGGTAGCTCCAACACTCATTCACATCTAGAAGGGAGAGGGGAGAGAGAGGACAGAGAGGAGAGGAGGAGAGAGAGAGGAGAGAGAGGAGAGGAGAGGAGAGTAGAGGAGAGAGAGGAGGGGAGGAGAGAGAAGGAGAGAGGAGAGTAGAGGAGGAGACAGAGGAGGAGAGAGAAGGAGAGAGGAGAGTAGAGGAGGAGAGAGAGGAGGAGAGAGAAGGAGAGAGGAGAGTAAAGGAAGAGAGAGAGGAGGGGAGAGAAGGAGAGGGAGGAGAGTAAAGGAAGAGAGAGCAGAGGGGAGAGAAGGAGAGAGAGGAGAGTAAAGGAAGAGAGAGCGGAGGGGAGAGAAGGAGAGAGAGGAGAGTAGAGGAAGAGAGAGAGGAGGAGAGAGAAGGAGAGAGGAGAGTAAAGGAAGAGAGAGAGGAGGGGAGAGAAGGAGAGGGAGGAGAGTAAAGGAAGAGAGAGCAGAGGGGAGAGAAGGAGAGAGGAGAATAAAGGAAGAGAGAGAGGAGGGGAGAGAGGGAGAGAGAGGAGAGGAGGAGAGAGAAGGAGAGAGGAGAGTAGAGGAGGAGAGAGAGGAGGGGAGAGAAGGAAGGAGGAGAATAGAGGAAGAGAGAGAGGAGGGGAGAGTAGGAGAGATAGTAGAGTAGAGGAAGAGTGAGAGAGAGAGGAGGGGAGAGGTCAGGTTAGCGTGATGGAGAGGTGTGTCTGCGAATCCCCTGTAGCTCAGTTGGTAGAGCATGGCGCTTGCAACGCCAGAGTTGTGGGTTCGTTTCCCACGGGGGGCCAGTGTGAAAATGTATGCACTCACTAACTGTAAGTTGCTCTGGATAAGAGCGTCTGCTAAATGACTAAAATGTAAAAATGTAAATGTGTGTTACCTACCAGTGCAGACCTGGCGTAGTGCATCGTACTGGTAGCCTGTTTGACAGTCACAACGGTAGCTACCAGGGAGGTTGTGACAGATCTGGCCCTCACCACACCCATGGCTACCTGTCTGACATTCATTCACATCTACACAGGGAAGAGAGTCAACACCTCAGGAACCGACACTGGTTAAAAATACTGGTCTCTCTGTGTCTGTCTCTCAATTCAATTCAAAGGGCTTTATTGGCATCTGTTTACAAAGCAGGTCAAATAACAACAAATGAAATCAGCAATAACAATGTTATTAACTACTATTACTATTACTACTCTCGCAAAATAACAGAGTCATTTAAATTATATACTGTATTGTTGGTGTTAAGTACTGAAGTACAAATACTTTAAAGTACTACTTACGTAGTTTTTGGGGTATCTGTACTTAACTATTTATATTTTTGACAACTTTTACGTTTACATTTACTTCACTACATTCCTAAAGAAAATAATGTACTTTGTACTTCATACATTTTCCCTGACACCCAAAAGTACTAGTTACATTTTGAATTCTTAGCAGGACAGGAAAATGGTCAAATTCACACACTTAAGAGAACATCCCTGGTCATCCCTACTGCCTCTGATCTGGCGGACTCACTAAACACAAATGCTTTGTTTGTTTGTAAATGATGTCTGAGTGTTGGAGTGTGCCCCTGGCTATCAGTAAATAAATAAAAAACTAGAAAATGTGGTCATCTGTTTTGCTTAATATAAGGAATTTTAAATTATTTATAAACAGATAAATATTTGTATTTACAATGTAGTTTGTTCTTTTTGTGGCAACAGGTCACAAATCAACCTGCAGTGATGGAACACTGTTATTTCACATAACAGATATAGGAGTTTATCCAAACTGGATTTGTTTTCAAATTCTTTGTGGGTCTGTGTAATCTGAGATAAATACATGTCTCTAATATGGTGATACATTTGGCAGGAGGTTAGGAAGTGCAGCTCGGTTTCCACCTCATTTTGTGGGCAGTGTGCACATAGCCTGTCTTCTCTTGAGAGCCAGGTCTGTCTATGGCAGTGGTCAAGATCACTTTCTGAGTCAAAACAGAAGCTTATGCAACATGAACCTTTTAAAAACAGTTCTGTAGCAATAAGGTTAGTAGTAGACTATAGGCCCAATAATTATCACTGCATACTGGCTATGCTTGAAATGCCCTGCCAATGATGATCTTCTCAGACCATTTGGAAATGATATGTGACTCGTTTCAGGAAGCTAGGCTTATGCCACATGTCACTACTTCACAGGAGAGGCATTTGAACGTAAACATCTTTTAAAGATCAAAATGCGTTTTTTGGAAGAAATGCCTTCTGGAACATGTGAACTTTCGTGTGTCTTAATAACAAACTTGTATTCCATTCGTAAATACGAATACAATTGTTAAATTATGAGCCTAGTTGGTTTAGCCACGGAAAACAACAGGATCCTTCCCGCTAGCCATGATTGGCTGAGATAATGGATGGGCTGGACATGCCGGGAGATGAGTTTGGATTGGTCTGCCATGTAGCATGCTTCTGTCTATACCGTGAGCTGCTCAGTATGTGTTGATAATCCTTTCTAGCGTGGCTTTTTAAATATATATAACGTTAGCCATCAAGAACTACAAAAGTTTTGCTAGTTTTCTCAACAACTGATGCCCTAAATTTAGCAGGTGCTATCGACAGATCAGTTGGAAAAAGTGATGGGGTACTTTCTGCAAACGCCACGGTCACTGTGAACTGGAGTGACTTGACACAACGTTGGCCAAACAAGATGTAGCTACAAACAAAACATAAATTAAATGGTTCCAGTCTGCTGTGTAGAGTTCATCCATGTATACGGGTAAGAGTCTAGCTACATTTTCAGATATTATACTTTCCTAATTTTGTCAGAAAGCCGTTTTCATTGCAAGTTAAAGCGTACTGTTAGCTTGCTAGCGAACGTTAGCTTGCTGGCTCGCTAGCTAACGTTACGTGTATGATCTGTGTAGTAATATTATTCAAATCGGAAATCCATTTGCATTGCTAGTTATAGCCTAATGTTAGCTAGCTAACATTGAACCTAGTTGTTAGCTTTAGCTACCTGGAGATTCATAATACAGCTATGACAATGTTTGTATTGGTAGTAGTATGAGTTGGGATTATGCCCGTTCTTTGTTTAGCTAGCTAGCTACATGTCTAAACAAAAGACTCCAGTTCGCCAGATGATTACATGACCCATCAAGTTAGCCAGGTGTGTCTGGGGGTGATAACGGCCATCTATTGTATTTCATTGATTTGCTCTCTGGGCCTGCCGGGTAGGCAGAGTTCTACCTTCAGACATGAAATGGTTCAAAACGGGAACACTTTGCCTTCCTGGTGCTAGGGCTGCTGAATCAGCTAACGCCAACAGCATTGAAACTAATTTAAAAAAAATAGGAATGCAAAGCTTTATCGTTGGGTTTTTTACTGAAATGTTTGGTGATCGACTAGATCAATTGGTGGTCCTCTGTAGCTCAATTGGTAGAGCATGGCGCTTGTAGCGCCAGGGTAGTGGGTTCGATCCCTGGGACCACCCATACGTAAAAATTTATGCACACATGACTGTAAGTCGCTTTGGATAAAAGTATCTGCTAAATGGCATATTATTATTTTAGATCGACCGGTTGGTGACACCACACACCAATCACACACACAAACCAAACCAAACCAAACCAAACCACACCACACCACACCAAACCACACCAAACCAAACCAAACCACACCACACCAAACCACACCACACCAAACCAAACCAAACCAAACCAAACCAAACCACACCACACCAAACCACACCAAACCAAACCACACCACACCAAACCAAACCAAACCAAACCAAATCAAACCAAACCACAACTCACCGATGCAGCGTGTTCCATCAGGGCTGGAGTGGAATCCCTGGCTACACATGATGACCTTCCTCTGACAGGTATAGGACCCCACAGTGTTGATACAGTTACCAGCACTACATGGATCGGATAGACTACTGCACTCATTAATGTCTGGAGGGAGAGGGGGGGGTGGAGGGGGGGGGGGGGGGGGGGGGGATGGAGATGGAGAGGGGGAGTGGGGGGGAGATGGAGAGGGGGGGGGGGAGATGGAGGGGGGGGAGAGGGAGGGAGAGAGGGAGATGGAGGGGGGGGGAGAGATGGAGAGGGGGGGAGAGAGGGAGATGGAGGGGGGGGGGAGAGATGGAGAGGGGGGGAGAGAGGGAGATGGAGGGGGGGGAGAGGGAGATGGAGAGGGGGGGAGATGGAGAGGGGGGGAGATGGAGAGGGGTGGGGGGGGAGAGATGGAGATGGAGAGGGGGGGAGATGGAGAGGGGGGGAGAGAGGGAGATGGAGGGGGGGGGGAGAGATGGAGAGGGGGGGAGGGGGGGAGAGAGGGAGATGGAGAGGGGGGGGGGGGGAGAGAGGGAGATGGAGAGGGGGAGTGGGGGGGAGAGAGGGATGGGTTCAGTCCAACAGACACAGAGAAGGCTAAAGAACATGTGCTAATGTCGTTCCGTGTATGGCCACATGGGGTCACTAGAGGTCTCTCTCACACATTCAGTTTCCATTGGAGTCCTGGGTGAAGCCTGTTAGACATCTCTGTTGCCCCCTAACCACACATCTAGAATCAGATTCCCCAGCACCAACACATAACCTCAACCATTAGGAGAACAGCGGGCTTCTGACCCTGAATCAGATGTGATGGCTTACCAATGCAGTTTCCATGTGAGTCCTGGGTGAAGCCTGTGAGACATCTCTGTTTAGGGTTACACAGGAAGGAGCCCTCAGTGTTCTCACATTCAAACCGTCCACCACAGTTGTGGCTGTTCAACGTACACTCATCAATATCTGGAGGACAGGAGAGAAGACGAGAGGAGATCATTCCCACATATATTATTTAGTATATGTAAAGACAAGATTAAATCAAGAATAGTCTGATGGGTGACAATATCAGCTTATCACTTGTGAACTATATATTATCACTTATGAATGATGCCCAGCGTGTGCAGTAAGGCAAGAAACAGTGCATGTCTTTTTTTGTGTGACTTTTTTAAATCATAGTCGCACACCTCATGTAGCCTCCTAGTGAAAGTGTGCATGGTGGTGGAACATGGTGTTTCATAAAGTACACATTTTCCCTGTTTGTTTTTTCTTCACCTTCTCTCCATTAAATAAAGTTAAGGAGGAAATCGAATATAACCTGAATGGAGAATGTTTTAGGTACGAACTGGTCCACGAGGGATATGGATGTATTGCCGGGTGCAATGTGTTTCGACAGTGAGATGAAAACGACTCAATATCGCCATCTAGCCTTTGGGCTCCATACTGAACCAGAACATCTCCCACCCATAAAGCTGTGGTCTCCTTAGTTCTGATCCTCCACTGCTGATAACAACTGAACACCCCTCCTACCAATCAGAACATCTCCCACCCATTTACCACTGAATAGCATGCTGGGAGTCAGGCCATTGAACATTCCACTCTAAGATGTGAGGGCTGGGTCTCCAACTGCAGATGACAGTGGATTCATAACTAGCATCACAGCTGGTCCCAAACCATCCAACAACCCTAATTAGGTGGGACTTTAGTCCTCACAGCTGGTCCCAAACCATACAACAACCCTAATTAGGTGGGACTTTAGTCCTCACAGCTGGTCCCAAACCATCCAACAACCCTAATTAGGTGGGACTTTAGTCCTCACAGCTGGTCCCAAACCATCCAACAACCCTAATTAGGTGGGACTTTAGTCCTCACAGCTGGTCCCAAACCGTACAACAACCCTAATTAGGTGGGACTTTAGTCCTCACAGCTGGTCCCAAACCGTACAACAACCCTAATTAGGTGGGACTTTAGTCCTCACAGCTGGTCCCAAACCGTACAACAACCCTAATTAGGTGGGACTTTAGTCCTCACAGCTGGTCCCAAACCGTACAACAACCCTAATTAGGTGGGACTTTAGTCCTCACAGCTGGTCCCAAACCGTACAACAACCCTAATTAGGTGGGACTTTAGTCCTCACAGCTGGTCCCAAACCATACAACAACCCTAATTAGGTGGGACTTTAGTCCTCACAGCTGGTCCCAAACCATCCAACAACCCTAATTAGGTGGGACTTTAGTCCCCACTTTAAATATTCTTCTTCTTCTGCACGCTGCTCCTCTTCCTCCATTTAAGCTAGAAACACTTCAAACTTTAAAATATGTAGACTGGTCTGGATTGAGCTGCTTATATAAAACGTATATATTTTTAAACTATTCAACTTTTTGTCCATCTTCATTCACTTTAATGTGACTTTTTTTCTAAATTCAAAAGCTCCCTGTTGTGATATCATCGCTTCCAACTTCCATTCACTGTAAATGCAACAGCACAACTTTTGACACAAATCAGCTACTTTGACCACTTTGACAAAAACTTACACAAAGAGTTAAAGGGTATGACATCTTCCTCTACTTATCTGCTATTCAGACCTGACTAATGTAGCTTATAACTTCCCACTGCTGACTTAACTTCCATGGAACTTTTCAGAACTTTTAAATCAGAACAATTTTAATAGTTATTTGTGATTAAACATGTGATCTAACTGCCCTCCAAACTATTAAGGTTGATAGGGCAGTCTATGAAAGAAATCAGACCAGTTATTTTACTAAATTTAACTTTGACTATAATTAACTATATTTAACTTCTTGGCTTAAGTCAAACATAAAAAAATGATTCCACTGCTACACAAATACTTGTAAAGTGTTAAAGCAAGTCCCACCAATTTTTCTTCATAATCGTAATGATGGTGATGATGATGACGATGATGTTGTTGAAGATGTTGACCAACTCACCCTCACAGACTCCATTCCTGAGCTGGTAGCCAGCAGGACAAGTGACTGTCCTCTCACACACAAACGACCCCACGGTGTTCACACAGCGCTCACTGGCCTGGCAATTGTGGCTGTTGGTCACACACTCATTCACGTCTGTTAGGGGGGAGAGAGGGAGAGAAAGAGAGAGAGAGGGAGGGGGGAAAGAGCGAAAGAGAGAGAAATGGAGGGGGAGAGAGAGAGAGGGTGAGGGATGGGGAGAGAGAGAGAGGGAGGGGGAGAGAGAGAGAGGGAGGAGGTTAGAGAGAGAGGGAAGGGGGAGAGAGAGAGAGAGAGGGAGAGAGGAGAGAGAGAGAGGGAGAGAGCGAGAGGGAGGGGGGAGAGAGAGAGGGAGAGAGCGAGATGATGGAAGGCGGGAGAGAGAAAGGGAGGGGGAATAGAGAGAGGGATGGGGAGAGAGAGAGGGAGGAGAGAGAGAGAGAGAGGGAGGAAGTTAGAGAGAGAGAGGGAAGGGGGAGAAAGAGAGAGAGGGTGAGGGATAGGGAGAGAGAGAGGGTGAGGGATGGGGAGAGAGAGGGAGAGGGTGAGGGATGGGGAGAGAGAGAGGGAGGGGAGAGAGAGAGAGAGAGAGAGGGAGAGAGAGAGATTGTAAGGGAGGGGAGAGAGAGAGAACGGGATGGGGAGTGAGAGAGGGAGGGAAGAAGAGGGGAGAGAGCGGGATAGGGAGGGGGAGAGAGAGGGGGAGAGGGAGGGGGAGAGAGAGTGAAAGGGAGGGGGAATAGAGAGAGGTAGGGGGAGAGAGAGGGAGGGGGAGAGAAAGAGATTGGGGAGAGTGTACATAGTCAATGGTAGGCTTCGAGGGGACTCCTATGGTAGGTACACCTATAGCTCATCTCTTGGCAGTAGTACTGTAGACTACTTTATCACTGACCTCAACCCAGAGTCTCTCAGAGCGTTCACAGTCAGCCCACTGACACCCCTATCAGACCACAGCAAAATCACAGTCTACTTGAACAGAGCAATACTCAATCATGAGGCATCAAAGCCAAAAGAACTGAATAATATTAAGAAATGCTATAGATGGAAGGAAAGAAGTGTTGAAACCTACCAAAAAACAATTAGGAAACAACAAATTCAATCCATTCTAGACAACTTCCTGGACAAAACGTTCCACTGTAATAGTGAAGGTGTAAACTTGGCAGTAGAAAACCTAAACAGTATATTTGACCTCTCAGCTTCCCTATAAATTCTAAAAAATCTCTAACAGAAAACCAAAGAAAAGTAATAACAGTGATAAATGGTTTGATGAAGAATGCAAAAACCTAAGAAAGAAATTGAGAAACCTATCCAACCAAAAACATAGAGACCCAGAAAACCTGAGCCTACGCCTTCACTATGGTGAATCACTAAAACAATACAGAAATACACTACGGAAAAAGAAGGAACAGCATGTCAGAAATCAGCTCAATGTAATTGAAGAATCCATAGACTCTAACCACTTCTGGGAAAATTGGAAAACACTAAACAAACAACAACACGAAGAGCTATCTATCCAAAACGGAGATGTATGGGTAAACCACTTCTCCAATCTTTTTGGCCCTATAACAGAGAACAAACAGCAAAAAAATATACATGATCAAATGCAAATCTTAGAATCAACTATTAAAGACTACCAGAACCCACTGGATTCTCCAATTACATTGAATGAACTACAGGATAAAATACAAACCCTCCAACCAAAAAAGTCCTGTGGTGTTGATGGTATCCTCAATGAAATGATAAAATATACAGACCACAAATTTCAATTAGCTATACTTAAACTCTTTAACATCATCCTTAGCTCTGGCATCTTCCCCAACATCTGGAACCAAGGACTGATCACCCCAATCCACAAAAGTGGAGACAAATTTGACCCCAATAACTACCGTGGGATATGCGTCAACAGCAACCTTGGGAAAATCCTCTGCATTATCATTAATAGCAGACTAGTTCATTTCCTCAGTGAAAACAATGTACTGAGCAAATGTCAAATTGGCTTTTTACCAAATTACCGTACGACAGACCACGTATTCACCCTGCACACCCTAATTGACAAACAAACAAACCAAAACAAAGGCAAAGTCTTCTCATGCTTTGTTGATTTCAAAAAAGCTTTTGACTCAATTTGGCATGAGGGTCTGCTATACAAATTGATGGAAAGTGGGGTTGGGGGAAAAACATACGACATTATAAAATCCATGTACACAAACAACAAGTGTGCGGTTAAAATTGGCAAAAAACACACACATTTCTTTCCACAGGGCCGTGGGGTGAGACAGGGATGCAGTTTAAGCCCCACCCTCTTCAACATATATATCAACGAATTGGCGAGGGCACTAGAACAGTCTGCAGCACCCGGCCTCACCCTACTAGAATCTGAAGTCAAATGTCTTCTGTTTGCTGACGATCTGGTGCTTCTTTCACCAACCAAGGAGGGCCTACAGCAGCACCTAGATCTTCTGCACAGACTCTGTCAGACCTGGGCCCTGACAGTAAATCTCAGTAAGACAAAAATAATGGTGTTCCAAAAAAGGTCCAGTTGCCAGGACCACAAATACAAATTCCATCTAGACACCGTTGCCCTAGAGCACACAAAAAACTATACATACCTCGGCCTAAACATCAGCGCCACAGGTAACTTCCACAAAGCTGTGAACGATCTGAGAGACAAGGCAAGAAGGGCCTTCTATGCCATCAAAAGGAACATAAAATTTGACATACCAATTAGGATCTGGCTAAAAATACTTGAATCAGTTATAGAACCCATTGCCCTTTATGGTTCTGAGGTCTGGGGTCCGCTCACCAACCAAGAATTCACAAAATGGGACAAACACCAAATTGAGACTCTGCATGCAGAATTCTGCAAAAACATCCTCCGTGTACAACGTAAAACACCAAATAATGCATGCAGAGCAGAATTAGGCCAATACCCGCTAATTATCAAAATCCAGAAAAGAGCCGTTAAATTCTATAACCACTTAAAAGGAAGCGATTCCCAAACCTTCCATAACAAAGCCATCACCTACAGAGAGATGAACTTGGAGAAGAGTCCCCTAAGTAAGCTTGTCCTGGGGCTCTGTTCACAAACACAAACAGACCCCACACAGCCCCAGGACAACAACAACAACAACACAACTAGACCCAACCAAATCATGAGAAAACAAAAAGAGAATTACTTGACACATTGGAAAGAACAAACAAAAAAACAGAGCAAACTAGAATGCTATTTGGCCCTAAACAGAGAGTACACAGTGGCAGAATACTTGACCACTGTGACTGACCCAAACTTAAGGAAAGCTTTGACTATGTACAGACTCAGTGAGCATAGCCTTGCTATTGAGAAAGGCCGCCGTAGGCAGACCTGGCTCTCAAGAGAAGACAGGCTATGTGCACACTGCCCACAAAATGAGGTGGAAACTGAGCTGCACTTCCTAACCTCCTGCCAAATGTATGACCATATTAGAGACACATATTTCCCTCAGATTACAGCGATCCACAAAGAATTCGAAAACAAACCCAATTTTGATAAACTCCCTTATCTACTGGGTGAAAAACCACAGTGTACCATCACAGCTGCAAGATTTGTGACCTGTTGCCACAAGAAAAGGGCAACCAGTGAAGAACAAACACCATTGTAAATACAACCCATATTTATGTTTATTTATTTTCCCATTTGTACTTTAACTATTTGCACATTGTTACAACACTGTATATATACATAATATGACATTTGAAATGTCTTTATTCTTTTGAAACTTCTGAGTGTAATGTTTACTGTTAATATTTATTGTTTATTTCACCTTTGTTTACTATCTACTTCACTTGCTTTGGCAATGTTAACACACGTTTCCCATGCCAATAAAGCCCTTAAATTGAATTGAATTAAATTGAAATTGAATTGAGAGAGGGGACAGCGAGAGGGAGGTGAGAGAGAGAGGGAAGAGGTTAGAGAGAGAGGGAGGGGGGAAGAGAGAAAAAAGGGAGAGAGAGAGGGTGGGAGGAAGAGAGAGAGGGTGGGTGGGGGGGAGAGAGGGAGGAGGGAGAGAGAGAAAGGGAGAGAGAGGGAAAGGGAGAGCAAGAGGGAGAGTGAGAGGGGGGAGAGAGAGGGAGAGAGAGAGAGAGGGGAGAGAGAGGGAGGGATGGGGGAGAGAGGGAAGGGGGCGAGAGATAGGGAGGGAAGGAGGTAGAGGAGGGGAGAGAGAGGAGGGGAGAGAGCGGAGAGAGAGAGGGAGGGGGGAGAGAGAGAAAAGGCAGGGGGAGAAATAGAGAGGGTGGGAGGAAGAGAGAGAGGGTGGTGGGAGAGAGAGGGAGGAGGGAGAGAGAGAAAGGGAGAGAGAGGTAGAGAGAAAGAGAGAGAGAGGGAAATGGAGAGCAAGAGGGAGAGCGAGAGGAAGAGAGAAAGAGAGAGGGAGAGAGAGAGGGTGAGGGTTTGGGGAGAGAGAGGGGAAGAGAGAGAGGGGGAGAGAGAGAGAATGTGAGTGGGGGAGAGACAGAGAAAGAGAGGGGGAGAGAGGGAGGGGAGAGAGGGGGGAGGGGGGAGAAAATGAGGGGGGAGAGTGGAGAGAGATAGGGAGGGGGGAGTGAGAGAAAAGGTGGGGGGAGAAAGAGAGAGGGAGGGGGAGAGAGAGAGGGAGGGGGGAGAGGCAGAGCGAGAGAGAGGGAGGGGGGAGAGAGAGGGCGAGAGAGGGAGGGAGGGAGGGAGGGAGAGATGGAGGGTGGGAGAGAGAGAGGGAAGGGGAGATGTAGAGAGAAAGGGAGGGGGCGAGAGAGAGGGAGGGGGAGAGAGAGAGAAAGGGAGCAGGGAGAGGAGAGAGAGGGAGGGAGTGGGGAGAAAAGGAGGGAGGAGAGAGGGAAGGGGGAGAGAGATGGGGGGAAGGAGGGAGAGGAGGGGAGAGAGAGGATGGGAGAGAGTGGAGAGAGGGAGGGGGGAGAGAGAGAAAAGGCGGGGGAGAAAGAGAGAGGGAGGGGAGAGAGAGGGGGGAGGGAGAGAGAGAGAGAGAGAGAGAGAGGGAGGGAGAGAGAGAGGGAGAGAGAGAGAGAGAGAGGGAGAGATGGAGTGTGGGAGAGAGAGAGGGAGGGAGGGGGAGATGGAGAGAGAAAGGGAGGGGGAGAGAGAAAGGGAGGGGGAGAGAGAGAGGGAAGGGGGAGAGAGAGAGAGAGGAAGTGGGGGGAGTGGGAGGGGGAGAGAGAGGGAGGGAGGAGAGAGGGAGAGAGGGGGGAGGGAGGGGGGGAGAGAGTGGGAGGGGGAGAGAGAGAGAGAGAGAGGGGGGAGAGAGAGAGAGGGAGAGAGAGAGAGAGGGTGAGAGAGGGTGAGCGAGGGGGAGAATATAATGATATTCCAAAAAAGGTCTGGAAATCAGGATGACAAATAGAAATTCTATTTGGACACAGTTCTATAAGAACACACCAAAAACGTACTTTATACTATTCTAGGTACTCCTTAAAGAGGTGGGGTTTCAAGTGTCTCCGGAAGGTGGTCAGTGACTCCGCTGTCCTGGCGTCGTGAGGGAGCTTGTTCCACCATTGGGGTGCCAGAGCAGCGAATAGCTTTGACTGGGCTGAGCGGGAACTATGCTTCCGCAGAGGAAGGGGAGCTAGCAGGCCAGAGGTGGATGAACGCAATGCCCTCGTTTGGGTGTAGGGACTGATCAGAGCCTGAAGTTAAGGAGGTGCCGTTCCCCTCACAGCTCTGTAGGCAACTGGAAGCCAGTGGAGTGTGCGGAGGAGCGGGTTGACATGAGAGAACTTGGGAAGGTTGAACACCAGACGGGCTGCGGCATTCTGGATGAGTTGTAGGGGTTTAATGGCACAGGCAGGAAGCCCAGCCAACAGCGAGTTGCAGTAATCCAGACGGGAGATGACAAGTGCCTGGATTCGGACCTGTGCCGCTTTCTGTGTAAAGTAGGGTCGTACTCTCCGAATGTTGTAGAGCATGAACCTACAGGATCAGGTCACCGCCTTGATGTTAGCGGAGAACGACAGGGTGTTGTCCAGGGTCACGCCAAGGTTCTTTGCAAGAGATGAAACAAGAGAAGTGTCCCCTCAGCCAGCTGGGTCTGAGGCTCAGTTCACTAACCAAAACCAACCTCATAGAGCCTCAGGACAGCACTCAGAAAATCTGGCCCAACCAAATCATCACAAAGCAAAAAGAAAAATATATCACCTATTGGAAAGATGCCAAAGTAAACTTCAATGATATTTGGCTCTAAACAGACAGTACATGATGGCAGACTATTTGAACACTGTGACTGATAGAAAACTGAGGAAAACACTGACTAGGTACAGACTCAGTGAGCACAGTCTGGCTATAGAGACCGGTCGTCACAGGCAAACCTGGCTGCCCAGAGAGGACAGGCTGTGCTCACTCTGCCTCCGGGGAGAGGTAGAGACAGCTGCATTTCCTATTACACTGTGACAAATACTCAGACCTAAGAGAATATTTATTTCCCAAAATTATCATTCAGTACAAAGAATTAGAAAATATAAAATATATTTATTGGGTGAAAAGCCAAAATGTGCAGTTTTGGCAGTCAAATATGTGTCCTCCTGCCACAACCTGAGGGACAGCCAGTGAAAAGTGTAATGTAATGTCAATAATATTTCCTGTTTAGTTTAGTCTTTCATACCATGTCATGTGTCTTCTCAGTCATGTTGAGATTGGTCGACTACTATTGCTTTAATGTATTGTTATTCTCATTAATATTGTTGTTGTAGTTGCTGTTAATGGAAATCCCATTTCCACTACTACTATTATTATTGCTGTTGGTCCCACCATTTTTGTTATATGTATACTTTGACAATGTAAGTAATTTAACTTGCCATGTCAATATAGTCTATTGAATTGGAGAGCGAGAGAGCGAGACAGAGGGAGAGGGAGAGGGAGAGGGAGAGGGAGAGGGAGAGAGAGAGAGAGAGGGGGAGAGGGGGAGAGGGGGAGAGGGAGGGAGAGGGAGAGAGAGAGAGAGAGAGAGAGAGAGAGAGAGAGAGAGACAGAGAGAGACAGAGAGAGAGAGACAGAGAGAGAGACAGAGAGAGAGAGAGAGAGAGAGAGAGAGAGAGAGAGAGAGAGACAGAGAGAGAGAGAGAGAGAGAGAGAGAGAGAGAGAGAGAGAGAGAGAGAGAGAGAGAGAGAGAGAGAGAGAGAGAGAGAGAGAGAGAGAGAGAGAGAGAGAGAGAGAGAGAGAGAGAGAGAGAGAGAGAGAGAGAGAGAGAGAGACACAGAGAGAGAGAGAGAGAGAGATATTCTCTAGGTTAGGGCGTGACTCACGCTGTCACCATGATAAAGCTGTGAGCCAGCAGCAGTCAGCAGCAGGAGAAACCCCACAGTGACCCACCAGGTCTGGGAACAAGGCTGCCATTCAACCCCTGCAGGTGGGTGTGGTGGTTAGCTAGCTAGCTGGGTGGGTGATGCAGTGTTCAGGGTCAGTCCCAAATGGCACCCTACCCCCTATATAGTGCAGTAATTTTGACCAGAGTCCTATACAGTGCACTACTTTAAACAGGACCCATAGGGCACTATATAGGGGGTCATTTGGGACACGGTTTGTCTTGTTGATGCTCTGATCCTGTTGATGCTCTGATCCTGTTGATGCCCTGATCCTGTTGATGCTCTGATCCTGTTGATGCTCTGATCCTGTTGATGCTCTGATCCTGTTGATGCTCTGATACTGTTGATGCCAGCTGACTGTTCTGTTCAGTTGGATGTGGTGCAAGAACCCTGGACCAGGTAGAGACATTATTCTGACTGGTGAAACTCAACATAAAGACGGTTTCCCTCTCTTTCTCTGGATAATGAATGCTTGTGAGTCAAGTGGACAATAATTCCAAATGTCAGATCCTCACCAAGAGAAATAATTTATCTCTTGTTGTAAATGTTTGCTCTGTCCTGGGTAAATGAAAAGTATGGTATTAAAATCCCTTTCAGACAGATAACACAACACCACAAAAGCAGATAGACTGTGCCAGGGTGTGTGTGTGTGTGTGTGTGTGTGTGTGTGTGTGTGTGTGTGTGTGTGTGTGTGTGTGTGTGTGTGTGTGTGTGTGTGTGTGTGTGTGTGTGAGTGTGTGTGTGAGTGTGTGTGTGTGTGTGTGAGTTCAACTACAAAAAGGCCATCAGAACAGGACATTGGAACAGGACATCAGAACAGGACATCGGAACAGGACATCGGAACAGGACATCGGAACAGGACATCGGAACAGGACATCGGAACAGAACATCGGAACAGGACATCGGAACAGGACATCGGAACAGGACATCGGAACAGGACATCGGAACAGGACATCGGAACAGGACATCGGAACAGGACATCGGAACAGGACATCGGAACAGGACATCGGAACAGAATGACTCTTCAGGAGCTGCTACTGGAGAACAAAAGGGGAGAACACAAGGATACTTCTGTTCTCCTCTGATCTCTACAGATCTGTATCTTCTGTTGTCTGATGTTTTTTCTGATCTCTACAGATCTGTATCTTCTGTTGTGATGATGTCCTCTGATCTCTACAGATCTGTATCTTCTGTTGTCTGATGTTTTTTCTGATCTCTACAGATCTGTATCTTCTGTTGTCTGATGTTTTTTCTGATCTCTACAGATCTGTATCTTCTGTTGTGATGATGTCCTCTGATCTCTACAGATCTGTATCTTCTGTTGTCTGATGTTTTTTCTGATCTCTACAGATCTGTATCTTCTGTTGTCTGATGTTTTTTCTGATCTCTACAGATCTGTATCTTCTGTTGTGATGATGTCCTCTGATCTCTACAGATCTGTTTCTTCTGTTGTGATGATGTCCTCTGATCTCTACAGATCTGTTTCTTCTGTTGTGATGATGTCCTCTGATCTCTACAGATCTGTTTCTTCTGTTGTGATGATGTCCTCTGATCTCTACAGATCTGTTTCTTCTGTTGTGATGATGTCCTCTGATCTCTACAGATATGTATCTTCTTTTGTGATGATGTCCTCTGATCTCTACAGATCTGTTTCTTCTGTTGTGATGATGTCCTCTGATCTCTCCAGATCTGTATCTTCTGTTTTGATGATGTCCTCTGATCTCTACAGATCTGTTTCTTCTGTTGTGATGATGTCCTCTGATCTCTCCAGATCTGTATCTTCTGTTGTCTGATGTTTTTTCTGATCTCTACAGATCTGTATCTTCTGTTGTGATGATGTCCTCTGATCTCTACAGATCTGTTTCTTCTGTTGTGATGATGTCCTCTGATCTCTACAGATCTGTTTCTTCTGTTGTGATGATGTCCTCTGATCTCTACAGATCTGTTTCTTCTGTTGTGATGATGTCCTCTGATCTCTACAGATCTGTTTCTTCTGTTGTGATGATGTCCTCTGATCTCTACAGATATGTATCTTCTTTTGTGATGATGTCCTCTGATCTCTACAGATCTGTTTCTTCTGTTGTGATGATGTCCTCTGATCTCTCCAGATCTGTATCTTCTGTTTTGATGATGTCCTCTGATCTCTACAGATCTGTTTCTTCTGTTGTGATGATGTCCTCTGATCTCTCCAGATCTGTATCTTCTGTTGTGATGATGTCCTCTGATCTCTACAGATCTGTTTCTTCTGTTGTGATGATGTCCTCTGATCTCTACAGATCTGTATCTTCTGTGTCCTCTCTGTCCTCCCTTCACATAGCTTTAACTGTCTGAGTCCTGTCTGTATGTATTTGTATCTTCAGGCAGTCCTCTCATGGATCTCTTCCATGTCCTTCTGAAGAGTGTGAGCCATGGGCAGTTAGAGTGAACTATAGAAGGAAGTGAAGGAGCACTGTATAATGGGGAACTGTACAGGGTGCAGTATGATGGGGAACTGTACAGGGTGCAGTATGATGGGGACTGTACACAGTGCAGTATGATGGGGAACTGTACACGGTGCAGTATGATGGGGAACTGTACACGGTGCAGTATGATGGGGAACTGTACACGGTGCAGTATGATGGGGACTCTACACGGTGCAGTATGATGGGAAACTGTACACGGTGCAGTATGATGGGGAACTGTACACGGTGCAGTATGATGGGGAACTGTACAAGGTGCAGTATGATGGGGAACTGTACACGGTGCAGTATGATGGGGAACTGTACACGGTGCAGTATGATGTGGAACTGAACAAGGTGCAGTATGATGGGGAACTGTACAAGGTGCAGTATGATGGGGAACTGTACACGGTGCAGTATGATGGGGAACTGTACACGGTGCAGTATGATGGGGAACTGTACACGGTGCAGTATGATGGGGAACTGTACAGGGTGCAGTATGATGGGGAACTGTACAGGGTGCAGTATGATGGGGAACTGTACAGGGTGCAGTATGATGGGGAACTGTACAAGGTGCAGTATGATGGGGAACTGTACAAGGTGCAGTATGATGGGGAACTGTACAGGGTGCAGTATGATGGGGAACTGTACAGGGTGCAGTATGATGGGGAACTGTACACGGTGCAGTATGATGGGGAACTGTACAAGGTGCAGTATGATGGGGAACTGTACACAGTGCAGTATGATGGGGAACTTTACACAGTGCAGTATGATGGGGAACTGTACACAGTGCAGTATGATGGGGAACTTTACACAGTGCAGTATGATGGGGAACTGTACACAGTGCAGTATGATGGGGAACTGTACACGGTGCAGTATGATGGGGAACTGTACACGGTGCAGTATGATGGGGAACTTTACACAGTGCAGTATGATGGGGAACTTTACACAGTGCAGTATGATGGGGAACTGTACACAGTGCAGTATGATGGGGAACTTTACAGGGTGCAGTATGATGGGGAACTTTACACAGTGTGAGATGTGAAGTTTTCAAGGTGTAGTCTGAAGAAGCGTTAAGGGTACGGTTGTAGTTCAGTTGTAGTTCTTTTGAGTTGAGTCGTTCCATTCAGGCACTGTAATTCCCTGTCTGCAGGCTGTAGGTAGATACCTTTCATGGTACATAAATACATCTATATCTATATATACAGTTAAAATGGGATGCTACAGCACGCTTGACATTTCAAAGTAATTTAAAATTGAGCCGACATCTGCAGTGTTTACCCTGAAAGTGATCCCTTCGAACGTGGTAACATTGCCTTGAATCCTGGCATGGTGCATTTACAATAGAACAACAGCCTTCCCATCCCTGATGGTGTGATGTAACCAACAGCCTCCCCATCCCTGATGGTGTGATGTAACCAACAGCCTTCCCATCCCTGATGGTGTGATGTAACCAACAGCCTTCCCATCCCTGATGGTGTGATGTAACCAACAGCCTTCCCATCCCTGATGGTGTGATGTAACCAACAGCCTTCCCATCCCTGATGGTGTGATGTAACCAACAGCCTTCCCATCCCTGATGGTGTGATGTAACCAACAGCCTCCCCATCCCTGATGGTGTGATGTAACCAACAGCCTTCCCATCCCTGATGGTGTGCTGTAACCAACAGCCTTCCCATCCCTGATGGTGTGCTGTAACCAACAGCCTTCCCATCCCTGATGGTGTGATGTAACCAACAGCCTTCCCATCCCTGATGGTGTGATGTAACCAACAGCCTTCCCATCCCTGATGGTGTGATGTAACCAACAGCCTTCCCATCCCTGATGGTGTGATGTAACCAACAGCCTCCCCATCCCTGATGGTGTGATGTAACCAACAGCCTTCCCATCCCTGATGGTGTGCTGTAACCAACAGCCTTCCCATCCCTGATGGTGTGCTGTAACCAACAGCCTTCCCATCCCTGATGGTGTGATGTAACCAACAGCCTTCCCATCCCTGATGGTGTGATGTAACCAACAGCCTTCCCATCCCTGATGGTGTGATGTAACCAACAGCCTTCCCATCCCTGATGGTGTGATGTAACCAACAGCCTTCCCATCCCTGATGGTGTGATGTAACCAACAGCCTTCCCATCCCTGATGGTGTGCTGTAACCAACAGCAGTGGAATGTAGTGTCCAGATATGGACTGCCAAGTGGCCTGACTGATGAACTGACTACAATATTAGGGTTTGTTGTTTTGTTCCCAAACACACAGACAGCTGGTCTGTTAGGGAAACATCCTCCCAGCAACATATTATTTATTTTATCTTTATTTAACTAGGCAAGTCAGTTAAGAACAAATTCTTATTTACAATGACGGCCTACACCGGCCAAACCCGGACGACGCTGGGCCAATTGTGCGCCGCCCTATGGGACTCCCAATCACGGGCGGTTGTGATACAGCCTGGAACCAAACCAGGGGGTCTGTAGTGACGTCTCAAGCACTGAGATGCAGTGCCTTAGACCGCTGTGACACTCGGGAGCCCAAGTGAGACACGATATAACTCACAGACAGCTGGTATGTTAGGGAAACATTCTCCCAGCAACATATAACACACAGACAGCTGGTATGTTAGGGAAACATTCTCCCAGCAACATATAACTCACAGACAGCTGGTATGTTAGGGAAACATTCTCCCAGCAACATATAACTCACAGACAGCTGGTATGTTAGGGAAACATTCTCCCAGCAACATATAACTCACAGACAGCTGGTCTGTTAGGGAAACATTCTCCCAGCAACATATAACTCACAGACAGCTGGTATGTTAGGGAAACATTCTCCCAGCAACATATAACTCACAGACAGCTGGTATGTTAGGGAAACATTCTCCCAGTAACATATAACACACAGACAGCTGGTATGTTAGGGAAACATTCTCCCAGCAACATATAACACACAGACAGCTGGTATGTTAGGGAAACATTCTCCCAGCAACATATAACACACAGACAGCTGGTATGTTAGGGAAACATTCTCCCAGCAACATATAACTCACAGACAGCTGGTATGTTAGGGAAACATTCTCCCAGCAACATATAACACACAGACAGCTGGTATGTTAGGGAAACATTCTCCCAGCAACATATAACTCACAGACAGCTGGTATGTTAGGGAAACATTCTCCCAGCAACATATAACTCACAGACAGCTGGTATGTTAGGGAAACATTCTCCCAGCAACATATAACACACAGACAGCTGGTCTGTTAGGGAAACATTCTCCCAGCAACATATAACACACAGACAGCTGGTATGTTAGGGAAACATTCTCCCAGCAACATATAACACACAGACAGCTGGTATGTTAGGGAAACATCCTCCCAGCAACATATAACTCACAGACAGCTGGTATGTTAGGGAAACATTCTCCCAGCAACATATAACACACAGACAGCTGGTATGTTAGGGAAACATTCTCCCAGCAACATATAACTCACAGACAGCTGGTATGTTAGGGAAACATTCTCCCAGCAACATATAACACACAGACAGCTGGTATGTTAGGGAAACATTCTCCCAGCAACATATAACACACAGACAGCTGGTATGTTAGGGAAACATTCTCCCAGCAACATATAACACACAGACAGCTGGTATGTTAGGGAAACATCCTCCCAGCAACATATAACTCACAGACAGCTGGTATGTTAGGGAAACATTCTCCCAGCAACATATAACACACAGACAGCTGGTATGTTAGGGAAACATTCTCCCAGCAACATATAACTCATGCCAGCAGTAAAATTAGATTTAAAAAACAGATAAAAATACATGTTAGGGAACAGGTTCAGCTGGTAGAGCACGCGCTTGTAACGCCAAGGTAGTGGGTTCGATCCCCGGGACCACCCATACACAAAAATGTATGCACGCATGACTGTAAGTCGCTTTGGATAAAAGTGTCTGCTAAATGGCATATTATCATATTATAATGATGGACTGTCATTTCTCTTTGCTTATTTCAGCTGTTCTTGCCATAATATGGACTTGGTATTTTACCAAATCGGGCTATCTTCTGTATACCCCCCCCCCCCCCCCCCATTTTTTTTATTTTGATTTGTTTAACAATTTGTATGGTTACTACATGATTCCAGATCCAAATCCACCTTATGGAACAGCGGGGACTGTGAACACACACACATAGACACATAAGCGCTAGCACGTGCACTCTAAACACACGCTCATTGTGATATTGTTGTATGGTGGTATTATACATGTTGTATTGTAGATATGTAGTGGTGTAATAATGTTATATGATGTATTGTTTTATCTTTTGTTTTATATGTAATGTAAGTGCCTTAATGTGTTTGGACCCCAGGAAGAGAAGCTGCTGCCTTGTAGTAATGGGGATCCATAATAAACCCCAGGAAGAGAAGCTGCTGCCTTGGCAATGCTGCCAACAAATGGTGAAATCCCTGAGCAGTTTCCTTCCTCTCCGGCAACTAGGAAGGAAGGACGCCTGTATCTTTCTATTGACTGGGTGTATTGATACACCATCTAAAGTGTAATTAATAACTTCACCATGCTCAAACGGATATTCAGTGTCTGTTTTTTGTTTTTTTAACCATCTACCAATAGGTGTCCTTCTTTGCGAAGCATTAGAAAACCTCCCTGGTCTTTGTGGTTGAATCTGTGTTTGAAATTCACTGCACGACTGAGGGACCTTACAGATAATTGTGCGGGGTACAGAGATGAGGTAGTCATTCAAAAATCATGTTAAACACTATTATTGCACATTTTTACTCCTGAATTTATTTAGGCTTGCCATAACAAAGGGGTTGAATACTTATTGACTCAAGACATTTCAGCTTTTCATTTTTAATTAATTTGTAAAAATTAAATTCCACTTTAACATTATGGGTTATTGTGTGTAGGCCAGTGACACAAAATCTCAATTTAATCCATTTTAAATGTATGATAAATTCAAGGGGTGTGAATACTTTCTGAAGGCACTGTACATCATAGATTTTAAAGAAATATATGGGAAAAAATGTCATGCTGTCATGAAGTCACGAGTGGGGAGCAGCACTGTACCTTTTCTTGGCAGGGCTGTAGGTCTGGGCCTCTCCTTAGCGTTAAGGCTGAGCCCCTCATCTTCACAGCAGGTGAGCATGACATGACCACAGGGGTACCCCAGGTACTGGTGGGCATCACACCCTCTACCTTCAGCATGTAGAGCCAAGCCCAACGCACAACAACTGCAGCACACCTGGAGAGGAGCAGACACACACACAGCCAATTACATCTGTCACAGTGGTCCACTTCACTTCCCTCTCCTCCCTCTCCTCTCCTCTCCTCCCTCTCCTCTCCTCTCCTCTCCTCTCCTCTCCTCTCCTCTCCTCTCCTCTCCTCTCCTCTCCTCTCCTCTCCTCTCCTCTCCTCTCCTCTCCTCTCCTCTCCTCTCCTCTCCTCTCCTCTCCTCTCCTCTCCTCTCCTCTCCTCTCCTCTCCTCTCCTCTCCTCTCCTCCCCTTCCTCTCCTCCCTCTCCCCTCCTCCCCCTCCCTCCCCTCTCATCTCTCTTAAACATGAGACAGAGCTGGTAATAAAATACTAAACCTGTCTGTTCAGGTCTCTGTTTACAGAGCAGTATCTGCCAAGAGATAAACCTGTCTGTTCAGGTCTCGTGTAATATCAGCATGTTGTCCTGTGGGGGTGGGGCTACAGATACTGGACCTATCAGCATGTTGTCCTGTGGGGGTGGGGCTACAGATACTGGACCTATCAGCATGTTGTCCTGTGGGGGTGGGGCTACAGATACTGGACCTATCAGCATGTTGTCCTGTGGGGGTGGGGCTACAGATACTGGACCTATCAGCATGTTGTCTGGTGGGGGTGGGGCTACAGATACTGGACCTATCAGCATGTTGTCTGGTGGGGGTGGGGCTACAGATACTGGACCTATCAGCATGTTGTCTGGTGGGGGTGGGGCTACAGATACTGGACCTATCAGCATGTTGTCTGGTGGGGGTGGGGCTACAGATACTGGACCTATCAGCATGTTGTCCTGTGGGGGTGGGGCTACAGATACTGGACCTATCAGCATGTTGTCCTGTGGGGGTGGGGCTACAGATACTGGACCTATCAGCATGTTGTCTGGTGGGGGTGGGGCTACAGATACTGGACCTATCAGCATGTTGTCTGGTGGGGGTGGGGCTACAGATACTGGACCTATCAGCATGTTGCCTGGTGGGGGTGGGGCTACAGATACTGGACCTATCAGCATGTTGTCCTGTGGGGGTGGGGCTACCTTGCCAAACATGTCAGTTGTCATTCCTTCCTGTATGGTGTTCCATATCCCCCATTGACCATTCGATTCAATAATAACAAACACGCTTGACATGGCCAATGAAATCCGCGCCTTGCTGGAAGCAACGCCTTCCACAGCTGATAAGCGCGAGGCTCTGAATAATTTCTTCAAATATTCTGCCGATCTCCAATCTGTTTTATTTGATTGTCACTCTCAGTATATAAGCTATGTGAATCCATTTAGCAGCTTATCATATGGCATGCATCGCCAATGCAGCCATAGGCCTCCAGTATGCCTAATAGCCGAATCCATTAATTTGAAGGGATGTCCACATACTAGTGTATATACAGTGCATTCGGAAAGTACTCAGACCCTTGACTTTTTCCACATTTTGTTACGTTACAGCCTTATTCCTAAATGGATTCAATAGTTTTTTTTCCTCATCAATCTGTGCACAATACCCAATAATGACAAAGCAAAAACTGGTTTTTAGACATTTTTGATTTTTTCTTTAAATAACTGAAATATCACATTTATGTAAGTATTCAGACCCTTTACTCAGTACTTTGTTGAAGCACCGTTTGGCAGCAATTACAGCCTCAAGTCTTCTTGGGTATGACGCTACAAGCTTTGCACACCTGTATTTGGGGAGTTTCTCCCATTCTTCTCTGCAGATCCTCTCAAGCTCTGTCAGGTTGGATGGGGAGCGTCGCTGCACAGCTATTTTCAGGTCTCTCCAGAGATGTTCAATTGGGTTCAAGTCCGGGCTCTGGCTGGGCCACTCAAGGACATTCAGAGACTTGTCCCGAAGCCACTCAAGCGCTGTCTTGGCTGTGTGCTTAGGGTCATTGCCCCGATCCTGACTAGTCTTCCAATCCCTGCCGCTGAACAAAATCCCCACAGCATGATAGTGCCACCACCATGCTTCACCGTAGGGATGGTGCCAGGTTTCCTCCAGACGTGACACTTGGCATTCAGGCCAAAGAGTTCAATCTTGGTTTCTCATGGTCAGAGTTTTTAGGTGCCTTTTGGCAAACTCCAAACAGGCTGTCATGTGCCTTTTACTGAGGAGTGGCTTCCGTCTGGCCACTCTACCATAAAGGCCTGATTGGTGGAGTGCTGCAGAGATGGTTGTCATTCTGGAAGGTTCTCCCATCTCCACAGAGGAACTCTAGAGCTCTGTCAGAGTGACCATTGGGTTCTTGGTCAACCACCCTGACCAAGGCCCGTCTCCCCCCGATTGCTCAGTTTGGCCGGGCGGCCAGCTCTAGGAAGAGTCTTGGTGGTTCCAACTTCTTCCATTTAAGAATGATGGAGGCCACTGTATTATTGGGGACCTTCAATGCTTCAGAAATATTTTGGTACCCTTCCCCAGATCTGTGCCTCGACACAGTCCTGTATCGGAGCTCTACGGACAATTCCTTCGACCTCATGGCTTGGTTTTTGTTCTGACATGCACTGTCAACTGTGGGACCTTATATAGACAGGTGTGTGCCTTTCCAAATCATGTCCAATCAATTGAATTTACCACAAGTGTACTCCAATCAAGTTGTAGAAACATCTCAAGGATGATCAATGGAAACAGGATGCACCTGAGCTCAATTTCAAGTCACATAGCAAAGGGTCTGAATATTTATGTAAATAAGGTATTTCCGTTTTTCTTTATTTTTTTTTATACATTTGCTAAAATTTCGAAGAACCTGTTTTCGCTTTGTCATTATGGGGTATTGTGTGTAGATTGATGAGGTAAAACATGTATGTAATCAATTTTAGAATAAGGCTGTAACGTAACAAAATGTGGAACAAGTCAAGGGGTCTGAATACTTTCGGAATGCGCTGTACATACTGTACATATATATATATATATATACAGAGAGGGAAAAAAGTATTTGATCCCCTGCTGATTTTGTACCAAGTACTAAGTCATGTTTTGCAGAGGGGTCAAATACTTATTTCCCTCATTAAAATGCAAATCAATTTATAACATTTCTGGATTTTTTTGTTGTTATTCTGTCTCTCACTGTTGAAATAAACCTACCATTAAAATTATAGACTGATCATTTCTTTGTCAGTGGGCAAACGTACAAAATCAGCAGGGGATCAAATCCTTTTTTCCCTCCCTGTATTATTCCTATTTAGTGGCCCCATAGGACTCTGGTCTAAAGTAGTGCACTATATAGGGAATAGGGTGTCATAGGGCTCTGGTCTAAAGTAGTGCACTATATAGGGAATAGGGTGTCATAGGGCTCTGGTCTAAAGTAGTGCACTATATAGGGAATAGGGTGTCATAGGGCTCTGGTCTAAAGTAGTGTACTATATAGGGAATAGGGTGTCATAGGGCTCTGGTCTAAAGTAGTGTACTATATAGGGAATAGGGTGTCATAGGGCTCTGGTCTAAAGTAGTGCACTATATAGGGAATAGGGTGTCATAGGGCTCTGGTCTAAAGTAGTGCACTATATAGGGAATAGGGTGTCATAGGGCTCTGGTCTAAAGTAGTGCACTATATAGGGAATAGGGTGTCATAGGGCTCTGGTCTAAAGTAGTGCACTATATAGGGAATAGGGTGTCATAGGGCTCTGGTCTAAAGTAGTGCACTATATAGGGAATAGGGTGTCATAGGGCCCTGGTCTAAAGTAGTGCACTATATAGGGAATAGGGTGTCATAGGGCTCTGGTCTAAAGTAGTGCACTATATATGGAATAGGGTGTCATATGGCTCTGGTCTAAAGTAGTGCACTATATAGGGAATAGGGTGTCATAGGGCTCTGGTCTAAAGTAGTGCACTATATAGGGAATAGGGTGTCATAGGGCTCTGGTCTAAAGTAGTGCACTATATAGGGAACAGGGTGTCATAGGGCTCTGGACTAAAGTAGTGCACTATATAGGGAATAGGGTGTCATAGGGCTCTGGTCTAAAGTAGTGCACTATATAGGGAATAGGGTGTCATAGGGCTCTGGTCTAAAGTAGTGCACTATATAGGGAATAGGGTGTCATAGGGCTCTGGTCTAAAGTAGTGCACTATATAGGGAATAGGGTGTCATAGGGCTCTGGTCTAAAGTAGTGTACTATATAGGGAATAGGGTGTCATAGGGCTCTGGTCTAAAGTAGTGTACTATATAGGGAATAGGGTGTCATAGGGCTCTGGTCTAAAGTAGTGCACTATATAGGGAATAGGGTGTCATAGGGCTCTGGTCTAAAGTAGTGCACTATATAGGGAATAGGGTGTCATAGGGCTCTGGTCTAAAGTAGTGCACTATATAGGGAATAGGGTGTCATAGGGCTCTGGTCTAAAGTAGTGCACTATATAGGGAATAGGGTGTCATAGGGCTCTGGTCTAAAGTAGTGCACTATATAGGGAATAGGGTGTCATAGGGCCCTGGTCTAAAGTAGTGCACTATATAGGGAATAGGGTGTCATAGGGCTCTGGTCTAAAGTAGTGCACTATATATGGAATAGGGTGTCATATGGCTCTGGTCTAAAGTAGTGCACTATATAGGGAATAGGGTGTCATAGGGCTCTGGTCTAAAGTAGTGCACTATATAGGGAATAGGGTGTCATAGGGCTCTGGTCTAAAGTAGTGCACTATATAGGGAACAGGGTGTCATAGGGCTCTGGACTAAAGTAGTGCACTATATAGGGAATAGGGTGTCATAGGGCTCTGGTCTAAAGTAGTGCACTATATAGGGAACAGGGTGTCATAGGGCCCTGGTCTAAAGTAGTGCACTATATAGGGAATAGGGTGTCATAGGCTCTGGTCTAAAGTAGTGCACTATATAGGGAATAGGGTGTCATAGGGCTCTGGTCTAAAGTAGTGCACTATATAGGGAATAGGGTGCCATAGGGCTCTGGTCTAAAGTAGTCCACTATAAGGAAACTGGGATGACAGCTTCCTATCTCCATATGGAACCATTCTCAGGTTCTGAAGGATTCTTGGAAGTCCAATATTAAGTTTGGCATTTCCTTACTGCTAGATTATCAGAGATTGGGATTTGGTCCTAGTCCAATAAACTCCAGTAAACTCACCGACCTTCGTCTGAACTCCACAAAATCCCTGAGTTGGCATGAGGGTCTGAAACTGGAATATGACCGCCAAATGGCAGGGTGCCAACTACTGAAATATGACGGCCAAAACACAACTGCATGCCTCAGGATGTTTAAACAGAGTCCCAAATGACACACTCTTTTACTGCACTACGTTTTGACCAGTGGAATAGGGTATCTATA